>NW_017306278.1:3080216-3090145 GCF_000935625.1 Nanorana parkeri
CCAAACTTTACACTTGGCACAATGCAGTCAGGCAAGTACCGTTCTCCTGGCAACCGCCAAACCCAGACACGTCCATCGGATTGCCAGACAGAGAAGCGTGATTGGTCACTCCAGAGAACATGTCTACACTTCTCTAGAGTGCAGTGGCGGCGCGCTTTACACCACGGCATCCCACGCTTTGCATTGCACTTGGTGATGTGCGGCTTGGATGCAGCTGCTCGGCCATGGAAACCCATTCCATGAAGCTCTCTACGCACTGTTGTTGTGCCAATCTGAAGGCCACATGGAGTTTGGAGGTCTGTAGCTATGACTCTGCAGACAGCTGGCGGCTTCTGCGCACTGTGCGCTTCAGCATGCGCTGACCCCGCTCTGTCATGTGACGTGGCCGACCACTTCCTGGCTGAGTTGCTGTTGTTCCCAGTTGCTTCCACTTTGTTATAATACCAGTAACAGGTGACCGCGGAATATTTAGTAGCCAGGAAATGTCACGGAACACCTGAATCCAATGATTTTGGGGGGGTGTCCCAATACTTTTGGCAGTATAGTGTATAAAGGGCCGGGGTCTGGGATGGATGTGTAAGGAATCCTCTCAGCTACACACCTATAGGGACAGAACCCGATCCCACAATCCCTACAGGAGAACAATCTACATACACTCAGCGTTCTAATGACATTGTTCGGGGTACGCCAGCCAGGATTCTATTTATCACAGACCCCCATCGTCTCGGAGTCCGGGGCAGGAGTGACACAGGAGGCAGCACCAAGCTGTAATACTCATGTTACAGTAGTAGAGAGAGAATCTATAGAGGAGTCACAAGACTCTCTGCAGCTCATGCAAGCTATTTGGACGGTGCGAATGGTAGCTCTGTGCAGACCTCACGCTGCCATTATTAGCACATTGCGGTTTGAGTTTACTAAGAAGAAAGAATGAGGAAAGAGGCGGAGCCGACAGAAGAGCTTTTCTTCATCCCCAATGTGTCCTAATACAGCTCTGTGTCTGTCACAAGAGTGCGGGCAGAAGCTGCGGGACTCTCCTTGTGTGGACTATGACACCCCATGATAGTGTAGGGGAGTATACAGACACACCAGTGCTCTTATATACCACACCAGCGCTCTTATATGACACACCAGCGCTCTTATATGCCACACCAGCGCTCTTATATGCCACACCAGCGCTCTTATATGCCACACCAGCGCTCTTATATGACACACCAGCGCTCTTATATGCCACACCAGCGCTCTTATATGACACACCAGCGCTCTTATATGCCACACCAGCGCTCTTATATGCCACACCAACGCTCTTATATGCCACACCAGCGCTCTTATATGCCACACCAGCGCTCTTATATGACACACCAGCGCTCTTATATGACACACCAGCGCTCTTATATGACACACCAGCGCTCTTATATGACACACCAGCGCTCTTATATGCCACACCAGCGCTCTTATATGCCACACCAGCGCTCTTATATGACACACCAGCGCTCTTATATGCCACACCAGCGCTCTTATATGCCTATATGCCACACCAGCGCTCTTATATGCCACACCAGCGCTCTTATATGACACACCAGCGCTCTTATATTCCTCCTCCCCAGACTTGATCACAGTTTCCTGGCTGTCCAGACGGGATAGTCTCCTGACCTCTCAGAGGATTCATTTGATGGTAGAGTGGATGGAGACTTGGGTCAAGCCCTTGCTTTAAAGTGACCCTGTCATGTATATACACTACATCAACAAGAAATTATTAAGCCCCCCCCCACACTCAACAAAAAAACATGAGTTTAATATTTTTAAAAACAGTATGTACGTTGTGACTTTCAGGGCTAGTTCACACCAGCCCCAGTGCGTTCCGGCCCGATTCGGTGCCAGAACCGCATCCCGGCCGGCTTACTGCGTTCTGGGGTGGGAGGGGGCGTGACAATGCATTGAAGTCAGCACTGCAGGCACGCCCCTCCCCCACGGCCCCAGTGTGATTGCCTGCACCGGGACGCGTGGCAAAACAATGCCAAACTAGCGGAACACAAGGGACTGGTCGGTCGCAAATGCGACCACTCCAACCTTGGTATCTCCCACCAGTGCCAGTATCTGCGATCAGTATGGGGCATTCTCACGAGTACTCGTGAAAATGCCCAGTATTGGCACTGGTGCGTCCCTACTTCATAATGTCACCTATTGCTGGGACTTGTAGTCCTGCATAGTTGTTGCTATTCTGCATCGCTGTATAATCATTATACATCAATGCAGGACTACAAGTCCCAGCCATACATTCTAATGTAAATGGTATCACCAGCCTCTCCCCCTCTTCCTGGTCCAGCCTTCACCCACACCAGCCTTACCTGACTCCTGCAGCAACTACTTCCTCTTCTCGGCCAGGGGGGACATTCTACTGACATCCTATTACACGGGTGCCCCATCTAGGGGGCGTGTCCATGATGGCCTGTGTGTTCAGAGGAAGGAGACATGGCTGACACTGACATCTAGTGGTGGAAGTGAATTCAGCTCCGGATTGAAGGTGAATATTGCTGTAAAGATTATTGTGGATCACCTGCCATGCTGAGCGTCGGTGACGGGTGTCATAGTCCGATGCTGAGTGAGGGTGACAGCAATAGATTCACTGGAGCTGCAATGGTAGACGTCCCAGGCTTTTGGCCTACACAGATCTCCGCTGTCATATTCTAGTGTTTGTTTTGTCTATTGGGCACTTTATAATCTGTCAATACAAACAGCGTGGTATTGTATAAACAGAGACTCCGGGTTGGCTTTTCCCCATAGTTCTCCTAAGGGTAACGGGAGGACAAAAACTAGCGTCCTCCCGTCACACTCCGCCAGGCTGACAGGTGACCGCCACAGTCTATCCCCGCACAGCCGCCCATACATGCCCTTCTGCTATTGCTGCGGGTGGCGTGGAAGGGAGCCGCACTATCTGAGGCGGAGGCAATTGCGGCGGCATGAGGGAGCTACTCGCCGTCTGCTTCCTCTCTGGGGCCAGGGCTGTAGCTACCATGGGGCGAGTGAGGCACTCGCCTCAGGCGCAGCTGAAAGGGCCTGGCTGCGCCCCCCTGCCCCTGTTGCCATGGCGAGCACAGGGCGCCATTGGCAACAGGGACGCCAGGCGATCAACACACCTCGCAGGGAGAAGAGGAGCTGCACAGGGACCGGCTTCTCCTCTGATCCCCGCTGCTCTCCTCCACCTGTATCGGCAGAGGACTCGTTGTCCTCAATCTCTTTTTCTATTTCAAAAGGGAAATATCATCAGTCTGTTTAGGAGCCCCCCACCACCACCACCACCACCACACACTCACTCACACACACATATTACTAAACATGTGCAAAGACTAAAAATTTACTTCGGACAAAATAAACGGAAACTAAAAATGCTTTCATTAGTTTCATCAAACGAAACAAATTTTTATGCTATTTTGAATTTGGACGCCAGCGCATTCTGCGCATATGCGCCACCATCCTCCACAAACAGGCGGAACGCCAGGGCCCGGCGGAACGCCAGACCCTGCGACCCTGGTAGTTCCGCCAGTACCAGCAATAGTATCGGGTCTGCATAGGTGTCCATCCTTCTACTCACATGGCTGATTGTTGTCAAAACGCTGAGATCTTAAAACAACATAATATGCTGAAAACAATAAAAAAGCCTCATGGAAAAAAAAGTCAGACATCTCAGGAGGTTGTGGCTCCCCAGACTGGGCTTTCATTAACATATCCACAAGGTCAAGCAAAGACAGGAGACCAGGGGAGGGGAGAACCAGAACACATGGAGGGATATGGTCATCCTGTATGAAGCTGGAGTGGTGGATATACGCAGAAGGATCTTTAACAAACATGGCATCCCCCTGTGTCCTTCAAGCCCAGCAATACAATTACCTTTTACATCCCAAAGACCCAACATCCAAACACAAGTGTAGAGCTCACCTCCGGAGGAGCCGCTGGAATACCCGGGTCATCCATAGCCTGTCCAGGGGATGATAGAAACCTGCAGCCACCATAGCATGAACCGTCCTCTTCTAGTGACCGACACAGCTGAGATCCAAGCCAGAAGTATGGTGCTGAAGAACTTCATGATACCATCTGAGCTGGGAGAAAGGGTTTAGGGCTTAGTACATCCATGGGAAAGATAGACTCTAGACCAGGGGTAGCCAAACTTCGGCCCTCCAGCTGTGGTGAAACTACAAATCCCATAATGTACCTCTCTCTCCGGGAGTCATGTCTGTGGCTGTGAGAATCTTGCAATGCCTCATGGGATTTGTAGTTCCACCACAGCTGGAGGGCCAGAGTTTGGCTACCCCTGCTCTAGACTCACAAGCCCCTTTCCAAATTCCAGTGCAGATTCCTTAGGAGCACGAGCTGACCCTGGATATAGGAGCAACCATTGAATAGGGATTGACACAGAATCTTCAGTAGGAGAGACACCAGACTTGCTCCTGAGGTCCACTCCATTCCAGGCACCTCCAGCAGCCATCAGCTTCCAAGGTTCTCCCCCTCAATCAGTATTAGGCCTCCTCCAGGCTTGAATTCTAGCAAAGGCATTCCCGCACTTGAGTATTCCCACCAGGCTGAACTGCACCCAGCCCTGACTGGACTCTGGGCTATCCCAGAAATAGACTGAGCACAAGGCAACTCCTCTGAGTATATATATATATATGCCCAGTCCCAACATCCAGCACTGGCTGTGAGAGCCCCAGTGATTGGCTGGTGGACTGCACACACACGCACAGTGTCCCCCATTGGTTGGCCAACACTGCAGCAGAGTCACGCTCCACTCCGGCAGTACAATCAATGCCGGGACACCTGGAAATTACTAGATAGACGCCAACTATAGTTCAGCCAGACTGACTACAGCTGTGGCAACCGCTAAATTTCTAGTAGCCACCCCAGTAAAGGTGGTAGGGGCTGCACAAGTGAAGGTATGTGCAGTGTAGTGAGGAATGGAAGGACCTGAGACAAAACAACTTCTCAACAAGCAAATGGCCCAACATGGAGGCACAGGCCACAGGTCAAGGCTCAGTCCTCCTACACCATATGGCAAAGGGACATTCCTTCAAGGACAGTGAGGTGCAGATTTTGGACCAAGAAGACAACTGGTTCAGAAGAAGCCTGAAAGAGGTCAACTATGTCATACTGGAACCACCAAGCTGGAGCAGGGGTGGTGCCTTCAATACCATCTGTCTTCCACATATAATGCCATTATAACATCTCAACCATTCACACCTTCAGCCATGTGAATCGAATGATTAGCACCCGTGCAGACCCCACCAAGGATGGAATTATGTAACTAGAGCAGGATGGTTCCACGGCTTTCATACCTCCCACCCTGTTCTTGGATCATCATCATCTGCCTTGACACATTCCATGGTGGTTGGATTAAGGGGTTTGTGCAGCTGATGTGGATATAAACACTGGGGTATCTACCTGACTCTCATTAGAATGGAAGAAGTGGCTTGGATAAACTACGTATCATCTTAAACAATACAAGTCCAGCTGAATGTGAGTAACTACTACTAGCTAGGAGTACTTGTATTAGTACCCTGCTTCCCTGAAAATAAGACCTACCCCGAAAATAAGACCTAGTTGTGACCATTGCCAGGGCCGGTGGTGGCATAAGGGGGAACCTGAAGAGCCGCGGGAGAGAATCAGCGGTGCAAATGAAGCCAGCGCTAGAGGAATCGAGGCGGCACTGGAGGGAGCATCCCGCATAAGCTGATATTTCCTCTATAGCGCCGACTCCTGTCACAGGCGCAGTGATACCAAATGTACCCCGCCTGTGAGGAATCGATAGTGAAAGCGCACTTCGCTCATTCTGGTTACCAAATTGCTCTTGGAAAGGTACGGCACCCCTGATTGCCCTGATCACCATATTCTTAACTTTACCATTTTGGATTATTTAATTTGGATTTGCACTAACTTTGGATTGTTATACATTTAAAAAAAAAAAAAAATAAGACATCCCCCGAAAATAAGACCTAGTGTATTTTTTTGACCCAAAAAATATATAAGACAGTGTCTTATTTTCGGGGAAACACGGTAATGAAGTGTTATATTGGGATGTAGTACTTCATTTCATCCTCTAGGTGGCACTGTTGTCATTACTTTCTCTTTACTGCACTTTGTCACTCCTTTTTTTATTCTTACCTTGTAACAAGGAGTAGGATCTGTGTCACCGGAAACCTGGCATATTCAGTGCAGATAACTGAAAGTCTGGAAAACTTCACCTGTTAGGCTACTGTCATACTTTACCCATTACTGGGGCTACACAAAAGTCTTTTTTTTTTTTAATTGCTCAATCAACCCCACTAAAATCTCATGTGAGCTGTCACTAAATACTGAAATATGATTGTACGATAGATGTACTGGCAGATCATTTCCTGTCTGCTGTTACTAGTAAGGAAATTGTACATTTACATCAGTCTAAGGGGGTTATTCACTATGGAGCCGAAGGATCCAGTCGTAGCTTCGGCTAATCCTTCGGCTCTCTTCGGCCCCCGAAGCCCTTCCGTTCACTATAGCCCGTACAGCAGCCGAAGGCAGCCAAGCGGCTCAGCCGAGCCGAATCCATATGCTGTGGTTCGACTGACCCGAAGTGACAGGCGAAGCATGATGAAAGGTCGGCCGAAGCTAACCAATCTCCACGCAAATGACAACTGGGCGGAGCCAGCCGTGATCTCACGGCTGGCTCCACCCAGTTGTAATGACAGATCAGCTTCCCCAAATGACCTGGGGATGCTGATCTGTCATTAAACAATAGCAACTGGGCACCCAGTTGTTATTTTTTGGCCGGGGCCTGCTAGAAGACTCCGGCAGGTGCTGGCCAATAGGAAACAGTTGGGCGGAGCTAGCTGTCACTGCTAGCTCCGCCCAATTGTTTTTCTTTTGCTGGCTTTTTTACAAATTGTTTTTTGTTTTTCTTTAAACTGTTTTAATTTTTTTTTAATTTTCCTATTTTTTTAGATTTTTTAAAATAATTTTTCTACTCTTTTTTTTTATCATTCATTTCACTTATTTTCTATTGTGTTCAGTACCTCTGCTCGGCGGAATTCGGCTATTCACTCACTGCCGTTCGGCCCCTATGTTCTGACTAGTCTTAAAGGAGAACTATGAGATGAGTGATTTCCACTCACCTCATAGTTCTAGCCGACCTGTGACAATGAGACTGTCACAGGTCGGCTCAGTAGATCGGGAGGTGAGCGAACATATACCGGCGTTCGCTCCCCTCTCGATCCTGTCACGGCTCTCTGCCGTGACAGGGGGAGGGGCTGGATTCCCCTCTCCCCGCTCCGATCTGCCAGTGCTGACTGGTGGAACGGACGGGGGAGGGGGCGGGTACAGCTGGCTCTGCCTCTAGATAGGCAGAGCCAGCTGTCAGTCACGCAGCTGGGTGGATCCCGGCATAATCCGCTTCAGCTGCGGCGTCTAAGTATACCGCGAGCTACAGTTTGCGGTATACTGAGCCTAGGGTGACGGGAGGACGCTAGTTTGTGTCCTCCCGTTACCCTAAGGAGAACTATGGGGAAAAACACTGACCCCATAGTTCTCCTTTAACTGTGCCCCAAGACCCTGTGGATTTTTGGTATGGCTCTGCTCATGGCGGCTGTATTATGCACCTTCTCTGATTACGCTGGGTTGAAGCTGAAGCTGTGTGCTGGTGACATTCCTCGACTATCTGTATGTTGGCGGCACCATCCGCAGTCATTTTCAGCACACGCTTTTGTATCCATATAGGAATCCCAGTAAGGAGTGCAGCAAGGAACTCCTTTCTTGTTGCCTAAAGGGACACTGGACACAGTAAAGTTGGGTCTGGTGGGTCCGATCAGATCTCTACTACGTGATGTTTATTTTCGGTATCTGTTTGCGCCAAACCCAAGTTCTAGTTCTCCGCGACAATGAAACCCTCCATTCTGAGCGTGATAAACTCGCCGCTGATCTATTCGCGGAACAAGCAAGATATTTGCATAGTTGCTGCCAGCAGTGGCCCCGCTCGTGAACTCCGTCCCCCCGGGGCACCGGAAAGGTGGAGACACAAATCCATTCCTGGTTGTCTTTTGTCGCGGATCGCGTTTGGGGTTTTGGCAAGATCCTGAATCTCTCTGGATGAGGTCATGATTCTCTGCAGATATTTTGAGCTGAAAGACACGAGGAGGCAGGCGATGGATGTCTGGAGGAATTAAAAATAACTCATGACCCGCTCCTGCTGTCCTAGTCCCCTAGAAGAGGGTGTGTAGTCATCAATCCGGCCTTCAACCAGGTGCCTCAAGAAACCCAACGGGAGGTTCAGTACTTGTGAAGACTTTGCAACTTCCCACTCAGTGCTGCTTGGAAGAGCCCAGAGGTTATGGATTGCAACCCTTTAGATCAGTGGTTCTCAACCTGTGTGACCTCAGGACCCACATTTGTCCTCTGTCATTAAGTTGCGACCCAAGTCGCAATGCAATTGAATGCACGGCATTAGGGTACCGCGCTTTCCGGTGCAGGGGCGTACGAACTGTGGGTGGGAGGTGCGTTTGCGGTGCCATTCAAATGCATGACAACGCAGCACACCTCCTACACCAGAATGCCCAGTAGGTGCGATTGCGTGGTACAGTGCGTTAATCGCATGGTACTATGTGCTGCACTGTACTAGTGTGAACAGAATGGATCTCTCTCAAGGCCATAGCCCCATCCCACCCCACCTCAAGCTGACACTCGGCGCCAGGCAGCATATTTTGAATGGCTGCTCGGCAAGAGAACTGACAGTGCTGCGCTAGGGGGAGGCAGAGGAGCCTCTCACCTAGAAAAGTGGAAGGCTTGCGGCGACCTACTGAAAACGAGGTCGCAACCCACTTTTGGGTCACGACCCACCAGTTGAGAACCAAGGCTTTAGATGAATCTACCCATCTTAGGAGCTTCCACAGAAGGAGGTCCTCAGTAGACATGTGCGATTCATTTCGTTCCGAATCAAAATTCGGACGAATTTTCCTAAATTCAGACACATCCAAATTTCTAAATCCCAATGCATTCGAATGTGTCCAAATCCGAATTTCCGTTTCCGAATTTTGGATCCCGTCCAAATTCCATTCAAAAACAAAACTGAATGGGACATGTGACTTTTCTGGCCAATCAGATGTGTTTTTCAGTTTAATGCATCCGAATAGGTCTGAACACGAATTTTCGTTACGGCAACATGGGAGCCATATACGGTATACACTGAGTGGCCAGATTATTATGACCACCTGACGTTTGTAGGCAAATTAGCTATAATTTGGCGCTGAAGTTGCTAGAGGGCCAGACCATTATAAATAGGGAAGCGGGTTGTTTACCACGACAGTAGAAGTGATTTGTTTCTGAAGATACGGGGAAACAACGCGATTTAACAGCCTTTGAACGCGAGATGATTGTTGGCGCTCGGAGCCATGGAGCGAGTATCAGCAAAACAGCAGAATTCGTTAAATGTTCAAGAGCAACTCATTGTTAAAGTGTTTAAAGACCGGACGGTCAGACGAAAATCTGGGTCTGAACGTGCGAATTGTGGCCGTCAGCGACTAGTCAATGTTAGGGCAGAACGGGGGAGGGGCAAGACTGGTACAAGACAACAGAAGGGTAACAGCGCCGTGTCAGATTCCTCGCATCACCTTTCACCATCTCGTGGAGTCACGAGGCGGCCCAACGAAGTACTGATGGGGAGGTCATAATAATCTGGCCCCTCAGTGTATACATATAATACTAAAGCTGAGGCTCCCATGTTGACATAACGAAAATTCGTTTCGTTTTCGGTATATACATAAAGTACTAAAACTGAGGCTCCTCTGAATTTCCGAATTGCATTTGGGAGCTCTCGAATGCCATTCGTGTCTGGGAGCCTCAGCTTTAGTGTGTGTGTTGGATCTCTGCAGTGCCTGGGGCAAGGCAAGTATTGCACCCCCCTACCCCACATGCTG
>NW_017306278.1:3090185-3092081 GCF_000935625.1 Nanorana parkeri
GGGGGGGGGGGGGGCAGACTGCAGCATGCAGCCGGCTCCCAGCAGGGGGGAGAGAGCAGCTCCCAACCCGAGCACAGGCCACCCTGCTGACCCTATGGAGCCCAGTACAAGAGGGCCAGCTGCATGCCCCTTAAAATTTGGTGCCCCCTTCCCCGCACTACACCCCTCATATAAATAATGGGTGCTATGTCACTGACTACTGAATGTGTGTTTGGAAAAACAGGGCTACATTTGCTACAAGTGGCGACCCATCACTAACCTGTCCACGACCCAATTTGTGTCCTAACCCATAGCTGAAAAATCACCGGAGAAATATCCAAACCACATCCCAGGATTGCACCTGCGGCACTCCTATTCTCCCTACAGGTGGCGCCAGAGCACCACTGTTGGACAGCTGCATCTCCCAAACAGGTTCCAGCCTTCTACGAGTCTCAGCTTTAGTAATATATGTATATGGATCTCAGACCCGAATAGCATTCAGGATCCGAATTTCCAAAATGCATTTGGGAGCTCCCGAATACCATTCGGGTCTGGGAGCCATATACATATATCACTAAAGCTGAGGCTCCCAGACCCAAATGGTATTCGGGAGCTCCCAAATGCATTTTGGAAATTCAGATCCTGAATGCCATTCGGGTCTGGGAGATTCAGCTTTAGTATTAATACCTGTATATTGTTTTCTGTGGTATTCGCAGCGAATATTCGTAAACTCATCCGAAACTAACGAACATTCAGATTTCGTCCGAATATGAAACCCGAACCGAATTGAATTTCGGATCCGAATTCCGAAAAAAATAAATATCTGAACCAAATTTTTCCACAGCTTACATGTCTAGTCCTCAGAACCAGGGGAGGATTGGGAACATTTGTCTTGAGGGCCAAACACAACCAGCTAGTCATTTCATGCTACAGACAAATATCTGTTGGCTATCTGTTGCTAAAGAATCCCTGCACCATGCCAAATGTGCCAGGGTACCTCAGTGACTGCTGGGCTTGGTACTGGTAGATGGTTGGTGTTCCTGAAGGACATGGTTTACTGTGACACAACGTTTTACATCTTCCAGCACCTGCTTACTTTGTGGCTCTCTGCCTTTGGTCACATGATGTCTCAGAGAAGTAAAGGAAAGTGGTGCTGGAAGACCTACCAATAGCAGATGCTTTGATGCCACAGGTCTGAATCCGGGAGCCAATATCTACATGATGCCCAACGTGTGCCAATGACTGGTTTTCCTAATGGTGTCTGAATGGTCATATAGCTCCACTCAGGGACACCAGCTCAACACATCTTACCAATAGGGACCTGAAGGGTCCCTGCACCCCCGCCCAATCCTTCCCTTCTCAAAAGATTTTTCCTCTGCTTCCCTGTAGACTGTTCTATGGCAGTTCATGTACTAAAAACTATCTGACCCTCAACACTGCGATTGTCAGAGAGAAGATAATCTATGATAAATAACTGGTCAGCACGGCGCCCTTCCACCAATCAGAGGATGACGCCATGTGAGCAGTCTCGTATTTATGGCGCCTCTGATCTGCATTGGAGTCTCTCAGTGGAATGGATGTGTCATGACGTAACCTTCCTCAGCCATCATCCCAACAAATTGCTATAACAACAACGTATTCGGCATGAGGGGCCCCCAGCACCGGGGTTGTCTCTCTATCTATCTATCTATCTATTTATCTATCTTCCTCTCAACTCTCTCTCATCCAATATCTCCTCCCCGCCCTCTCTCTGTCAACCCTCTCTCTCATCTAATGTGTATCTCTCTCATCTCGTTTTCTCTCCTTCTCGTCTCTCTCTCTCTCTCATCTAATGTCTCTCTCTCTCTCTCTCTCTCTCTCATCTAATGTATCTCTCTCTCTCTCTCTTCTACTGTGTCTCTCTCTCTCTCTCTCTCT
>NW_017306278.1:3092157-3092742 GCF_000935625.1 Nanorana parkeri
TCTCTCTCTCTCTCTCTCTCTCTCTCATCTAATGTATCTCTCTCTCTCTCTCATCTAATGTGTCTCTCTCTCTCTCTCTCTCATCTAATGTGTCTCTCTCTCTCTCATCTAATGTCTCTCTCTCTCTCTCTCTCTCTCATCTAATGTCTCTCTCTCTCTCTCTCTCTCATCTAATGTGTCTCTCTCTCTCTCTCATCTAATGTCTCTCTCTCTCTCTCTCTCTCTCTCTCTCTCTCATCTAATGTCTCTCTCTCTCACTATCGATCTATCTATCTATCTATCTGTCTGTCTGTCTGTCTGTCTGTCTGTCTGTCTGTCTGTCTATCTATCTATCTATCTATCTATCTATCTATCTATCTATCTATCTGTCTGTCTATCATGCTTCTGAAATGGCTATAACTCATTATCACCCCCTATGGTAGCCTCGGGGGCCCCAACCCTAACTTAACACTTCTTGTGTTATCTCAAAGATCCCTCCTGGTTCTTTTCTTGGACTACAGGATCATTAGTCTCTATGCTGTGTAGATTTGACAGTGGGAGTGCAAGGTCTTTAAAGAGATAAAACATGAGAAATGTGTGTGGTTT
>NW_017306278.1:3093626-3099481 GCF_000935625.1 Nanorana parkeri
CTGGCGCAGTACAATCTGGAGGAAAAGTCAGACTCGGCGGTGACCTTGAAGGAGTCACCTTATCGCGGCACATTCCTTGAACGAAGATTAGATTGTCAGCTCTGTGTGCCAGGACTCCGTGACAGCTATTTGTTCTCTCCGCCGAACAAACGTGGTATACTTGTCATCAGTGAAGGATGATGATGTCAGAGGCCGGGGACAGACGTATGAAATGTATAAATATAACTCATGTGACTACATATTGCGGAACTCACATGATCCTGATGATGCCGAATAGGGCAACTTGTGTTATTGTTGTAGAACAACAAGTCCCAGGCTCAGAAAGTGCTGAAGCCATTGGATCAGCATGACAGCCAGGCAACTATATTGAGGAAGGGAGGTCAGCATCACACCCCAAGTACTTCCTCTGTAGAGCAGAGAACAGAACACTGATAGTTGTCATTTTGATGCCTTTTTGATCCAATGGCACCCGCAGAGATCGTCAGGCTGCAAAGCAATTCAGGTTCCCAAATGTAATTTTTCTAAATTAACTTTCAGGTTAAATCAGCTAAAGAAAAGCCATGCAAGCCTCTCCCTTGCCAGCATGCTGCAGTAAAGTACCTTTGTTCGCTATACGAAAGCAGCGGTCTCTCCGCAGAGCTCTAAAATGCCTCCCCTGCACAGTTAGAGCCGGAGCTCACTAATTAGCATTGCTCATGCTCCCTGCTGATTGGAGAGATCTAGTTCTGGCTCAGCAAGGAGCGTGTCAGACCTCTACAGAGATGGACCCTTGAGATCTAGCTCTGTCTAAACAAGGCGTATGTCAGACTCTTGCTCTCTTTGTGGAAGCAGTGGTCTCTCCTTAGAGATCTGTCCCCTACTGAGAGAGAGAGACTCACAGGAAGACGCTGCAAATGTAATGCTCCCTGCTGTGTAATCCAGTTTCCTCACACACTGCAAAGAGAAATCCCCCGCTAGCATGCTGCAGAGAAGGACCTTTGTTCTCTATGTGGAAGCAGTGGTCTTTCTGCAGATGTCCAAAATGCCCCCAAGCCAGAGCTCTCCAATTAGCAATGCTCATGCTCCCTGCTGATTGGAGAGACCTTGCTCTGGCTCAGCAAGGAACATGTCAGACCATTGCTCTCCATGTGGAAGCAGTGGTCTCTCCACAGAGATCCATCCCCTACTGAGTGAGAGACTCACAGAGGGACTCTGCAAATGGTTTTGCTTCCTGCTAATTGGAGAGATCTTGCTCTGGCTCAGCAAGGAGCGTGTTAGTCCCTTGCTCTCCGTGGAAGCAGTGGTCTCTCCACAGAGATCCATCCCCTACTGAGTGAGAGACTCACAGAGGGACTCTGCAAATGGTTTTGCTTCCTGCTAATTGGAGAGATCTTGCTCTGGCTCAGCAAGGAGCGTGTTAGTCCCTTGCTCTCCGTGTGGAAGCAGTGGTCTCTCCACAGAGATCCATCCCCTACTGAGTGAGAGACTCACAGAGGGACTCTGCAAATGTTATGCTCTCTGCTGATTGGAGAGATCTTGCTCTGACGTAATAAAGGGTTTAAGGGGTGTGTGTGTTGGATCTCTGCAGTGCCTGGGGCAAGGCAAGTATTGCGCCCCCCTACCGCACATGTTGTGTGTGCATGGGGGAGGGGGCAGACTGCAGCATGCAAACGACTCCCAGCGGGGAGGAGAGAGCTGCGGCAGATCCCAACTCGAGCTCCCAACCACACTGCTGACCCTATGGAGCTAGGGTTGCCACCTTTTCTTCAATCGAAACCTGAACACTCCAGTGATGCACTGACTTTTTTTGGGAGAATAAGTCGTAGCTGAATCATATGTAAATAGCGCAACCCGTTCATATGTAAATATCACAGTTGAGACTATTTTCAGTGGGGGGCCAGTAGCACCTACCTTAGATATTTGCAAGAACTTGCGCTAATGGAGAGCAATAATATTAAATGAATAAATATAAACCAAGGACTAAAAAAATATATACAAAAAATTGATTTCTATAATTTTTAGCATTTTTCTAGAAGAGTACGAGAAGCTGCTGGACTCAGGCACTCGGCCGCTGTAGTGAAGATGTGTTAAATGGTACAGCGCTAAACGTCCTTCATTGATGGACATGCGAAAGATCAAACTGTTATGATCCAAGCTTGGAGCATTCATATGAAAAATATAAAAAATTTATAAAAAAAAGTTTCAGAGACATCTATATAAATAAAGTGAAAAACGTGTAAAAAAACTGACAGTGTGTAAAAGGATATTGATCCAAAAAAATGTCAAAAAACAACTGTTCAGTGGATAGTAAAAAATGTATCAAACCTGTGTTTAAAATCTAAAAACGTGTAGGAAAGTATGAGAAAGTATACAAGAGTATGTGTCATGTGTATATAAACATATATCAATAAAATGGTAACACAACAATCGAATGCAACACTCTATGTGCAAATATTAATCCAAAAATGGATTATTAATAAACATTTATATATATATATATATATGTGTGTGTGTGGGTAGTCGAAATTGACTGAGTCTTTCAAAGTCTTAAAAGTCATAAATGCAAAACAGACTTCCACCGTGAAATCAGGTGCGTTTTCCAATGCAGCACCTACCTTAATTTTGGTTGCCCCTGTCTGCATAACATCTTGTGTCCGGGTTTCTGCTGCCATGAAACCCGGACACAGCATTCAAAACCCGGACTGTCCGAGTGAATCCTGGACAGGTGGCAACCCTATATGGAGCCCAGTACAAGGGGGACAGCTGCCTGCGGTGCCCCTTAAAATTTGATGCCGCCCCCCTCCCCCCCACGCTACACCCCTCACATAAATAATGGGTGGTATATCACTGACTACTAACCCGTCCCCGACCCAATTTGTGTCCTAACCCATGGCTGAAAAAACACTGTAACAGAGGATATGTATCCAAACCACATCCCAGGATTGCACCTGCAGCACTCCTATTCTCCCTATAGGTGGCAGCAGAGCACCATTTTTGGTCTGCCTCATCTCCCAAACAGGTTCCAGCGTTCCAGAGCAAATAACATCCCAATGAGCCATGAGAACAACAAAAAATGTTTTAGTTACATTGATTCTATTTGCTGATTGCACAATCTTTACTCTTGGACAGAAGCATCTGGGATAATAGGATAACTCAGAACGGAAAATGCGGGAAATGTATGTGTATTCAGGTTTTATCTACCGAGGCCAAACACCAGGGAACACAACACCACCATGTTTATCGCTGGCCGCCGGCCTGGGCATCTGCCACGGATGTTCAGACATCTCTAATGACTAAATATACTTTGTTACCGGGTGCTAGGATTCGGTTGGGCTTTTATTTGCAGAATGATACATGACTCGGTCACATTTTGCTTTTTAAAGGGCGGCAAGTGGAACATGGGGAGCTGCCACTGCTCTCCTTCTAATTCCAATCCAAAAGAAATTTTTAGTGACTTTTTAATCCCTGGTGATTCCGGCAGGAAGTGCCTCCTGTTATAGGGTGACAACGATCCGTCCATGTCTTCCCAGTGGCACTCATGTTGTCACCCTGTTGCATGGGTTTCCAATGGAGACATACCATTAGTGGCAAACAGTTGGGGCTCCCGTCAACCTGTCATTGCTTTGTAGAGGCTGAGCAGCCGGAACCACCTGCCGCAGGAATCCTTTGTTGCACTTAATATCCCTGCCCCAAATCCCATCACGTCCCTGGCTCTGGGAGTCATGCCTTATGGCTGTCAGAGTCTTGCAATGCCTCATGTGACTTATAGTTCCACAACAGCTGCTGTGCCGAGGTTGCCTACCCCTTGCTTCAAGCACTACACAATCCAATCCCTTTTGCATGGGCTTCCAATGGAAACGTGTGAACAGCGGTGGAAAGATGGGGTTCCTGCCCGCTTGTCATTGCTTTCTACAGGCTGAGCAGCCAGAACCACCTGCCGCAGCAATCCTTTGTTGGACCTAATATCCAAGTGAGAATGAGGCCTTCAAGTAGCCATTTCAACACACATTATACATCCATGGTCCACTGTTGTTACCATCAAGAACCCTGCCCTGATAAATGCCCACAGGCACAGGCCTATACTGCCTTTGCCAATTTGCAGAGTGTTGAGCACTTGCAGGAAAATGGAACGTTTAAACAATGGGTAGGCAACCTCAGCACTCCAGCTGTTATGGAACTACAAGTCTCACGAGGCATTGCAAGACTCTGTCAGCCACAGGCGTGACACCCGGACGCAGAAGCATGATAGGATTTGTCGTGTCACCACAGCTGGAGGTTGCCTACCCCTGCTCTATTCCTCCCAAGTGCCTTGCAGAGAGCTCCGGTCCCTTCTGCAGCCCTGGTTTAAACTTTCTCCGCCAGCAAATGGCATTACGCTGCATTTTCTGCAACCTTTGCTTTGTATAGGAAGGCATTTATCCGTGACACTGGAGGGCGCTCCGCCGCAACAAAAAGCTACTTTCACTCGCGCGTCTATAAATGAGTCAGCAGTAGCTGTCCGGGGCAGCACGTAATGTAGATGTGTGAGGGATATGTCACTCATTTGTGTAATACTTTGTTTCTATACAATGCAATACATATTGAAATGGCTCATGGGTCCGATTCCCAGCAAAGATGCCCTATTGGACTTTGTGTGTGTTTTTGTGCAGGTCTCCTTTAGGCCAGGCGTAGGCAAGTTACAACTCCCATCATGCCTGTAGGAGTCATGTACAGTATATGGCTGTCAGAGTCTTGCAATGGCTCGTGGCACTTGTAATGCCACAACAGCTGGAGTGCCATGGTTGCCTACCACTGCTTTAGGTACACCACACTCCTGAAAAAAAAACATATCGGCCAGTTACCCGGCTCCTGTCCTCATTGGCCATGTGTCCGTGGTAAGGATTGGACTGTATGTTTGGCTTTGCACTGTTTGATTGTGGATCTTTTTTTGGAATCTCCCCAGATTTTTAGGAAAAAAAGACCCTTTAATATTGTGAATGAACTTCCTTTGCTTAACACGATGACAACATTGTTTCTGGATGTCTAGGCAAGCATCGCTGAGGAATAAAAAATGAGGTCAGTTACAGTATCAATAATCTGTCCCCCCGTCCTCAGACTAACATGTTATGTTTTTTTCCAGTCTAGGAACTCTGCCAGAACAGTGAACGAGCCCGTAGACATTCCCCGCACCGTGTCCCCGAATACGGGATTCATTATCTCGACGTCTGACCAGGGGAACAGGTGGCTGTGTACTTCATTCATGGAATTGTGCTCAGTGCTATTCATATCTGTAAAAAAATATAAGTCGAGGCAACTGGAATTGCTGTATTTTTCTCTCAAGAAAGTCCAGTTGCCTTGATTTATTTTTTTTACAGATATACCATGAACCTGGATGAACGAGAACCTTCACAGACACGGAAGTGCTATTCACCTTTCCATGTAACATATAACCCAGTAAATAACAACGAAACGCAAAAAGATTCAGGTGAATTTTTGATTTTTTGTTTATTATAGTTCAATGTAACCCATTGGCAGGTGTAATGAAATGTAACATATAAGAACTCTTTTCATGAAAACAGGAATGACAAAGACAGATCACATTGAACAATATCTTTTTAAAATAGATGCAATACCCTTATTTATTTTTATATATATATATATAATATTCAGGTAAAAAAATAACTTTCACTTTGAACAATACAAACATGAACAGTAGTATTTAAATAAAGATAGTCGACTATAACGTAGACAAATATATATAAAAAAAAACTATGTAGATTGCACTTCAAGTTCAAGTATTAGGTCTAGTTCACGAGGAACCAGGGGAAAAACGGGTTCAGAGAGATCATCTTTAGATAGGATTTATAGAGTCTATGTAACAAGTCTGTTGGCAGTGA
>NW_017306278.1:3099638-3102968 GCF_000935625.1 Nanorana parkeri
GGGGGGGAGAAAGTTCTTTAACCTTTGTTGCCGGTGAAGCCACCAACTCTGGCAGTTGCACGCTTCTCCAACTATCAGAAGTCATAGACATGTGGGACTCGCCTGTCCCTAGCTGAGGTCGGTTCCTTCTCTTTGACACATCCAAGGAAATCTTTACAGCACCTTTTTTCCAGATTCAGACCCAAGGGTAGGGTCCTATGAGTGCCTCGCCGGTTCCTTTGACACCTCCACGAACATAAATGGTCAACCGGAAAGCCTCCAAGCTCTCTGTAACCCCATCACGATTTCTTTTTTTTTTTGGTATGGTTTATCAGTGCTCACTAAGGTCCTTACAAGTGCAAAATTGTACATCCTACATCGGACCAGAAACGTCCATAGTCTTCCCAACTTTGCATCACAGAAACTTGAAGACCATGCTCTGACCTCTTATTACACTACTTCTTCAGCCTTCGTCGGTTCCTTCTATCCTCTCCTCGGTCCTTGCTAAAAGGTTCACGAGGAATTCCATGGACCACAGAAAGGAGAGCCATAGCTTTCACCTTTATTTTTCCAAAAAACAACACCTCCGCTAGTTCAGTTCTTGGTTTAAGTCCTCAACAAGGTCTGCAACAGTTTGCCCTTGGTCTTTGACACACTGATTTCTTGGTGAAAGGATGCTGTGTTAACATCCACGAGCTGTTGGGCTTCACTGTTAGCACTTCTGGCGCTGACCCACCACGGTTGGATTTTGCCGTCAACCACGGGGAGAAGAAGCCTCCTCTCGGGAATGGATCTTCTCCTGCGGCCGTAGCCCTGGGAGCTCATTTTTCTGGCCGGTGCTGTGCTGTCCTTGTCTTTGTCAGTGTACTGGTAGACCTTGTGGGCCAAATCGTGGACGATGCATGTGCCAAATTTGCAACCCCTGTAGGAAATCTGAGGGTAATTGCTGAAGCTCTGACGGTATCTCTTCACGCGGATATGGGCACCATTGCTGATAGGAAAGAGAAGAAAGAACACCATTAGTTAAATGGTTGTCACTCTTTATATTTTACATTTAAGACAACGCCAAACAACTCCAGATACTGAGGGACAACAGTCACCAGAAAACATCATGCAGGTATTTGTAGTTCCTCAGTTGCAGCAATACCAATGGTTGCTTATGTTTAATGTACATCTAATATAACTTCTTACTATCTATTATAAAAACGCATTTTCGGCCCCAAGGAGACAACTTTCTGAAAAAGTTGAATTACTTCTAACAATTTTGATGTTGATAGGATATCATTATGGCGGATTCAAAACGTTCCACCATCTAGAGTCACCAGATATAACATGGTGACACCAAAAGCTATATTCCAACTGGAGAATATATTCAATATAATAATAAATGGTGTTTATAGGATATCATTATGGTGGCTTCAAAACGTTCCACCATCTAGAGCCACCAGATGTATCATGGTGACACCAAAAGTTAGAGCAACCTTAGCTTCCAATGGGAGAATATATTCAGCAATATAATAAATGATGTTTATAGGATATCATTACGGTGGCTTCAAAACGTTCCACCATCTAGAGGCACCAGATATATCATGGTGACACCAAAAGCTAGAGCAACCTTAGCTTCCAATGGGAGAATATATTCAATATTATAATAAATGATGGTATAGGATATAATTATGGTGGCTTCAAAACGTTCCACCATCTAGAGGCACCAGATATATCATGGTGACACCAAAAGCTATATTCCAACTGGAGAATATATTCAATATAATAATAAATGTATCTTGGAGGCACCAAAAGTTAGAGCAACCTTAGCTTCCAATGAGAGAATATATTCAGCAATATAATAAATTATGTTTATAGGATATCATTATGGTGGCTTCAAAATATTCCACCATCTAGAATCACCAGATATATCATGGTGGCACCAAAAGTTAGAGCAACCTTAGCTTCCAACTGGAGAATATATTCAACAATATAGTCAAAAGAGCCTATAGAGAAAAATATAAGTATAAAAGTATACATGTGAAGATATTTACCTGCTTTGGGGCACCATAGAGTCCTTAGTATCTTCTGTTCTGACAAAAGAACCTTCAGTCATTGCATCACTCAGCAGCTGTACAGTCAAGTCTCTCTTCATGCGATTCATCCTAATTAGATCCCATCTACAAGTGCAATAAAAACAGGTTTAGAACTCCGATACACATATAAAACCTGATAGTGTACACAAGTTTCAAGGAACAGTCAACTTTTTTTTTAAAGTCCATGAACTTACTTTTTTTTGTCTCCTAGACTGACTTCCAATCTTGCCATGACGGAGCCAAGGAAGGTCAAATAACTCATGAGGAGCACGATGGTGTAAGCCAACTCCATTCTGGACCGATTCCTGGTGGAGAAATACAAAAACGAGCTCTTTAGAGGGGTTGTCAAGAGTCCCATGCACAGCCTGAAATCATCTCTGCAACTTGCAGAAGTTTTTTTTTTTTTTTAGCCCTGTTCACATTCTAATCTGTGTTTGCTTTTTAAGTTTTTTATCAGTTAAACAAACACACAAATCTGGAAATACTTCCAAAACATCAGCTGGGGCGCAAGTAGAGGACTCTGCACCATACAAAAAAAAAGCCCCTAAGCAATACACTATTTAATTACCCGCCTAGTGCCAATAAGTAGGTCTAAGAGGTTTAATTTTAATCTTCCACGCCGGTGCCGGCTGAAAATTCTGTATTAATACCAAAGCACATGGAAAAATTCCTGCTGCAGTTGCAAATGATATTCTGTCTGTGCAGAGAAGCAAGACACAGGTAGGATTTAAGGTAGGATTGCTAGGTAGGATTTAAAGGGAATTGCTCTATCATTTAGTATGTAGAGATCAAGTTTGGAAAGAATGCCTACCTGTTGCCGGAGGGATAATCCAAAGAGAGTTTTCTTGCAGGAAGGGATATAATCCAAAGTTTTGGGAGTGAGTTGCTCTGTGAGCTGTTCACTTGCTGTTTGGCTGTTGAGCGGCACAGGGCTGCCTTATAAGACCAAGCCGGTGGGCGTGGCTAGGGGGTTGAGTGACAGCCACTGTATACTGAAAGCATTACAATGCACGCTGAGCCCTCTGTAATAAGCTCCTATTGTGTTTCATTGCTGGAAAAATAAGCAAGATTACAAAAAAAGTCCAAATCCTGCCCATCTGCACACTGGATGTTTCCTAATAAGGGCTGTTTGGGGGAATTGTGAGTAAATAAGATTGGCATTATGTATATGTGTGTGGGTGTCTCTCTGTGTGTGTGTGTGTGTGTGTGTGTGTGTGTGTGTGTGTTGTTACATAATATATAAGATATTACTAATATTACCATCATTATT
>NW_017306278.1:3103358-3121653 GCF_000935625.1 Nanorana parkeri
TGTGTGTTGTTACATAATATATAAGATATTACTAATATTACCATCATTATTATTATTATTATCATTATTATTATTATTATTAACATTTTTATTTTTACTTTTCATTCTCCAGGTTGGAAGTTCCTCGGAAGGTGTGAGGTGACCCATACGAGGGTCTATGAGCAGAAAATACTAGAAATATATTTTGCTGGACTTTAGAAGCATCGGAGGAGGGAAGAAGGAAGATTCAGATCTACCATAGGAAGCCAAAGCCATGTTATACTGAAGCAGGGATGGATGGATGGATAAGAGTTAGGACATAAGAAGACAGATAGACATGAAACCAGATATGTGATAGGATAGATACTAGATAGATAGATAGATAGATAGATAGATAGATAGATAGATAGATAGATAGATAGATAGATAGATAGATAGATAGGAGAGAGAGAGAGAGGAAGATGGGATAGGAAAGAAAGAAAGAAAAAAAGAGAAAGAAAGAAATGGATAGATATGGAACAGGGAGAAAGAGAGAGAGAGATTAAACCTAAGATAGATAGAGACAGCACATAATAGATAGATAGATAGATAGATAGATAGATAGATAGATGGATGCCCCTCTCTGTATCTGTTATCTCTAGGGAAAGCTATACATTTTCCATGATATGGAGCTGAGATGAGCTCAGGCATGGCAGATACCATCCTGCTGAGTCACAGATGGTCCGGGCATGTTATCTGGTAGGCAGAGGTAGGGCACAGGGGGGTAAGCATACTTGTAATAGAGACTGTTAGAGGTCCTAACCGCTGAAATGACCTGACGTCTCTGATACCACAGGCTCCCAGTACATGGATTATGTGTGTTATGGTGATTTCCCTCATACAACAGATCACAGAGAAGGATGAGTACTCTATGTGTCCCTGCAGGTCTCCTCAGTTCTGTCTTTAGTCCCTTTCACCTGTCCTCCTTCTATAGACCTGACCTCCTTCTATAGACGTGTCCTCCTCCTATAGACCTGACCTCCTCCTATAGACCTGTCCTCCTCCTATAGACCTGACCTCCTTCTATAGACCTGACCTCCTTCTATAGACCTGACCTCCTTCTATTGACCTGCCCTCCTTCTATTGACCTGTCATCCTCCTATAGACCTGACCTCCTCCTATAGACCTGTCCTCCTTCTATAGACCTGACCTCCTTCTATAGACCTGACCTCCTTCTATAGACCTGACCTCCTCCTATAGACCTGTCCTCCTTCTATAGACCTGACCTCCTCCTATAGACCTGACCTCCTCCTATAGACCTGTCTTCCTTCTATAGACCTGACCTCCTTCTATAGACCTGACCTCCTCCTATAGAACTGTCCTCCTTCTATAGACCTGTCCTCCTTCTATAGACCTGACCTCCTCCTATAGACCTGTCCTCCTTCTATAGACTTTATCTCCTTCTATAGACTTGGTAGAAACTCAGGGTCAATTTTTTTTTGTATCTGGTTTTGGGAAAGATTGGATGAAACTAATGGAGTGTTTATGTTTGTAAAAATCTATATGAGGTGCTAAAATATAAATGATCTCTGTCATCTGCAATAGTATTTTGTTTTACATCTGTCATTCAGATTGGATGAAACTTTATCAGATTGTTAGAAATTGTCCTAATTGTATCTATGGATGGTTTTACACTCTCCTTATCCCGCTGCTCCTGATTTCTCTACCAGGCACTCTACCCTCCTTTACTTTCTGCTCTCCTCTGCTCTTTCCTCTCCACTCCTCTGCTCTCCTCTTTCCTCTCCTATCCACTCTCATCTCTCCACTCTCCTCGCTTTTGCCTCCCTCACCTCCTCTCCTCTGCTGTCTCCTTCTCCCTTCTTTGCCCTCACCTCTCAAATTTTGTCTCCTCATCCTTCACCCCTCTGTTGTTACTCTTTCTCCCCTCACTGCTGTTTACTATCCCCCTCTCTACTTCTCTCTCCTCTCCCCCCTACTCCTCTCTCCCCTTGGCTGTCTCCTCTCCCCCTCCACCCCCTTCCTCGGCTCTCATCTCTCCCCTCTCCATTCCAGTCCTCTGCTCTCTTCTCTCGCCTCTCCATTCCATTCCTCTGCTCTCCCCCCTCCTCACTTCTGCTCTCAACTACTCTCCTCTATTGTGCTCTGTCCTCTCCCTTCCCTGAACTTTTCCCTTCTTTCCTCTGCTCTCCTCGCTCCTGTGTTTTTCTTTCCTCTCTCCATAGCTTTCCCCTTCTTACCTCTCCACCCCTCTCCTCTGCTCTCTTCCCTTTCCTCTTCTCTGCTACCTTTTCCTCTGCATTCTCCTTTCCCCACCTCTGCTCTCTGCTCCCCTCTTCTCTCCTCTGCTGCCATTTCCTCTTTTCTATGCTCTCCTCTCCCCTCCTCTGCTCTCCTGTTCTCTGTTACCATCTCCTCAGCTATCATCTCTTCTCTCCTCTGCATTCTCTTTTCCCCTCCTCGCTCTCTGCTCCCCTCTCTCCTCTTCTCTCTTCTGCTACCATTTCCTCTTTTCTGTGCTGTCCTCTCCCCTCCGCTGCTCTCCTCTTCTCTGCTCCCCCTGTCCTCTGTTACCATCTCCTCTGCTATCTTCTTTACTCTCCTCTGCATTCCCCTCTCCCCTCCTCTGCTTTCAGCTCCCCTCTCCTCTGCACCCCCCCCCTCCTCACCTGTTACTATATCCTCTTATCTGTGCTCTTCTCTCCCCTCCTCTGCTCTCTTCTTTTCCTACTCCTCTTCTCTCCTCTGCTTCCATCTCCTCTCCTCTGCTCTCCCATCTCTCTTCTCTTCTACTCTCCTCTGATCCCATCTCCTCTTCTCTTCTCTGTCCTCTCCTCTTGTCTGCTTTGCTCTGTCCCGGGATAACCTTTCAGCCTTGCTTTGACTTATAGTTCTTGTCCAGCTGGAGGGACTTCCTGGACTTTTATGGATTTGGAGAACCCCCGGGCATGCTTCTGCTTCCACAGGGAATGCCGGACACTTTCTGTGTTTGCTGGATTCCTGTGTACATGCCAATGTGGGTTATTAATTGGGGAAAGTCAGTGACAAAGCAGAGAAAGGAGCTGAGAGATGGCCTGGGGTTCTGCAGGTGAATGAGGCAGCAGGTGTGAGCGCGACTTGCAGGGTGCGACTGCTGCGTGCTCTGCGGATGGCACGCCTCTGGAATGTCTCCGTGTTGCTTTAGCTACGAGTGACTATTATTACTCATCTAAGACACTTATATTATATATGTGTTAAATAAAACCTGCTGATCACAAGACAAGTGAGATCATCACCCCCCCTCCCCCCCATCTTCAATTACAGCATAATGTATATGTAAAGCCAATCGGAAGAGCCTCATAAATGCTGTAACATGACAAAGCCCAATTGGATTTTCAGTTTACAGCTGAACTCCACATAGATATAGAAGCAGTGGCGTCACAAGGGGGGTGCTGCCTGCCCCCGGGTGACACCATTATTCCGCCGGGTGAACGTCTCCTCATCACTCTGCTGGCATCCATCACCAAGATGGCCGCTGGCAGGTATCAAAAAGAGGACCGCGCATGCGCGATGACGTCACGGCGAGGGGGTGTCACCTGGTATCTGCTCCGAGTGACACCGGGCATCGGGACGCCCCTGTATAGAAGACACAAATGAATGCAGCTTCTTTGCCATTAATATATCATTAAAATCAATGTTTTGGTGTGTGAGAGGAAGAAGCAGCACAAGGAGCTGACAAAAAGTATGCTGATAGGAGCAGAAAGCAGAGTGACAGAGATGAGCTCTCCACTGTGCTGCTTCTCCTTTGACTGTGGTAGGTCTAGAACGACCTGGGCTCAGAGGAAGCGGGTTGAATGATGCAGCCATCAGACTGAGGACATCTAGTGGCAGAAAAAAGTACTGTGGGCAAAATCTATGGATTGAAGCTGAATTTTGCAGCAAACACTGAGGTTTGTTACTTCATCTTTTAATGGGCTATTAATTTGTATCAGATATTTACTAGGTGCAAAGCCTTACAATTCATTTTCTTTAGGAAGCGGCCACAGCCTGGGTAGAAAAGCCTGTTCCCTGCCAGCATGCTGCAGAGAAGGAGCCTTGCTCTCTGTGTGGAAGCAGCGGTCTCTCCGCAGAGGACCAAAATGCCCCCCCCTCCCACTGAGTTAGAGCCGGAGCTCACTAATTAGCAATGCTCATGCTCCCTGCTGATTGGAGAGATCGAGCTCTGGCTCAGCAAGGAGTGCATCAGACCTCTACAGAGATGGACTCTTGTTCTCTGTGTAGAAGCAGTGGTCTCTCCACAACAGCTGGAGGGCCGAGGTGGCCTAACCTTGGTCCATTGTGTTGCCGATGGTGCACCTTCAAGAGAGGGGGGTGGCTTGTGGTGCACATTCCAGGCTCGGGGTTTGGGGGATTCGGCTTGTGGTGCACGGCATCCCACCCAGCTCACTGGTTGCCAGGGGCTGCCTGGGATGTCAGCCAGAGCATCCCGCTCAGCTCCTGGCAACCAGTGACTTCAGTGAGCCAGGCAGGATGGTGGCCAGAGTGTCCCAGGAGCAGTGGCGTAACCAGAGTTATGGGCGCCCGGGGCAGAACATTTTTTTCGCCCCCATGGTTGTTACGCCACTGCCCAGGAGCTCTTAGTAAGCTGGGAAAGGGGGCCAGAGCATCCCCACGTGACCAAATGAGGTGCCACCGAAGGCATGACCCTGATGGTAGGTGATGAAGGAAGGGCGGGGGGGGTGTAGCTTTGTAGATCCAGGGAAGGTGCAGTAAGGTGGGAGAGGGTAGACATGCCAGCTCAGGTTAGAGTTATCCAGGTGCTGAGCATTCAGGTATTTGTCATCCCCGTCCCTCCCAGAATCCCGGTCCGCTCGGGGTCCATCTGTCCCTTATTTGGGAGAATTTTCGCCTTGGCAATTAGGAGCTGCATTGCTCATCCAATTAGGCTGCATCCACAAACAGGAAATGCCATAACCTTTCCCTTAGTCATCCCAGTGGATGAGCCTTGCGAGCTGACATCGCCGGCCCCGAGCACAGAGTCCACGCCATATAAGGGCTGCTCACCTATTTCTGTTCATTGCCGGGGTGTCGGCGTGCCAGGGAGCACATCCACGTCCGTCACGTTCAGCACAGGCGACCTGTGCTACCTGCGTGCAGGTGTGACAAAGCCGCATGACCTGCCTCCTCCTGAACAATGACGGCTTAGCCCATTCAGGCTCGGGGCTGTCACATTCTGCACGCCATTGACAAGGCACCTGCGCGATTTCCCAAGAGCGGATACGGTTTCAGGAAAGGTCCATCAGATGGCGTCACCCTCTGGACGCCACGGCGCTGCATTATGGATCCTTTGTTCCTGAATTAAAGCTGATGCTTATATATTGGCTTCTCTGGGTTCCTCATTTCCACGCTCATCAACATTCTAATGACAAATATTAATAAAACATTAAACACCTTATTTTGGTCCCAGTGATGTCATCGCAGGGTCTCTGTGCTTCTCTTTGCAATGCAGGCAGATCATGGCTGGTGGGAGGGGCCAGTAGAGTGACATCAATGAATACCTTATTTTAGTCCCAGTCAGTGGCGTCACAAGGGGGTGATGGGGGGTGCGGTCCGCACCCGGGTGACACCAATGCAGAGGTGACACCAAAATGACTGACAGTCAAGCCAGCCCGGTGGGTGTGGCCAGCACCCGGGTGATACCATTGCAGGGGTGACACCAAAATGACTGACAAGCCAGCCTGGCGGGTGTCGCCCGCACCCGGGTGACACAATTGCAGGGGTGACACCAAAATGACTGACAGTCCCTTTGGTGTCACCCCCTCTAAAACGTCGGGCTCTCGGTCCACGTTTTAGGTCCAGTGTCAGGAGAGAGGAGGGAACCCGGCGGCCAGCCTTATCCCACCGGGTGACTGTCCCCTCCTCTCTCTGCCGGCGTCCATCACCAAGATGGCCGGCGGCAGGTATCAGAGATCGGTCCACGTGTGAGGTCCATTGTCAGGAGAGAGGAGGGAACCCGGCGGCCAGGTTAACGTTCCCTCCTCTCTCTGCCTGCCTCAATTAGCAAGATGGCCGCCGGCAGGTGTCAATCAGATGGCCGCGCATGCACGATGACGACATGGCGGTGACACCCGGCCTCGGGATGCCCCTGGTCCCAGTGATGTCATCGCTTGGTCTCTGTGCTTCTTTATGCAATGCCAGCACATCATAGCTGGTGGGAGGGGCCAACAGAGTGATGTTAATAAATACCTTATTTTAGTCCCAGTGATGTCATCACTGTCTCTCTGTGCAACACAGGAAGATCATGGCTGCTGGGAGGGGCCGGCAGGGTGCTATACATAGCCTCAGCACTCCTCTCAAGACCCCTAGCCCTGATGCAAGCAGTGGGCCGGCTCTTGGGAGGAGTTATGCAAATATCAAAACGCCTTGAAGGGCGGGTGTCAGTCTGGAGGAGTGGGCGTTCCTAGACAGGCTGTATTTGCATGCGGACCACCCACATGTGATGCTGAGCCTCCATGATGGACAGAACTTAGAACCAATAAATGAAAGGGGCGGGGCCAGGGACAGTCAAGATGCAGAGACAAGAGCTAGAATAGGGGTAGGCAACCCTGCGGCTCCATTTGTTGTGAAACTACAAGTCCCATGATGCACTGCAAGAGTCTACCCACTGCCCAGGCACTCCCGGCACACCCTTTGCGCACGCCTATGGTCCAGGATAACCTGGGCTCAGAGGAAGTGGGATGAATGATGCTAGCCAGCAGACTGAGGACATCTAGTGGCAGAAAACAAGTACTGCGGGGTGAAATCTCTGGACTGAAGGTGAATATTGCTGCAAAAGCTGGTTTTATTTTATATTTTGATGGGCTGTTCATTGTTATCTCGTCATGTTTGGCTGCAGTTGTGCTTTTTTATTGGCTGGCTTGGCATAGAAATTCCATCTCACACATACAGCTTCCAAGCAGGGAAGTGGCAGAAATCAGTGAATCCAGTCAAGGGGCAGATATGAAGAATGGAACTGAACTCCGATATAAACATGACCGCCGCAATATAATCTAAGCACGCGGAGGGCAAGCTAGGTGAACCCGGAACCCGGTGAGGATCGTATGTGACTGCACTTCCCTTATCTATTGTCTATGGAGGGGAAAGGTGACTGTGATGTCATAGAGGGAAACAGAGAAGACAAATGATGATCCTTCAAAGCGATCTGTCAGTAAAGTTCACAAGTCTGAATCCAGTTTTTCTGACTCATGACTACCTACAGCAACCGTATCATCATACAGAAGAGCGCCACGTTTATTATTAAAGGAGAACTGTGAGGCGAGTGAAAATCACTGATCCTCCTAGTTCTAGCCGACGTGTGACAATGAAACCGTCACAGGTCGGCTCAATAGATCGGGAAGTGAGCGAACACATACCGGCGCTCGCTAACTTCTCGATCGTCTCCCTGCAGAGAGCTGTGACTGTCACTCACTGCTCCCTGCAGGGATTCCCCCCATCCCCCCTCCGATCCTCCAGCGCTGACTAGAGGAACAGACCGGGGAGGGGGCAGGCACAGCTGGCTCTGCCTCTAGATAGGCAGAGCCAGCTATCAATCACGCAGCTGGGCGGATCTCGGAATCGGTCCCCGCTGCGGCGTCTCAGTATACCGCGAGCTGTAGCTCCCTATATACTGAGCTTTGGGTGACGGGAGGACGCTAGTTTGTGTCCTCCCGTTACCCTTAGGAGAACTAAGGTGTAAAGCCCTGACCCCATAGTTCTTCTTTAAAACACCTTCCATGAACTCTAATCAGTCACTTTGCACAGGCCGAGATGATGTCATTTGTATGCTGTATGCAGGAGGAAGAATTTCCTCAGTCGGCTCCCCCCCAGTGATCAGTGTGCTGCAGGCAGGACCCCCCTCATCTGGGAAGCAATAGCTTCTTTGATATCTGCTGTTTTGTTTTGTTGTTTTTTTTGTATTTTGACAGCTGCTGCCATCAGAATAATTTTGTATTTTTTAAAAATGCATAGGAATGAATAATTAGATTGCTACTGGCTAATGCACCCGTCCTCTGCTGCTGTCAATCACTAGAAGAGGACCTGATGGAGAACTTCAGGTCCCCCCTCTGCTGATTGACAGCAGCAGGGGGCGGGTGCAATAGCTAGTCTGCTATTGGTTATTGCAAAGTGAAATAGCCAATAGCAATCTAGCTATTCATTCCTACGCATTTATTTTCTCTCTGACTGACAGCGGCCGGCGGCTCCGATGTCAGAAAAAACAAAAACAAAACAGATTGCAGGGAAAGGTTTACTCTGCTAGATCGAGCAGAGTAAACCTTTCCGGGAGAAAGTGTTTCTCTCCCGGGCAGCCGGGAGCCGCTATCTAATAGCGGGAGACTCCCGGAGCGGCCGGGAGAGTTGAGATGTCTGCTGATCTGTGTCAGACATTTGTAAGCACAGCCAAGACCCGCACAGTCACCAGGATTTGCATGACTGTGTCATCTCTGATCCGGCATCTCAGTCCAGGAGTTAGATGGTGACTCCGGATGATGCCCAAATGAAGAAGGCTCCATCCTTCTGGAGAGAGAGAGAAGAGAGGGAAGATGAAGCAGCGCAAGGAGCCAGTCAGGTGTGTCAGGACAAGGAGCTTAGAGATAGGAGGAGAGGCCAGGATGACAGAGAGATTAAACAGTGTATGTCTTTCCCTTTCATTGTACAGTAACCGGGTGGGGAGGAGCACTGAAAGTGAAAGTGATCATTCAGAGGAGAAAAACAGGGCTGTGACGTGGGGCTGAGCTGTGTAAATCTCAGGACTGGATAGACAGAAATACAAATCCTTTTGGCAGGTAGACATCTCTGATATATATGTATCTGTATGACATTACAATTCTTCTCTTGCATCAGTCCTAGGACACGCCCACCCATCTACGTGAATCACATACCAGCAGAACAAACGTGTGTTTTTATTTTGTTTGTATTTGTGATTAGTAGAGCGCTTCTTACTTCACAACAATAATAATAATAAGAGAGAGAGAGAAGGATAAGGAGGGGAAGAGGAAGAGAAGGAAAAATAGGAAATAAAAATGAAAAATAGGGGAGGGAAAGAAAAGGAGGAAAGGAAAGAACGGGAGGGAAAGAAGCAAAAGAGGAATGAAAATGAAAATAAGGGAAGGAACAAAAAAAGAAATGAAGAAAAAGAACGGAAGGGGGTAAAAAAGGAAAGATAAAGAAAGAAATTAATGAAAAGGAAGGAAAGAAAGGAAAGTAAGGGAAGAAAAATAAAGAAAGAGTGAATGAATAAAGGAAGGAAGGAAAGAAAGAAAAAGAAAGAGTGAATGAATAAAGGAAGGAAGGAAGGAAAGAAAAAGAAAGAGTGAATGAAGGAAAGGAACATAAGGGAAGAAAAAGAAAGAGTAAATGAATGAATGAAAGGAAAGTAAGGGAAGGAAAAGAAAGAAAGAAAGAGTGAATGAAGGAAAGGAAAGTAAGGGAAAGAAAAAAAGAGAGAAAGAATGAAGGAAAGTAAGGGAAGGAAAAGAAAGAAAGAAAGAGTGAATGAAGGAAAGGAAAGTAAGGGAAAGAAAAAAAGAGAGAAAGAATGAAGGAAAGTAAGGGAAGGAAAAGAAAGAAAGAAAGAGTGAATGAAGGAAAGGAAAGTAAGGGAAAGAAAAAAAGAGAGAAATAATGAAGGAAAGTAAGGGAAGGAAAAGAAAGAGTAAATGAAGGAAAGCAAAGTAAGGGAAGGAAAAGAAAGAGTTAGGAAAGGAAAGAAAGGGAAAGAAAAAAGCCCCCAAATACATGAAGAGAAGGGATGGAAAGAAAAAGGAAAAAGAAAGAAAAATGAAGGGAAAGGAAGGAAGGGATGACATTAAAAGAAGGGGAAAAGAAAGGAAGGAAAAGGAAAGATGTCTTACTACAGACTGCCTCCTTGAAATGTAACTAAACCACAAACATGAAGTTATTATATTTACTCTCCATGCCGGACGCCATCTGAAAAGTTTACACGGAGATGAAGTCACCTGATGACATAACGCAATGGGCGTGGCTGTGGGTCTGATCGGCCAGAATCGGATGTGATTGGCTGTTTGTACAGCACTTCCAGGATTTTGTCTTGTTTGGGGGTCACGTAGTTCTATGGGCAGCATTATAATGTGAATTATTTTATTTGATAAGATTCCAATAAACGCTCATCAATATTCTACCATTGGAAACACCCATTGCGCTTGTGTTTGTGTGTTATTGTATTATTAGTTATTATTCCTTTACTCCAGTGACATCGGGGGGATGTTCACCACCTTTGCAGGATACAATTTGGAAGCATCTTTTGACCTTCCCGTGTCTTGGGGGTCATTATGTTTTGGTGTAATGGCGGAGTCACATATCTGGATTCAACGCGGGCGCTCCTTTTTTTGGGGGGGACATATTTGAAGAGGGCTTTAACAATCATTCCCGTTCATGTTGTGCGTGTATTTGTGATTTGTTGAGGTTTTATTTGTCTTCATCTTTTTTGTATATGCACTTTATAGCTCTGCTCATCACAATGTGACAGGTCATTGTGTATAGCAAACAGAGATGAGTCACACAACGGTAACAATTTGTTCAGTTTAACACATTGCTAACCGACAGACATCTACTAAACTCTCATGACCCCCCCCTCACACACACACACACACATTTACCAGTCAACTGGGACAGCCAACCAGTAAGGACAAGCACAGTTTCAAGCGACGGCTTGCACCCGCTTTCATAGACAACGTAGCTGGAAGCGGGAGAGCTCCGGCTGGGTGGAGGAACACTTTAAAGAGTTGTGTCGTGTTGATACAAGAGTAGCAAATTTCGGTATGATCAGCCAGCGTCCTGATGCTATTCAGAGAGTTGTGATGGTGATGCCAAGGCCACAACTTATACAATAACACAGGTAGATATACCAGTATTGGGTGGTATCTACATAGAGTTGTTTTTTTGGAGTTTTACATTTCTTAGAAATCATTGCATAAGTAAGAATCTTGCTTGCCTGCCAGTTGGAAGATATGCAGAGTATTCATCACTAGTGAGGGTGGCCTATGAATCCGGGACTGTCATCCTGATCCTTGTCCCACTACCTACAGCATGGGCACAGCCTGGGAGCCCAAGGATCTGTGCAAGCAGCATGTGGTATCTGAAAAAGGAAGTGATGGAGGAAGGGGAATAAGGGATATAGAGCTGCAACAACTAATCGATTAATTCTCATTATCGATTAGTTTGGAGAGAGAGGGACAGATGGAGGGAGAGAGAGAGATGGAGGGGGAGAGAGCGAGAGGGAGGGAAAGAGAGATAGAGGGAAGGAAAGGGAGGGAGAGAGAGGGAGGGAGAGAGAGAGCGAGGGAGGAAGGGAGAGAGAGGGAGGAAGGGAGAGAGAGGGGAATAATCGGGCAACTAATCGATTATGAAAATAATCGTTAGCTGCTGCCCTAAAGGGATATAAAAGAGGATGCCAGTGTATAGATGGTGATTACTCAGGGACCTTAGACCGCTGCAGCGGAGGGGGAGAAAGGCTCCAGGAGTGGTCCAAAAGCAAGCCGACTTTGAGGATCAGATGAGTATAACTTTCTAAATCTTGGCCTTAAGCACCAAAATGAGCACTCAAACCTTGGGGTGATGAAATTTCTACCTGGAGTTCTGCTTTAATCCGACGATGTGCAGGAGCTCAGAGGCTCCTGTATAGATTTCCTCTATAGGTCCAGATAGTGTTATAAGGACAGTTACTGGGTGCAGATAGTGTTATAAGGACAGTTACTGGGTGCAGATAGTGTTATAAGGACAGTTACTGGGTGCAGATAGTGTTATAAGGACAGTTACTGGGTGCAGATAGTGTTATAAGGACAGTTACTGGGTCCAGATAGTGTTATAAGAACAGTTACCGGGTGCAGATAGTGTTATAAGGACAGTTACCGGGTGCAAATAGTGTTATAAGGACAGTTACTGGGGGCAGATAGTGTTATAAGGACAATTACCAGGTGCAGATAGTGTTATAAGGACAATTACCGGGTGCAGATAGTCTTATAAGGACAGTTACTGGGTACAGTGCCAGTCTAATCCAGTCAGGGAAGGACCCATCACATGAAGGTCCCTGCGGCAGCACATCGTCTTGGCGGCTCGTCTGACGTTGTCACAATGTAGCAAAGTAGAAGCTGCGAAGTTTGCGAGCCCCGCCCATCAGCCCTATTCCCCCCGCGCATGCTCAGTAAGGCAGACCGAGCCGCGCATGCGCAGTAGTCAGGGGGTCCCTGTGCGCCGCAAACATGGCCGAGCAGCTGCGGCCAAAATGCTGAGATTTCCCGTGGGAAGAGAGGATTGCGGGCGGCCATGGCGAGGCTGGCAGACTACTTCATAGTGGTGGGCTACGACCATGAGAAGACGGGTGAGTGCCAGCTGTATTCCGCACTGTACCCAGAAGGAGGGTGATGGGAAAGGAGGGGGGGGTCACTCCACATACAGATCCCCTCCTCTGTGGGACGCATATAGACTCGTCCCTCTGTGACCTGGGTGGAGGTGGAGGGGGGGCAGTACCATATTTGCGGGGGTAGGGGTGAGATGCTGCAGGGGTCCCTGTGCGGTCTCACGAGTGACGCAGGAGGGGCGTGGGGCCCTTGTTATGACTTGGACATGTATTATGTATGCAATACTGGGCAATGGGTACCGAGCATCCTGTCAGTCTGTGGAGGTTGCACTGAGCATCCTGTCAGTCTGTGGAGGTTGCACTGAGCATGCTGTCTGTTGGGGTTAGTTGTACTGAGCAACCCTGCAGGGTAAATTGTGCATTCTGTCAGTCCCCAGAACTTGCATTGTGTGTCTAGTCAGTCACTATTTTGTGCGTCCTGCAGGTCACCAGGGGTCACGGTGTGCATCCTGCAGGTCACCAGGGGTCACGGTGTGCATCCTGCAGGTCACCAGGGGTCACGGTGTGCATCCTGCAGGTCACCAGGGGTCACGGTGTGCATCCTGCAGGTCACCAGGGGTCACGGTGTGCATCCTGCAGGTCACCAGGGGTCACGGTGTGCATCCTGCAGGTCACCAGGGGTCACGGTGTGCATCCTGCAGGTCACCAGGGGTCACGGTGTGCATCCTGCAGGTCACCAGGGGTCACGGTGTGCATCCTGCAGGTCACCAGGGGTCACGGTGTGCATCCTGCAGGTCACCAGGGGTCACGGTGTGCATCCTGCAGGTCACCAGGGGTCACGGTGTGCATCCTGCAGGTCACCAGGGGTCACGGTGTGCATCCTGCAGGTCACCAGGGGTCACGGTGTGCATCCTGCAGGTCACCAGGGGTCACGGTGTGCATCCTGCAGGTCACCAGGGGTCACGGTGTGCATCCTGCAGGTCACCAGGGGTCACGGTGTGCATCCTGCAGGTCACCAGGGGTCACGGTGTGCATCCTGCAGGTCACCAGGGGTCACGGTGTGCATCCTGCAGGTCACCAGGGGTCACGGTGTGCATCCTGCAGGTCACCAGGGGTCACGGTGTGCATCCTGCAGGTCACCAGGGGTCACGGTGTGCATCCTGCAGGTCACCAGGGGTCACGGTGTGCATCCTGCAGGTCACCAGGGGTCACGGTGTGCATCCTGCAGGTCACCAGGGGTCACGGTGTGCATCCTGCAGGTCACCAGGGGTCACGGTGTGCATCCTGCAGGTCACCAGGGGTCACGGTGTGCATCCTGCAGGTCACCAGGGGTCACGGTGTGCATCCTGCAGGTCACCAGGGGTCACGGTGTGCATCCTGCAGGTCCCCAGGGGTCACGGTGTGCATCCTGCAGGTCCCCAGGGGTGAGGGTGTGCATCCTGCAGGTCCCCAGGGGTCACGGTGTGCATTGCGCAGGCCACTGAAGGTTATAGTGTTCATCCTGCAGGCCACTGAAGGACAATATGTGGACCATGCACATTCTGTCATTGATGGAAGTTGTACGGGTTCATCAGCATTTGAAGGCCCTAATTTGCATGGCATGGTGATATTTGCATCGTGCGTCCGGCGTGCACAGAGAGGTCGCAGCGCGCTCGCTTTCAGTGGCGTTGGATTACATTCACTGATCGCCCCTCGTGTCTTCCTGCTGTCGTGAATTGATGTGTTTCCATGTAGCTGGACGCGCCAGGCCCCGATGTATGCCCCGTGGCAAAGGAGTTGCCTTGGTGCTGCGCCCAGCCCTTCTCTGATGCCTGTGTAGCATTTTCATGTTAGGGTGTATTATCATGGGGTATTGGGTGTTTTGTGATTGGCTGCATGGTTTTTTTGGTCGGCATCCAATTGTAATTGCTTCTGTGCCTCTCCAAAAAGGCAAGCGGTTTAAAAGGGACCCCCAGCCAAATGTTTGGGTGCAATGCGGAAGGATTATAATTATGATTTTGTTGCTGTGTCCCCATTGTGGAGATCTCACAAGGGTGACACCAGAACAGGAAGTGAGGGGTTGCAGTTGGTAAGTTGAGTTAATGCCATGTAAAATTATTTTTTTTTTTTTGCCGTTACAAAATGTTCCCCTCGATATCTGATTCCAGAGACTCGGGTGGATTTCTATATTTCATGTACATGGCCCAGATGGCAGTCACTGGTTCAGGAAGTGATGGAAAATCTCCCCAGTGGGGGTACAGGCCGCCATAAAGACCTCGATATTGTTGTGAAAATGAGGAGCTCTGGATTGGTCAATGTATTCTATACCAGGCGTAGGCAACCTCGGCACTCCAGCTGTGGTGACACTACAAGTCCCATGAGGCATTGCAAGACTCTGACAGCCACAGGAATGACTCCCAGAGGCATGATGGGAGTTGCTGTTTTATCCCAGCTGGAGTGCCACGGTTGTCCATCCCCTGTTCTGTATGGTCAAGGTTTTCATATAGCTCAGGAATAGGCAACCACGACACTCCAGCTGGGATGAAACTACAAATCCTGCCATGCCTGTGGCTGTCAGTCTTGCAATGCCTCATGGGACTTGTAGTTCCACAACAGCTGGAGTGCCGAGGTTGCTAACTATTATATAGGTGTTTACTGGCAGCTCTGTTTATTTAAGCTTTTATACATAGCCCTTTTTATAGAGCAGGGGTAGCAAACCTCTGGCCCTCCAGCTGTGGCGGAACTACAAATCCCATGAGGCACTGCAAGATTCTCACAGCCACAGACATGACTCCCAGAAGAGAGATGCATCATGGGATTTGTAGTTTCACCACAGCTGGAGGGCCGGAGGTTTGCTACCACTGCCTTAGAGAAACATCTGAACGAGGTAGAGAACGGGCGGCTGCTGCAGACTGCTCTGCCCCTTGTGATCTTGTACTGTACAGGACGTTCAGGGAAGCTGAGCTGCGAGAGTTGGAGCCGTTTGGAAACATGATGATTGAAAGTGTTTGGGTAAAAATATAAAGAAATACTTTGCTGGGCGATTTTTATATTTGTTTGATCCGGATTCATTATTGTAAGTTTCAGAGTTCAATACGACTTTTATTTGGCTTCTTTTCGGCCTCGGTGTGGCCCCGCGTGTCCCCGTTCGTGCCCGAGTTTTACAGCACACATGATAATTGAATGCCGGTCATGTTTTTAGAACGCGTCGGTAGCTCTGGCCCAGAAAACGCGGCCACCGGATTTCATTTGTATAAAGTGCTCGTTCTAATATTTGGCCCCGCACGTTGTTGACATCCTCTCCCATCCCTGGGAAAGTCACATTCAGGATTTATGATGTTAGGCGCGGAGCATTCTAATCCCGAAAAGGTTACATCAGAAATATGATCGCTATGAACCAATGTGTCGCTTTTCTTATTTGTGTTCCCTCGGTTACTGTGTTGCTTTTACTTGGAATTACAATTCCCAGATAACCTCAGAGAACCAAAAACTGCTGTGATACATGTAACGTGTGTGTAGAATCGGATTGCATCATATATGTTCTTTTTATTTTGACCTTCTTTCCACTTTAAAGTGACACTAAACTCCAGAGTTAGATCTTAAAAATACATTCAAGAACCTGAACAACAATGTATCTTATTTGTGTATCACTCGGCTGTAGATCTTCCAATCATCTCTGAATTGGTGCCGACACCGTCCTTCCTTCTGGAGGGGGGCTACGTCTGTTCCAAATGGTCCCTGTGTGTGCTGTAAAGTAGTCACCGCTCCAAGCTCGCTCCCGGCATGGACTACAATCTCATGTTTAGTGACGCTTTAAAGGAGAACTATGGGGTTAGGGCTTTTCCCCATAGTTCTCCTTAGGGTAGCGGGAGGATACAAACTAGCGTCCTCCCGTCACCCTAGGCTCAGTATATAGGGAGCTGTAGCTCGCGGTATACTGAGACGCCGCAACCCGGTGCAGACCTCCACGATCGTGCGGCCCCATTGACATCCGCGCGTACATGTAACTTTTTTATTGAGATACAGGACGCGCAGCTGTTTTAGCAATGATCATGTTCGGAAGCACGGGCGGAATCATGGCGGGAAACCCTGCGAACCACCTGGCGCGCCATTAGAAACCCTGTGCGCGATCGGTTCACACCTTGGCGACTCCTGACCGCACCGCATTGCGCATGATTCCCGCATGGTGAGGTGTCGCCTAGGTGTGCACCGGCACTTAGTGTTCTGAAACATCCGTTTTTTTTCAACTTTTGTGTCTTGCTGATAGAAGTTGCTCTAGATACAGGTTCAACTTATCCGTCAAAGTTCATCTCTTTGGCCGGCTGTTGCGAGTTTCTTTTTTTTGTTAAGGCCAAGTTCACACCTGGACAAAACCTGAACGCGCGGCAATTGTGCACAAAACCGCGCGGCTTGTCGAGCAGTCATGGAGACGGCCACCACAGCCAACAGCACTGTGGGTGCCATTATTTTCCAATGGCACCCCAGTCACACGGGGCAGATCACGCGGTTTCCTGCTGCGATTCCGCCAGTGCAATTGAACACTAAGAAAGCCATGCGTTGTGTGTCGCAAAAATAGTACTTGTACCTTTTGTTTCCCCAGTCATCTTCCAGGACAGCCATCGAGATATAGGCTCCGCCTGCCTGCAACAGGAAACACATCAGCGATCGCCACGCAGATGTAACACCATTAAAATCAAATGGTGGCAACCGCTGTGTGCACGAACACACGATTGCGCGGCCCCAGGACGCACGTGCCGTGTGTTGCATAGGTCTGAACCTATCCTAAAGTGGCCATACTCTGTGCAAATATTGTCCAGTTCTTCAGGAACCGGCCGAAATGAGCGCAGTGGGTGCCTCTGTCGGCACCCTTTCGGCTGGTATCCCTCGATCAGCTGACCAAAGGAGCCGGAATACAAAAGAAACAACTTAGCAGGAAGCAAGAGAACTGCATCTGGGTTTAGGAAGACTTCAAGGCGTCATGTTGTGGTGATGGTAGCATGGTATGATCAGGTGACCTGTGTGGTGACGGTAGCATGGTATGATCAGGTGACCTGTGTGGTGACGGTAGCATGGTGTGATCAGGTGACGTGTGTGGTGATGGTAGCATGGTATGATCAGGTGACGTGTGTGGTGACGGTAGCATGGTGTGATCAGGTGACGTGTGTGGTGACGGTAGCATGGTGTGATCTGGTGATGTGTGTGGTGATGGTAGCATGGTGTGATCAGGTGACATGTGTGGTGACGGTAGCATGGTGTGATCAGGTGACGTGTGTGGTGATGCAATGGAAAGGGTTGTCATGGCGATGCCTACAGTAGGTATCACCATTGTGCAGTAAATCACAAGAAGCTACAATGTATCCACAGCGCAGCTCCTCTGGGTCTTCTTACATTGTTTTGGATTGTTACATTCTTCTTCTAAACTTTTACATATTCAGGAATCACTTCTGTGTTTTATTTACATTCTGTGTTCCGGGATCTTATTGTGCACATGTTATAATTAAAACAATATTTCCATCATCTCTCTTTCTGGAGAATAACAGGAACCTATGGGGACCAAATGGTATCCATGGTCACCGATCGGATACATTGAGGAAGGTGCAGGAACCTATAGGGACCAATCGGAATTCATGGTCACTCATCGGATACATTGTGGAAGGTGCAGGAACCTATAGGGACTAATCGGAATTCATCGTCACCGGTCGGTTCTTCTTTAGACGTTCTTTCCATCGCAGAACAACAAAGGAATGGAATCTCCTCAGACAAAAGTTTGGCGCTCGGCGTTATTTTCTGCGTCTCGTCACTCGGCACCTCGTTCATTTTCTTTGAAAAATTAAAAATATCTCCGGCGGCCGGAGGACGGACATCTTATTTCTGGTTTATTTTTCCTTCAATCTGTTCTGTAAATATTTAGATGGAAAGAAAAGATCTCGGTTGTCAAAGAAAGAAAAAGTAATCAAAAGAGGGTATGGTTAAAAACAACAGCCCCCCCTCCCCATCGCCATCCCC
>NW_017306278.1:3121908-3125582 GCF_000935625.1 Nanorana parkeri
CCTCCTCACCCCTCCCCATCGCCATCCCTCCCCTCCTCACCCCTCCCCATCGCCATCCCTCCCCTCCTCATCCCTCCCCATCGCCATCCTTTGATTCACAAGTTTTTCACTGATTTGCTTTTGATGTGAAAAAATACTGAGAAATAAATCACTTTCCCTCGTTATATTTTTATTATTGTTAAAGAGGGTAATCTGCTTATATTTTGCCTTTACTGGTTCCTCTGCCCCTCCCCCTATGCTAATGAAATTAGGAAATAAAATCCCTGTTTTCATTGCATTTAGGACCCAGTGACATCATCACTAGGTGCCTATGCTTCTCTAGGCAATGCCCGGCAGATCATGGCTGGTTGGTGGGAGGGGCCGTCAGGGTGCTGTACATAGCTTCCTGAAAACATCACATTCGCTGCCTTGGTACTCCCCTCAAGAGTGGGCGGGCTCTTGGGAGGAGTTATGCAAATATCAAAATGCCTTGGTGGGTGTTCCTAAGCAGGCTTTATTTACTTACAGACCACCTTAGGCAACGCCCCACATGTGATGCTGAGCCTCCGTGATTGACGGAACCAATATCCAGTGAATGAAAAGGGGCGGGGCTAGGTACTGCAGGCCTGCAGAAGGCCTAGATCACGGGCGGGTAACGGCAACCCTCCAGCTGTTGTGGAACTACAAGTCCCATGAGGCAATGCAAGAGTCTGACAGCCATTGGCATGAGTCCCAGAAGCAGACATATGTGGACTGAGGTTACTGAGCCCTGAGCCTAGGTGATGCTGGATGTCCTCCAGCCAGGAAATGAGGCGGAGCTCTATCTGACTTGCTGCAGCTTCTAATGCACATTGTGAGAAGCTCCCAGTGTGCAGTGATATCAGAGGAAGCCATTTCAGTCCAAGAGAGGAATTGAAAGCCCCCCCCCCCTTCATGGTGACCCAGTAGTTTTTCTTTCCTAATGTACCCGGTAATGTTCCTGAGACGTCTTGTGTGCAGTCGTATGATCGGTTTGGTGCACACTGGAGGATAGGGATGTCACTGCGGATGACGTGTGACTCATTGGTGCGAATTGTCACGCCCGCAGCCACAGATATATGACATTACACGAGCTGCGAGGATTGTTTTCTCTGAATTCTTTGTAGTCGGTTATATCGGAATAAATATATATAAATACGCGGAGAAGGGGGCGGGGCTTCGTGGGCAGCTCCTCATTGATGATGGAACCGACTTGCAGTCCTCGTCCTGATGATCCGTATTGGCTGTCTGTGGAGATCAGTTTGTTCCCGAGAATAAACGTAATTTAAGTGAAATGCAAATCTTGACTTTCCTGTCAAGAGTCAGGCTTAGCCCGGGGCCCCTCCCACTTCCTGAGCCTTCCTTTAGATCAGCAAGGCTGCATGGCATCGGGCACTCCAGGGATGTGAGGCTCCAGGGATGTGAGGCACCAGGCACTCCAGGGATGTGAGGCACCAGGCACTCCAGGGATGTGAGGCACCGGGCACTCCAGGGATGTGAGGCACCGGGCACTCCAGGGATGTGAGGCACCGGGCACTCCAGGGATGTGAGGCACCGGGGATGTGAGGCACCAGGCGCTCCAGGGATGTGAGGCACCAGGCGCTCCAGGGATGTGAGGCACCGGGCACTCCAGGGATGTGAGGCACCGGGTAATCCAGGTATATCCTCAGCACTACAAGGGTCACCTGCTCATTCTTCTGTAGGGGTGGAATACAAAAAATACTCGCCTCTCTCCCCCTCTGGATGTGGAATCCCTCGGCGTCCTCGCATATAACGGACCTGCATTAGACCTGATGATGTCACGGGTCCTTAGAGTTCGGGGGGGGGGGTTAGAAGAGGCCGCAGGGACCAGCCTAGAATCCAGGCAGAACCAAGGATCAGCTGAGCGTTTCTTCTCTATTCTCGCCCCTAGACCAAAATGAGCACTTGGGCTCCATTCACATTTAGCGTTTGCGTTTCCCACGCAGTTTTCCATGCGGGAGACGACGCGACAAGGCGAAAATCTTTCACCTGCATGGATTCCGCATCCGTTGGACTATTTTGCGGTCTGTGTGGTTTCGTAGCGCGTGGCTGCAGGAAAAGTCTGCACAATGCATATTAAAGTGCATTGTTTTTTATGTTAAGAGCGGCTTTGTGGACAACCGCGCCTGTGAGAATGGAGCCAAAGGGCTAGTTCAAACCAGAGCCGCGTGGGTCTGCGCAGCTGCATTGTGGTGCGTTTTGCTGTGATTGACGCGTTTTTTTTGTTTTTCCTAAAATGGGATTTCAGGTCCGTTTGCAATGCAATAGGGCAAGCGGTATTTTTTTCTGACTGCATGTGAACTGACTGCACTGATGTGAACAGAGCACCGGAAACCCCATTGGAAAGCATTGTGATACATTTTGGATGCAGCTGCCACACTGAACACGTCTTTTTCGGGCGTTTTGCTGTTTGGAATTCCCCTTCGCCCAGAAAAAAAGAGAAGTGTCCGCCGTCCGCCATCACGTTTAGGGAACTGCATTACAAAATATGTCTGCAGCTGCTGCTGGCAATGGATACAGAGAATTTCTTCACGAAGAGTTCAGGGAGGTGCAGCAGTTCACTAATCAGCTGAAGTCATCTTCCTGCTGAGACTGTTGGCTAATATTGGGGCTCATTCGCACGAGCATGCACCTCTGTACGGCATGTGCGCCCGTGCAGATACCGGAAGGGACAGGAGCTGTCTGTACATCCCTATGGGAGGAGGTGGCTACACATGGACCTGAGCCTGCACCTCTGTACGGCATGCGCGCCCGTGCAGACACCGGTAGGGACAGGAGCTGTCTGTACATCCCTATGGGAGGAGGTGGCTACACATGGACCTGAGCCTGCACCTCTGTACGGCATGCGCGCCCGTGCAGACACCGGTAGGGACAGGAGCTGTCTGTACATCCCTATGGGAGGAGGTGGCTACACATGGACCTGAGCCTGCACCTCTGTACGGCATGCGCGCCCATGCAGACACATACTCCCGGAAGGGACGGGCACCGTGTGAAATTGGGTGCAGCCGCCTGTATGTGGCTACGCATGGACCTGAGCCTGCACCTCTGTACGGCATGCATGCCTGTGCAGATGCCTACTTCCAGAAGGGACGGGTGCTGCATGTCATTTTGTGCAGCTACCTGTACATCCCTATGGGAGGAGGTGGCTACGCCTGTACACGAGCCTGCACATCCCTACGGCATGCACACCTGTGCAGTAACCTACTCCCGGATGGGACGGGTACCGTGTGAAATTGCATGCAGCCGCTTGTATGTGGCTACGCATGGACCTGAGCCCGTACATCTGCGCAGGTCTGGGTGCCCGCACTTGGACACACACTGTCTGCATGCCAGTACGGGGCACCCGGAGCTGTGCGAATGTATAGCCACATGCAGCTGCCTCCTGCCATAGGGATGTACTGGTAGCTGCATGTAAATAGACGCAGCGCTTGTCCCTCATGGGAGCAGGTCTCTCCCCAGGCGTGCATGCCGTACAGATGTGCATGCCCGTGTGAATAAGTGAGTGAATGTACTCGGCATACTTATGTGCGGTGTGCATGCTACACTGACATCCCCGACAATGAACTTCTGTTATTTGCTCCCTTTTTGGTCTGTTAAAGCAGAAGTTTAATCTGCTGATATTTTTCCTCCCCCCGCGCCCCCCCCCCCCCCCTCCA
>NW_017306278.1:3126116-3129863 GCF_000935625.1 Nanorana parkeri
CGTGATGAGGAAATTTTTACATGAAATGTTTCTATTTTTATTACATTCGTTATTTTAGTCCCAGTGATGTCATCATTAAGTGACTCTGCGTCTCTGTGCAATGCAGGCAGATCATGGCTGGTGGGAGTGGCCGGCAGGGTGCTTTACATTGCTTCCTGAAAACGTCCCAGCACCTTGCCTCAGTACTGCTTTTAAGAGTCCTCAGCCCTGATGTAAGCAGTGGGCTGGCTCATGGGAGGAGCTATGCAAATATCAGAATGCATTGATGGGTGGGTGTCAGTCTGGAGGAGTGGGCGTTCCTAGGCAGGCTGTGCTTGCATATAGACTGCCCTAGGTAACGCCCACGTGTGCTGCTGAGCCTCCATGATTGAAAGAACTGGAATCCAATGAATGAAAGGGGCGGGGCCAGAGACAGTCAGGCTGGGGAGGAAAGAGCAAGCTGACCCTGGACATCCTCCAGCCAGGAAATTAGGCCGGCCTCTATCTGACTTGCTGCAGCTACTAATGTACATTGTGAGGAGCTCTCAGTGTGCAGTGATATCAGAGGAAGAGGTGAGGACGGAGGTCAGATAGAAGACTGAAGGGAAGGACGGAGGTCAGATAGGAAACTGAAGGGGAGGATGGAGGTCAGATAGAAGACTGAAGGGAAGGACGGAGGTCAGATAGAAGACTGAAGGGAAGGACAGAGGTCAGATAGGAAACTGAAGGGGAGGACGGAGGTCAGATAGAAGACTGAAGGGGAGGACGGAGGTCAGATATAGTTATACCATTGAAAGAGTTTTGTGGTATCTGTTCAGTTGTCAGAAAGTCAGAGCTTTCCTCTGTTTCTCGAGGAGTCTAATTAGCCCTCCTACTTCTTATCTTAGATTACAGGGTAATGAATGTCCATGTTGCAGAGGGTCTGAGTAGCTTAGCAAATGACAACTGGGCAGGGCTGACACCTCTCAGTCCATAGAACTGGGTGCATTGGCAGATCAGTAAGTATCTGTATGGTCCTTTTTTATGTTTTATGTTTTATTTTGTCTTGACATTCACTTTAAATAGTGCCAAACAGCTGCCAGGCCATGTGCCGCACACTGATGATGTCACTGCTACTTATATTCTTTGTGGCTATTGACCATTATAATTAGATGTAGTTCAGCTTATAATATGGGGAGCGAGTTCCCTTTAAGAGTCCACATGGCCTGGGCCCCATCTGTGTCACTCTGCGGGATTATCTGGGCCCGGGCCGGCGGTCGTCTTCTGTTCGATGCGTCCGCACACTGTGTCCATTAGTAAATCAGAAGAGGAAGTGGCGGTTACAATGTCACGGTGCCGAGTGATGGATTTGGGGTCCCCCTGGGAGCGGGGCTCTTGAAGTGCGTTATGGAAGGTCCCCGTTTCCCATCGTGGAATGCAGATGGTATTTCGGGGAGTGCGCAGATGTTTGTGACTATCACACGAGGACATGGGAACCGCAGCCACTGACAAAGAATGCAAGCACCAGAACAGCCTGGGGGGGGCCCTTGCCCAGAGGGTTGTCGATTGAAGCCGCCACGCGATCCGAATGGCGCTCTCAATCGAAGGTGATCGGAGCTGTTCATTAGTGACTGCGCCTCCTCATCTTAAAGGGGAACAGGGCATGGATGTGGAGACGCCATTGATCACTCAGCCACGAAGTGGTAGGCCACGTAAAATGACAGCGCTGGGTCAGCGCATCCTGAAGCGCACAGTGCGCAGAAGTCGCCAACTGTCTGCAGAGTCCATAGCTACAGACCTCCAAACTCCATGTGGCCTTCAGATTGGCACAACAACAGTGCGTAGAGAGCTTCATGGAATGGGTTTCCATGGCCCAGCAGCTGCATCCAAGCCGCACATCACCAAGTGCAATGCAAAGCGTGGGATGCCGTGGTGTAAAGCGCGCCGCCACTGGACTCTAGAGAAGAGGAGGCGTGTTCTCTGGAGTGACCAATCACGCTTCTCTGTCTGGCAATCCGATGAGCGTGTCTGGGTTTGGCGGTTGCCAGGAGAACGGTACTTGCCTGACTGCATTGTGCCAAGTGTAAAGTTTGGGGACCTTCCCAGAAGAGGCGGAGCTGTTATAGCGGCAAAGGGCAGAGCCAACCCTATACTGAACCCTACGGACTTAGACCGGGATGCCATTAGAGTTCATGTGCGTGTAAAGGCCGGCGTCCCAATACTTTTGGCAGTAAATGGCGCTCCTCAGAGTTCTTCTTGTCCAACAAGGATGAAGATGAGTGGAGTTTGTAGTCAGTTTTGGGGTAGTACTAGGATCCATGTCAGGTTTTTGGCTCTGGTAGACCCCCCCCATCAAAAATCTTTTGTCCTTGGAGAAGTGGTTTTGATATGGCTGACCTCTGACCTCTGACTCTGTCTGCATTTCCGGAATGCCATTCAGGCCGCAGCAAACAAAAGGCCGTTTCTTCGGCTGCCCACCCTCTGCATTCTGCCGGGCACAGCGGCCATCGCCTTGAATCACGTTCCATTGTTCCGGGGGTAGAGTGCCGATCTCATGTGACATAATGTACACTGACGGCGGAGGGGGGTGATGGAGACGCATGTCACTGCGCACCGTGTCTGCCGAGCCAGCCAGCCCCGTGCGTCCTCCCCATCCAGGATTTCCTGTAATAGAATGAAAACATTTCCGCAGACGATCCGGAGAAAATAGAAGAGAAACCTTCGTGTCCTCCACATAGAGAGGCCGCTGAGCGTATCTACATTATCAGCGATTTCTATCCAGACCTCCGTCATCCCCTTCAGTCTTCTATCTGACTTCCGGCCTCCCCTTCAGTTTTCTATCTGACATCCGTCCTTCCCTTCAGTCTTCTATCTGACCTCCGTCCTTCCCTTCAGTCTTCTATCTGACCTCCGTCCTTCCCTTCAGTCTTCTATCTGACCTCCGTCCTTCCCTTCAGTCTTCTATCTGACCACCGTCCTTCCCTTCAGTCTTCTATCTGACCTCCGTCCTTCCCTTCAGTCTTCTATCTGACCTCCGGCCTTCACTTCAGTCTTCTATCTGACCTCCGGCCTTCACTTCAGTCTTACACAGTTGCACCGAGTCCTCTAATATCACTGCACACCTCATTTCTTGGCTGGCGGACATCCAGCATCTAGTCTCAGGGATGGGCAACTTTGGCCCTCCAGCTGTTGTGGAACTACAAGTCCCATGAGGCATTGCAAGAATGCCACAGCCACAGGCATGACTCCCAGAGACAGATGCATGCTGGAATTTGTAGTTAAACCACAGCTGGAGTTTGCCCACCGCTGATCTAGCCCTTTCCTCCCAAGCTTGACGGTCCCCGGCCCACCCCTTTCATTCATTGGATCTCGCTTCTTTCAATCATGGAGGCTGAGCATTACATGTGGGCGTTACCTAGGGCGGTCTGCCTGCCTGGGGACGCCCATTTCTCCAGACTGGCACCCACCCATCAAGGCATTTTAATATTTGCATAACTCCTCCCAAGAGCCCGCCTACTGCCTGCATCAGAACTGAGGACTCTTGAGAGGAGTACTTGATTTAAGACCAAGTGACATCATCATTAGGTCCCTTGTCTATGCAATGCAGGCGGTTCATAGCTGGTGGGAGGGGCCTGCAGGGTGCTGTACGTAGCTTCCTGTAATCATCACAGCACCTGCCGGCCCCTCCCACCAACCATGATTTGCCTGCATTGCGTAGAGAATGGACCTAGTGATGTCACTTTTTTTTAAGGTGTGTAATGAAAACAGGGATTTTTTTAATTTCATTAG
>NW_017306278.1:3130463-3137911 GCF_000935625.1 Nanorana parkeri
GGGGGGGGGGAGGAAGCAGTATGTAAGGAAAACTTACTTTAATAGAATACTTCATTAGTGACTGCACCTCGTCATCGTAAAGGCGACAAAGCCATTGGTCACTTGATTTTGGAGGTGCAACCAATTGAATTCATGCAGCCAGTGAATCTGAAGACTGTAGTATGTTAATTAGGGATGAAAGGAGGAACCAGGAAGGTAAAATATAAGCTGGATAAACTTCGATTTTCAATATTCTATTATCCTTTATTTTTTTTATTACAGTAACAAACACTTAATTACAGCTTGCAGATCACACTCTGTAGATGTCATTATATTAAAATCTAATTACAATTTAATTACAAAGTTAAATGCAATGATAAAAGTTTTCTTTCAGTTAGCGGGAAGTCTTTCCAGCAGTACAATCTGCCCCCCAATTGATGTAGATCTCGTGTAGTGGATACAATGTATCCTCCGTGTTCCGCTGAATATTTAATGTAGACATTTGTCAGTGTGAACGCTCCTATTACACGTCGTGGCGCGCGCTCATTCCTGGCGTGATAGAAAAGCTGTCGGCACTCGGCGTTTACATCTCCTGGTTATTGATCCGGGGAGAGCCGCGTCCCTCGTGTGCGATCGCATTCTTCTCCGCAGGTCATGCTGCTGGCAGACGGCGCTCGCGGTGGAGACGTCGCCCGGACTTAGGAAGAAGAGCTCGTCTTTTGCAGATGTTCGTTCCTCTTCTGTCTTTCTAGAGGAGCGTGGCTTTAATTTTCTGTCACACTACACTCCGGAGTTACATCTTAAAAATACAAGAACCTTAACTATTAACAACAATGTATCTTATTTGTGTAGCATCTCTGAATTGGTGCTGACACTGTCCTTCCTTCTGGAGGGGGGCTACTTCTGTTCCCCATGGTCACTGTGTGTGTTGTCAAGTAGTCACCGCTCCAAGCTCTCTCCCGGGATGGACTACAATCTCAATACAAATCAGTAAACTAAACATGAGATTGTAGTCCATCCTGGGAGCGAGTTTGGAGCGGTGACTACTTTACAACACACACAGGGACAGCACCCTGCCGGCCCCTCCCACCAGCCATGATCTGCCTGCATTGTAAAGAGGAGGACAGAGACCCGGTGATGACGTCACTGGGACTAAAAAGATGTTTTCTCCCCTTGCCCATTCATAGGCTGCGTTGAGTTCACAGAATACAAAGTGTTCCATGAATGGGCAAGGGGAGAGGAGGGCTGGACAAAGGGCAGTACAGCGTCTGTGTATGACGGCCACAAGTCTCCCATTGCCATGCTGGAAGCATAACGAGAGCTGTGCTATCCGACCTGAATGCATGTGTAGATATATTGCAGTAATGACACGTTTACTTAAAGTGACACGCACCTCTTACCGCTTATCACTTCTCGGCCTTTTGGATAAAACCAAGTGTAGTATCTGTTCTTATCGATTGCAGGAGGGGAAAGCAGCCGCTGTACTGGCCTTATGGCTTATATGGCTGGAATCTGAGTACCCTGCCTGGTGATTGGGGGTCCTGGCTATGGGAAGGAAACCAAATTAAGCGTCCACTCACGTAAGATTTGGGGTCGGTAGAACTTCTCTGGTGCTGGGATCTGGCAGGGCTCAATTCCTCCTAATTTTGGATGGGTCTGCCTTGTCTGGCCATGGGCTGGGAAAGCACGAAGCCTACGTTGTTTAGCACCCCCTGGGAGCGGTGACCCCGGGGTGCCTGAGTAGCACTATGGGTTTGGGACCCCACTGTGTGAAAGGCACTTTGGCCACAACACCTTTTGCTGCACAACACCTCTTGGACTAGGCCTTATGGCTGAGACCAGGGGTAATGTTTATTACTGGGCCGCAAGGCCTATCTATTAGTATTGCACTATGGCACTTTATTTATTTTCCTCACTTTGTATGTGCACCTTTTCACTTTGTTTTTGTGTTTTTCACTCCACAGGATGGAGGGTGTGGTTTTCCGGGCCTACCCTGTAGTCGTGGGGGAGGATGTGTGGCCCTTAGGTTCCTTCCTGAATTAGGGGTCTCCCTTTTGAAGGCAGCCCTCAACCTAGTACTCGGTGGTCGGCTACGGCTGACCACAAGGAATGGGTCCGCCTGGTTTCGGCCAGGTAGACATGAGTGCCTTGCCCCTGTCAGGAGCCTTGCGACCTGGAGGTTCAGGGATGGGCCCTTCGGGAGATGGACCCTTTAGATGCACCTCTTCTGTGCACTTTTTTGTGTGTGTTCACATGCACTTTTTTGGTTCACTTTTCGGGTGTTCGATGCATGCACTGCGGGCATAAAAAAAAACCTAAACCTCTTAACACTTGGTTTTTTCTTTCTTTCTTACCCTCGGCTGATAATTCAGACATGTGGAAGGAACAGCAAAGAGTCCGTAGTAGGTGTGTTTGGCAAACTCCTGCATTGAACATAGGCAAGCACAAGGGGTCCCCAGACGAGTCTGAGTGTGGTGAATGCAGCGGCGGCTGGTTGAAAGTCTGAAGCTGTGAGCCGGCTTTTTAGGATGCAAAATATTTCAATTTCCACTTTAAAATTCTAATAAAACTTTTTTTTTTTTTTAAATGATTTTTGAAGGTTGAGCTTTTATTCTGAATTCAGACTTAACAAAGCTTAGAATTTTGTAACTCTACCAGTCCACGCTTTAAGAAATGAATTCTCCGGCAGAGTATGAAGATGTGAATGTCATCCTGTGGGCCTGAGACTGCGGTCACTGTCTTCTTTCCATGTAAACAACGACAATTGGTTTATCTTCCCCACTTGCCCAGGGACCTCCATTTCCTCTCTTTCACCCTTCTGTTCCCTGGGGGCCCAACCCCTGGCCGCCGTCCCAGTCCCACTTCCTCCCCTTCTGCTGTTCGGGTCCCCCTGGGGGCCCTTTCACACCCGGACCGATCACTTTCCACATTCAGTTTTCCATCCTCATCGCATTTCCCCTCAGCACCCAGCAAACAGGACGCCTGTTCTCTTATCAGTGCTCGTCCCATTGACTATCAGCGCTTATCTAAGATACGGGGACACCTGATTGGTCTGGATAATGGACTAAAATGGGATGACGGAACATTGCGTTTTACCGCAGTATCCTGTGTGGTTTACAAAATCCATTATCACTGTTAAAGAGAACCTGTCACGGGGGATAAAGGATCCAAGAGAAAGAAGCCGGCGGCACACCGTAAAAACCCTCCATACATAATTTTGTTGTAATGGGCAAATAACACAAAGCCGTATGAGGGATTTTATGGTGTGCCGCCATGTTCTATTTCTTGGACTTATGGACAGCTCAGGCCTGGTTTTGACACCCAACTAGCCAGGGGGGTGGCCCATGGCCCGGAATACAAGTTTCGGAAGCAGCTTATAGTCTTTTCACAGAAGTAAAAGGCTGATTCCCCTTTTGTCCCAGTAACAAAGTGAAATATCTGGTACAGGTATGGGCGTCATGTGACTCTTCTCTTCTATCTCTTCTTCAATATGTTTTATTGGGTTTTTTTTTTATTTCAATAAATTTTTATTAGCATATAAAGATGTAGAAAGTACAAACATTGCAGGCTCTACCAGAACAGATGGTAGGACACACGCCTCAGGCATTCAATGCAATTAACATAAGATTGTTACTAGGATTGAATACATTATGAATATTCCAGCGTTCAATTGTGGTAGGGTGCGTCAGAGTGTTATCTCTCATCGACTGGCAGAGACATGGTTCAGGCCAACGGGACCGACCAATAGTAATCAGGATTTTTACGAAAAGTTAGCGTGAAATTAGAAAGAGAACTGAAAGGGTGGTGACCACCACCCGGGGGCCGCGGAGTGATGGGCGGTTAGCGAATGAGGGATCAAGGGTGGATATGGAAATGGAGGACCATGGGTCCCATATGGCATGGAATTTCCGATTTGTGTCCAATACTTCCCTTCTATCTCAATGCCATGCTTGCTGCGTGAGGGGTCAAGCAGATAATTCCCAGTAACATGACATCGAGATGACAGTCCTTACGCCAGCTATAGCTTTATGTCTTCGCTCCTGAGGGCCCAGAAGAAATGCAGCCGATTCTGTAAATCTAAAAGCACAGGTTCACTTTAAGAAAGGTCGTCTTATTAACCAAATTCCCTTATAAATAGTTGACTTTTTGTCTAAAAGATACAATTTAAACACGACTGTGGGAAAGTGTTCTTTATGGGAAGAGGTTGAAGGGACATTAACCCCTTCATGACTGAGGCCTTTTTTTAACCCTCAGATACTGTAATGTGCGCCTTACTGTAATCCATAGTAGTTTCCCTTCTCTTTGCTGCTCTTCCTTTTAAATCCTCATGTCTTCTCATGCTGGGGGAGAACTTCCCTTTTCAGCTGAGTGTCTCTTCCTGTAGTGCTGGCTCAGGTTACAAACCTATACAAACCTTCACACAGACACCATATATCCATTCCAGAGACAAGGCAGTCTGCTGCAAAACAGAAGTTCTGCCCAGCATGAGAAGAGATACGGATTTAAAAGGAAGAGCAGGAAAGAGAAGGGAAACAACCATGGATTACAGTAAGGCGCACATTACAGTATTTTATGTTAAAAAATCTGAGGGTTTAATGCCACTTTAAGCTTTGAAGTTGGATGGATTATTTACAGTAAGAGCATTTTATGCTTTTGAATAGTAAGTATATTGAGGTATAGAAGAAGGCAAAGACACAAATACTGCAAGGAAATCTCTCCTATTGGAGTCTCTGGGATTTATAATTCAGCTGGTGCCTCCCTCAACAGAAGGATTCGCTTATACGGGAGTTGCTCCTTGAAGTTCTATCCCACCCCAATAACCAATCCATCTAGAAGTGCATTGCATAATACATACATATACACACACTAGGTCTATGTTAGACAGCAACCTGTTAACCTACCAGCATGTCTTTGGAGTGTGGGAGGAAACCAAAGTACCTGGAGGAAAACCAAGCAAGCCCAGGGACAGCGTGCAAACTTCATGCAGATAGTGTCCTGATCGGGATTCCAACTAAGGGCCCCCAGTGCTACAAGTCTAGCCACTGTGCTGCCACAATAGTCCCCCTGCCATGCAGTAAATTGACTGTATCTCTAAGGTGTTCAAACACCCAAAAGTAGTCTTCCCCCAAGAAGCTTGTCCATGTCCAGCACATACAGGTATGAAGAGATCCCCAGAATGCAGTATTCCCACATGGGGATCATTCTGCCTGCCGCCATCACTGACCGCAATGGGAGAAAGTAGAGGGGATGCCGGCCCTCCTCAACTTCTGCCATCTTGTGATGCACCTGCCGACGTGAGGGCATGGCAGATGCCGGATGATAGTCTGGTTAAGCAAGTCCAAGATTTGTCCAGCATTGAGTGCAAGCTACTTCTGCATCTGGAAGGGAAGGAAAACATTTGTCAATTTTATTTTTTGCCCCGCCGGGAAGATTACTCTTCACTTCTTGTCCCAAAGGTGCCTGAGAATGAATTCCCCCCTTGGACAGTGGTCACCATTGGATGTTTTACCCATACCTCTGACAATGTTTACCAGGACATATAAAGAGTGTAGATCTTTCCATTAGAACATAGACAGAGGAGGGAAGTTGTTATCTAAACCTGGAATAACAAATATTTGGCTGTATACAGTTTGATGAACCTATAAAGTCATCTTCTTCACTGGTAACCATCTGTTGTCCTGCTGGTGTCCTGTGTCTCTGTACAGAAGTTGCCGTACAATTCTCGGCAGCGCTGACTAATCGCCTTTTATCCTTTTGACCTCTTCTTCATTGTTTCTATATAAGGTAACTGCTAAGTAGCCCGGTATACCTTGGCATACAAATTAGGACCTTTCACCTATGAGGATTAATCCCCCTGTCCGCCTTATTTGTTTCTCGTAAATTTTAATAAAAATTCCCATGTAGCTTCACTAAATCCTCTGGGTCCGAACTGTTCCGCTGACTTGTGACAGATAACTTCCAGATGTCTTGGCGTCTTTTCGGGAAGACTTCTTTTTGTGAGAAACGTCCTTTGATACAATAGTACCTGATCCACGGACTGCATACATATATGTATTACCTTCATATGCCCTTCTCAGTCACCAACCTGACCTGTCCTTGGCAGCAATGCCACTTTTTAAGGCTCTTTGTGGTCCCCTTATGCTTTTTTTTTCTATTGTTAAAATGGGATCTTCTCTCTCTCTCTCTCTCTCTCTCTCTCTCTCTCTCTCACTCTGATAAGTGAAGCCCCAAACTCTAAACTGAGTTTCCCAAATGTGGGACATTTAGAGCAATGCACAAAGAGTGGCAGCGTTGGGGTATGCCCTGCCTATCGGGGACCACCCAATGGTACAGGCTCATACCAGAAGCCCGGACATCGCCTTTGCAAGGCATCAGAAGACTTCCTGTGTGTGTCTGCTCAGTCTGTGCACTGCTCTATATGTCCCTTAATTGGGAACTCCGATAGTTATGAGTACCGATGACCCTGGGCTTGGTGCAAACCCAGTTTGCAAATACATGTGGAAGCCACTCTGCCACGTCAAGGCACCTCTGAACATTGCTGTCCCTAACTCATAACTGAAGATGAGCCTGGGCTTGGTGCGAACCCACTTGACTGAGTTTGCCCCAGACCGCTCAGAACTGTGACTGCCGCCCCCTTCCTCCTGAACTAATCCTTTGCGGAGAGGCGCATTCACCTTCACCTCCCAGCAGCTATACGTCACAAGGGTGATGGGGAATGCCACCACTGTGACTGCCACCACTGATTGGATTGGGAGGAGGCGGTGGTGTCACAGTTTTAAATGGGCTTGGGCAAACTCAGGTGAACTGGGTTCCTATCAAGCCCAGGCTCATCTCTAGTTATAAGTTAGAGACAACACTGTTAAGAGGTGGCGGTATGGCTTCCACGTTTATTTGCAAATGTGTGCAATTCAATCCTCTGTTTTTCACCTGTTTTAGTTGAGGTTTTTTTGTTTTTGCAGGCTAGCTTTCCAGTGTTCGTGGGGACTTTTGTATTGTTTTGTATATTGCCCTGCCCATGTTCGTCGCCTTCCTTAATTTTTATGAGTTTCAAACGCCTCAGAGCAGCTGCCGTTGTTGCTTTATACACGCACGTATTATATCAATATATGTGTATTTTTCCTTTTTGTATCAGGACGTCACTTTAGCCAACATAATAGAACTGTTCTTTGCCTATTTCCATGTCCTGGTTTAGCAGCACTTAGGCTATGAATCAAAGGGTTTGTTGATGACCTGCTACGTTAGCTCGTTGTCAATAAGGTCTTTATTCTTCATTTGTAAGGCTGTTAATTTGTATGTTTTACAGCTGATGGGTACTTGCGTTACTATTACGCTCTTTTTTTAATTTGTGTAATTTAACTATAAATCCTAAGTAAAGGCATTATTGCTCCACATATGACACACTTGCATGTGTACAACCACCCTTTAAGTGAGCCCACACGTTGCCCAATCAGGAAGAATATTTTTGTTTG
>NW_017306278.1:3137951-3141278 GCF_000935625.1 Nanorana parkeri
TAAACGTGTGCTTGTCGTGAAGGGCAAAGAAATGGGTTCACTTTAATGACGACCCCACCAACTGCACTTACAGCACCTTCTCTTACTTCTGTCGCTGCTCTGTTTAGCCGCTGGGACTGAAGAGAGAGGGTGCTTTGTGCAAGCCTAACACAAGACTGTAGACTCATTCTTCTCTTTCATCTGACAGCCCTGGGTCCCTTAGTGGCCAGTTGCCAAGCACCGGTGCTGTCGCATGGGAGTAGAGTAAATCACATGCTCCTCCATACCTTTTAAAGCACCGGGTATTCTTTTGATCTCCCAGTTGCCAAATGGAGCAGCAGGGGAGCAAAAGGAAGGTAAGTTATGTGCTGCCGGTGAAGACCGCATTGAAGTGAACCTGTTGCTTTGCCCATGTGACTGTCCACCACCCAGCAGTTCACGGCTTAGGTACCCAGCAGTGCATTCTGGGAGGAAGAGGGAGTGAGTCACATGCTCCCCCCCCTATATGGCCGTACTGGGTGTTTTTTAATGTGTTCGAGTGGCCATTGAAAAAAATTGTCACAAGAGGGGATGTGCTGACCAACAAACCTGCTACTATTGGCTTTTGACTGTTCTTCAAGAGTTCTACGAATTGTAAAAGCCACCCGGAATCTTTTCACTCAATTTGATTGCTTGTTAAAGGAGAACTATGAGGTGAGTGCTTTTCACTCACCTCATAGTTCTAGCCGACCTGTGACAATGAGACTGTCACAGGTCGGCTCAGTAGATAGGGAGGTGAGAGAACACATACCGGGTTCGCTCACCTCTCGATCCTGTCACGGCTCTCTGCCGTGACAGGGGAGGGGCTGGATTCCCCGCTCCGATCTGCCAGTGCTGACTGGCGGAACGGACAGGGGAGGGGGCGGGTACAGGTGGCTCTGCCTCTAGATAGGCAGAGCCAGCTGTCACTCACGCAGCTGGGCGGATCCCGTCGTCTAAGTCGGGATCCGCTCCGGCGTCTCAGTATACCGCGAGCTACAGTATAGGGCGATGGGAGGACGCTAGTTTGTGTCCTCCCGTTACCCTGAGAACTATGGGGAAAAACACTGACCCCATAGTTCTCCTTTTAAGCCTTAAAATACATTGACTTATGAAGTCTGTTATGACTCCAGCGGCCACTATTAAAAGCATCTTCACCGCCTTATAGATCCCAATACATGGGACAGTGGCCACCCATGCAACTCTAAAATACCAGAGAACCAAGAAGCAACCAAGTGACTTGTCAATATTGGCCACTCTGTCTTTTTAAACTTTGTGGAGCTTTGATATGTTTATGTAATGACACTCAACCAAACTTGTCAGATGCTTCTAATCTAGTTAATATATTTAATATCGACCTCTATAAAGAGCAATCACCTGAGTAAAATGTTGTGCATGACTTGATCCTAATCGCTGTTAAAAATGGAAAGAGTTTTATATCGGATTATCTTGATATCATCGGCCGTGCCATTTATTTAGTACCCGGATTGCAGAGGCACCAGTCCAGCCTGAGCTATCTACTAAAGGAATCTGTAATAATACATCACCTAGAATAAAGTTCCAGGATCACGGCTTCAACCTTCATTGTGGTTTTGTATAGAAGAGTCGGGGAGGGGGGTCCTTTAGGTAGAGAAGTTTTGAAGTAGTAAACCCTAAATTAAAGATATTTAGACTTCTAAAGCCGTGTTTCTCAACCTTTATTCAGTCATGGCACCCTTTAAAAATCTTGGGCATCCCAGCCTAAAATGGGGTTCCCCCCTTCACATCTGAATCCCCCTCAGCTTTCACATTAGAGTCCTCCCTTCACATCAAGTCTGCCCTTGACATTAGTGTCCTCGTGTCCCCCCCTTGACACGGCAGTCCCCCCTTGACACGGCAGTCCCCCCTTGAGTCAATACTCGATGCCCAGACATCAAGATGTCATGGCACCCCAGTTGAGGAAAGCTCTTCTAAAGCACTGTGTATTATAAACATGTTTTAATAAAATGCATGCTTTCACCTTTTTTTGTCCTTTCCTGCATCTCAGTGCTGCTGCTTAACGCATCCGTTTTGCAACCACTTCCTGTGTGCATGCACTCAGCGATCTATGAAAGGCATTTCTCTGGGCAGATTTCCTGATGGTGTCAGCAGTGGTCCAAGCCCGTGTTGTAATGATTACTTTTCGCCTCCATCAGTAGCCCATGTAACGGGAACAGGGAGTTGTCACCTTCTAACAGGAACTGCTTGAAAAAGCGAGTCGGTGCCAAGGCAGATGTGAAACCTGCACGTCAAGGCCTTCATCCTAGTACTGATGAGATCTCACGCTCGAATGCCCTTATTATAGTTGCGTCTGAAGGCCTCTGCAGCGTTGTCCCTTTAACATTTGGTGCTGCGCTCCATTAATGATTGATCGGTCTGGCTTTAATAAATATCTCGGCTTAATTGTCAGAAGGAAAAAAAAAAAATGCCCCAATTTGTTTCCCTGGCAAGGAGACCTCATCGGGGAGTCACAGAGCATTAATAAAACCCTTTATTCTCAGGGAAATATTTCCCTGTAATTACATAAAGCCGGCCGGCACGCCAGAGTTTTATTTATAACAAATTCATCCCACAATAAATCCACAAATGAGATTACACAACTTCACGAGCCTGCACGGGTCACAGAATTAGTTTCAGGAACGGCTTTTTTTTTTTATGGACGCTCCGCTCGGCAGGAGGTGAAAGGACGATATTGAAGTGGAACTCTGGCGGAAAATCTAAATGGACGGGTTGGACACGTAGATGTTTACCATATTTGACTGCCAAGAGATTTGAAATTCTCTTCAGCTGAGCTTGTGATCTTCTCAACTTTGGTACCAATCAGATAACACACTTCCGGTTTTACCAATCTACTTCCTTTTATCCTTTCCACCTCCAGCCTGCTTATTGGACCAAGAATCGGTATCATCTCCTCTGTCCAGTGAGCAGGAAGGAGATCTTGCCCATAGCCTGTGCAATGTGCAGGGAGGACATCTTGGACATGTCCTCCCTGCACACTGGACTGGCTATCTTGGACATAGCCCGTCCAGTTTGCAGGGAGGACGTCTTGGACATAGCAAAAGTGCGTTAGAAGAGTGAGTGTGGTAGAGGTGGGTGGATCACAAGACTGGCCCATTCCTGTGCCCCGTCCTCGCAGCGCCCGTTCCTGTGCCCTGTCCCCGCAGCGCCCGTTCCTGTGCCCTGTCCCCGCAGCGCCCGTTCCTGTGCCCTGTCCCCGCAGCGCCCGTTCCTGTGCCCTGTCCCCGCAGCGCCCGTTCCTGTGCCCGGTCCCCGCAGTGCCTGTTCCTGTGCCCGATCCCCGCAGTGCCTGTT
>NW_017306278.1:3141292-3154385 GCF_000935625.1 Nanorana parkeri
TCCTGTGCCCTGTCCCCGCAGCGCCCTATCCTGTGCCCTGTCCCCGCAGCGCCCTATCCTGTGCCCTGTCCCCGCAGCGCCCTATCCTGTGCCCTGTCCCCGCAGCGCCCTATCCTGTGCCCTGTCCCCGCAGCGCCCTTTCCTGTGCCCCGTCCCCGCAGCGCCCTTTCCTGTGCCGCGTCTGATACAATGCAACAATCGTAAAAAGACTAAGTTTACCACAGAGTAAACAAAAAACATATTCTATACTTTTATTCAACAAAACTCATTCCTCCTCATCCTTTTTAGCTTTATTTTGGCAACTAGTTCTCTTTATGTGACCATTCCGTGTGCTGCATTAGCCTCTCGCTCCGTGTGCTGCATTAGCCTCTCGTTCCGTGTGCTGCATTAGCCTCTCGCTCCGTGTGCTGCATTAGCCTCTCGCTCCGTGTGCTGCATTAGCCTCTCGCTCCGTGTGCTGCATTAGCCTCTCGCTCCGTGTGCTGATTCATCCGATGAGCTCTGCTTGCCGTGCGCTCATGTGTCGGTGTGTGCGGTGTGGTTTCTGTAAACCTGTGTGACTTCCGACAAGCGCTGAACCAAACCACAGCACTTCACCAACTTCTCTCTGACGAAAGCCACATTGGCTTCCCCGTGGTGCGCTCTGCGGTGATGTCGCAGAGGATTCTGGGTAATCGTACAGGAAAGCAGTACAAGTGAACTCTTGCCGATCCGGGGTCATTCCTGGATTGCTACAAGAAATGTGACAGAACTTTACCCTCCATCTAAAAATAAAATTGTGAAATGTGATCGGGCTTCTTCTGGTAAATCGCAGCCAAAGGAAATTTAGGAAAGAAAATGTTTATTTTTATATAATCCGAATATTGGGCTAATAGGTCAGATGTGGGAGGAGCTGCAGAGGCCATTACTCTGCTGCAGGGGTAGGCAACCTCGGCACTCCTGCTGTTGTGCAACTACAAGTCCCATGAGGCATTGCATGACTCTGACAGTCACAGGAGGCTGAAGAATTATGGCATTTGTAGTTTCCGCGCAGCTGCAGTGCCCAGGTTGCCTATCCCTGCCTGCTCTATTCTATTAACCATCCACAGTGCGGACTAAACACTGAACTTATCCAAACCTGTGCCGGCCCAATCAGCTGCGGGTGGGACTTTCCTTATTTGGCCACATGGCCATATTTGATCAATGACGTTGCATGCGGCCATATAAGGTCAATGATGTCACCAGCAATCCCGCCCCTTTGTTTACATGCGGGTGCAGAACAGGGAATGCCCTAGCCACAGCTGATTGAACTGGCCCATTGCGGCTTCCTTTTCGGGTTCGGATGAGCGGTCCAAACTCAATCTAATCCTTAGTTGTCATTCTAGTTCTGGGTTTCCTTGAGAGGGCAGAGTGATGATCTGCCTTCAGTATCCAATCAGCAGGCTGGGGATTGAGTCGGTGACTAGGCTGTATTGCTTAAAGTAGAACTCCTGGCCACATTTTTTTTATTAAGCCTCGCAGCGTGGCAACCCCCGCTCTGTAAGGTTTAAGTGCTCGTTTGTGACTGGGAACTAAAGTATAAAAGTTATCCTCGCCCAAACCTCTGAACCGGGTTTGCTCTTAGACTGGTCCTTCCAGCCTCGCTCCACCTCCACTCCCAGCAGTGTATGTTCCCTGAGCCATCACGTCCAATACACACTGTGTGTAGGACGTTGGGACACCGAGGCACAAACCATCACTGCAGCGCAGGAGGAGACAGGCTGGAGGGAGCGCTGTCACAGCCGACTGGCTCTGAGGAGAAGGTTGAGTATAACTTTGTTATTTTAGTCCCTAGATAAAAAAAAACCGAGCACTTAAAGGGACCACGCACAGGGACCACGGGGAACAGACATAGCCCCCTCCAGAAGGAAGGACAGTGTCAGCACCAATTCAGAGATGATTTGAGGATCTACAGCCGAGTGATACACAAATAAGACACATTGTTGTTAAAGGAGAACTATGGGGTCAGGGCTTTTCCCCATAGTTCTCCTTAGGGTAACGGGAGGTCACAAACTAGCGTCCTCCCGTCACCCTAAGCTCAGTATACCGCCAGCTACCGCAGCTGAAGCGGATCCCGACAATTATGTCTGGATCCGCCCAGCTGCGTGAGTGACAGCTGGCTCTGCCTATCAAGAGGCAGAGCCAGCTGTACCCGCCCCCTCCCCCGTCCGTTCCGCCAGTCAGCGCTGGAGGATCAGAGCGGGGAGGGGGGAATCGAATCCAGCCCCTCCCCTGTCACGGCAGAGAGCCGTGACAGGATCGAGAGGTGAGCGAACGCCGGTATGTGTTCGCTCACCTCCCGATCTACTGAGCCGACCTGTGACAGTCTCATTGTCACAGGTCGGCTAGAACTATGAGGTGAGTGAAAAGCACGCCCCTCATACTTCTCCTTTAACCCTTGCAGATCGGGGGTAGCCCCACTGCATGGGTTAATAAAGTGTTGCCCGTAGTCCTCCTTTAACTGCAGCAAAGAAAAGTCCGCTCACTGACTTGTCTGTGATGTCTGGCAGGCGATGTGTGTGGATTTCGGTTCTTTAGCCGTTTTCTTCCACTGATAGAAAATAAATAAACAAAAGTTGATATCGCTCTGATGCTGATAGAAAATAAATAAACAAAAGTTGATATCGCTCTGATGCATGTTTACCAGATTCCACTATTGATCTCAGCATAGTCTCTTCCGAATTCCGCATTGGATGAACAGGACAGCCCAGGGTTCGGGGCAGGAGGTCAGATTTGGACTAGGATTACGGGCATGGCAGTGTGTGTGATAGATACACAGGTCACCAAAACATAACATTGTATGACATCGAGAATACATTTACACGTTGAGGGTTAGTTCACACCAAGTGCGTTCCAGGAGCAGAGCAGTTACAGGACGGATCAAAACTGCGTCCAATGTATTCCAATGGTATTTTGGGCTCTAGTTCACACCGCAACGTTCAGTTCCAGAGCAGCTGATAGAAAATAAATAAACAAAAGTTGATATCGCTCTGATGCATGTTTACCAGATTCCACTATTGATCTCAGCATAGTCTCTTCCGAATTCCGCATTGGATGAACAGGACAGCCCAGGGTTCGGGGCAGGAGGTCAGATTTGGACTAGGATTACGGGCATGGCAGTGTGTGTGATAGATACACAGGTCACCAAAACATAACATTGTATGACATCGAGAATACATTTACACGTTGAGGGTTAGTTCACACCAAGTGCGTTCCAGGAGCAGAGCAGTTACAGGACGGATCAAAACTGCGTCCAATGTATTCCAATGGTATTTTGGGCTCTAGTTCACACCGCAACGTTCAGTTCCAGAGCATGTATAAAAAACTGCAGCAAGCCCTATTTTACCTGCTCCTGAACGCATGCAAACACATCAAAAACGCATGCAAATGCCCTGGAACGCCCATTTTAAACTAAAAAACAAACAAAACAAAAAAACGCAGCAAAAAACACGGTACAACCCACTGCACTGCTTGTGCAGAAACTCATGCAGATCTGGTCTGCATTTGGTGTGAACAAGCCCTTATATACTGTACAATATACATTGTGGAAGAATTGTACACCCGGGCTCAGCATTCCCACTTGCCGATACCAAGTACTGGTGCTTCCGCTGGCATGGAGCCAGCTTCCTGGGCAAACAGGAAACCGCTAGGCGGGTCATTACTCGCCACCGGCTTCCTGATTGTCTGGGAAACCGGCTTCATGTTCTTCTACGGCACTGCCAGTCAGATGAAATCTCCCTCTGACTGGACGTTCCGGTATCGGAGCATTTGGGCGCGTAGGCGGCTCAATGCTGATTGGCTGGGAAGCCGGCTACCCAGCCAATCGGCATGAAGCCAGCTTTCCGGGCAATCAGGAAGCCAGGCCCATGAGTCGCCGCCTGGCTTCCTGATTGCTTGGGAAGCCAGGTCCATGTTAGTGGAAGTACCGGTATTGCTACTCGGTATCGGCGACTACCGACATATAAATATCGCATCCCTAAAATTACTGGTGTCTTTAGGCCTTGTTCACACCAAATGCAGAGCAGATCCGGTCAGGTTTCTGCACACGCAGTGCAGTGGGTTGTGCCGCGTTTTTGATGCGTTCTGGGCCGTTTTTAAAAAAAAGTTTTTAATATGGGCTTTCAGGCACTTGCATGCGTTTTTGCATTTTGATGCGTTCCAGAGCAGGTAAAATAGGGCTTGCCGCAGTTTTTTCACCTGCTCTGGATCTGCACGCTGCGATGTGAACTGGAGCTCAAAATACCATAGGAATACATTGGAAGCAGTTTTGATGCGGTCTGCACCTGCTCCGCTCTGCACCTGCTCTGCGCTTGGTGTGAACAAGCCCTTAAAGCCCAGGTCCAGGCAGTAAAGACCTGTTAAGAGTTTGTGAAACACTTCAATGTTCTTCAGTCAATGTGACTCGATGCTCTTTCTCCTGGCAATCATGTGACTAATGGCGAGACATTGATCATGTGGCCGCTGTGGGACGACAAGTTCGCTGATGACAAAAGCTGCAGCATTGGCCAATCAGGAATGGCGGGGGATGGGTTATATCCTTATTGTTGCCTGTGTCCCCATTGGAAGGATTTACTTACCTCCTGTATGGTCACCAGGACAGGAAGTGAGGTAAATTCAGCCCAACAGGGACATAAATGGCAATAAAACCTCAGCAGTGGTTACATTCTACCAAAAATCTAATTTCGGCCAGGGTGTGGCTTCAGTGCAGCAAAATGATCTCCATATTTGAGGATTATCATGCGAGTACAGGCCCACTTTAAACCAGATGTAAGAATCTTGGAAATGAATGCTCTGCCAGGTCAACGGTTGGGCAGAAGCATGCGAGTGTCAGTCAGGAAGCGAAATATGTCTCCTTCCACCTGACATTCCTCAGTGTACCTGCGTCATCTGCCAGAATATCCTGACTTCACATGGCAGGCATGCAGCCCGACTCCCGATCCTGAAGAGCAAGGGTTCGGGTCATGGGGAGGGAGGGAACGTAGGTCTGCAGCGTCTCCATACTGCACAGAATTAGAACATATATCAATTTTGGGTATTCGTTGAATGACGCAAGCATAAAGCACTTCAAAGGGATCTTCCTGGCACCTGGCCCTCGTGCCCCGGTCCAGCCCAGTCTGACAATCCAAGATTCGGGATTTAACACCAGAATCGGTGTTAATCAGTTCCATGTTGTATGTTAGAAATATGTTCAGATTTATCAATATTTGTCATCTCTAAAATATTAGAAAATATACACTTCTCCGGGGTCAGTCCACCCAAATGTCAGTGTATGGTAGATGCTGGAGAGTTAAACACCCTGACACTCTCTCCTATCGCTCTGGGACTCTATTAGAGAGATCTCTGTGCTCAATTCCCGGGTCTGTATACCTTCTTTGCTCATTATGAGGGGCTCCCACCATCCCTGAGCTGAGTTCCTGGGTCTATACACCTGCTGCGCCCATTATGAGGGCTCCCACCATCCCTGAGCTGAGTTCCCGGGTCTATACACCTGCTGTGCCCATTATGAGGGCTCCCACCATCCCTGAGCTGAGTTCCAGATCTATACACCTGCTGTGCCCATTATGAGGGCTCCCACCATCCCTAAGCTGAGTTCCCGGGTCTATACATCTGCTGTGCCCATTATGAGGTGTTCCCACCATCCCTGAGCTGAGTTCCCAGATCTATACACCTGCTGTGCCAGTTATGAGGGCTCCCACCATCCCTGAGCTGAGTTCCTGGGTCTATACATCTGCTGTGCCCATTATAAGGAGCCCCAGCCATCACTGATTGATTTTATATTTGTTTCATATTATGAGGAATGTAAGAGGAGGATCTAGAACACACAAAGGTGGGGCCAGAACATCTATAACTTCTGGGTGGTTAGGAACAGAACCAGGAATTGGGGCAGGGACATCTGTTGGGGCATCCAAAAACAGTTGGAGTGTTCAAGTGATAAAACAGGAGCTGACTCGGCTCACAATCTCCACCAAACACCATAATATCAGGATTGTATGGACCCATACAACTTGCCACCTGTTCATTTCTAGATGTGAAATCACACTGTTACATGCACAGGCCTCACACTAATGATGGGGAAGATGGCAGTGTGGTTGCCTATCATGTGGTAACCATGACTACCAATCACAGCGATCACATGAGCTTTGTTTACAACCAAACCTGCCAGTGGCAGCCATTACTGTGTCGTCTTCTTGTTTTGTGGTAAAAGATATGCCGGCCCTGATCAGTAAATCCCTTTTGCTTTCACCTGCATTGTAAAGCTTCATTTTCATTTGTGACCGGCGCACACCTTTTAATACGAAACACTTGAGTGGAGAGCCCCATCTCGGGGTCACTTGCTGTGCTCTCAGACACAGGTCCCCGTGACGCTGTGGCGTCAATTCTTTTGGATCAAAGGCTTCTGGCCCTGTGACTGCTCTGTAGACATGCCTGTCTGCACCGTGACATTATTTCACAGCAGTATAAATCACCAGGTTAGCACCGACATGCTCTTCCCGTTCTCCGTGTCTCAGTGACGTGCAGACCCACCAGGTTCCCGCACCTGCTATGCACATGGAGCTCCCCCGGATCGAGCACTCGGGACACCTCATATATACTTGGCTGGGGGCTTGGTGGTATCTGTGCAGCATTTTCATGTCAAACATTAGTCCGTGAGGTACGGTCCCTGCGCGTGTGTCGGCAATCTGACATGTTTGACTAGCATGCTTGGTGAATAATCATGTTGGGGCAAAACAATACCGATTTAAGGATTCTCCCTTCCATGATTACCACAATCCATTTACAGTATGATTCTGGACTTTGCGTGACCCCCGGTCTCTAGTCATGGGTTAGTGTGGACCTTGTGTGTCCTCTCCTGGAATACATACCAAGGCCCTGTTGCCCAACATGCAGGCTGAGTGTTGGATGTGGCCCTCTGGTGGTATTTATTGTGTTTCCACCTGACCCCAACCAGAGACAAGACCAGTCACCCTGCACAAGGAGAGAGAACAGCAGTGATTGGTCTTTTATTACAGGAGGGGGCGGAGACGAGACCAGTCACCCTGCACAAGGAAAGAGAGAACAGCAGTGATTGGTCTTTTATTACAGGAGGGGGCGGAGACAAGACCAGTCACCCTGCACAAGGAAAGAGAGCAGCAGTGAGCAGTCATTATTACAGGAGGGGGGCATAGACCAGACCAGTCACCCTGCACAAGCAGAGAGAGCAGCAGTGACTGGTCTTTATTATAGGAGGGGGCAGAGACAAGACCAGTCATCAGTCAAGGGAAGAGAGCAGCAGTTAGCGGTGTTTATTACAGGAAGCTCCGAGTCTCGCACTGGATTACAGCACAGATCTGGAAGAAATACACAAAGCTCACCAAGATTCAGGACGAACACACGTGACTCTTGTATGAGGGCAATATTTGCTTATTCCAGAGTTCATCTCTCAGTACTACCCTCTCTTACCTTTGTCTATAAGTAGAGTATATGGAAATGGAGCTGTAGAAATGCACACAGCCAATAGAGACAGAATCTATAAATGTGATTATTTATTGAACATCAACCACATAATGTGGAACTTTCCATCAACAATAGCTGCTCAGCAAAGGCTACAAAAATAGATCAATGTGTCATCGTAGAGGATCCAATTTTAGATTCTCTTTACGATATGGTTTCATTTGGCGATGTGTCCTGGCAATATTTATTTATTTATAATAATATGACGCTGTGTATTACCGTAGAACATGTTCCTTCCTCTCCCAACATTGCCAAACCGTTGCATCTTGGGAGGAGTTTTGGCCGCAGGAGTCTGTTTCTATCCCTCGACTGTGATTCAGCCGTGCCGTTGAGCAGCTAGTGTGAAAATGCCGACAACCCCTCTAAAACCGGCCCAGATTCCATCAGTCATTGACTCACAGAGGGCACATTGTGTGAATGTACATTGTGTGAATACATCTATTTTCACCCCCCCTCCATGTAAACCAAAAACATGTTTTGGAAAAATGTCACCATTTTTTTTTTTTTCCTGGCGTTCTTTTCCATGACAGATAATTGATGATTGCGGATTGTGGTTTGCATGTGATCTTTTGTGTTGTATAGCAGGAGATAATCAAAAACACTTTTGTGGATCGGCACCCAGAGACTCCTTTTGCTTACTAATCTTTTGGGTGGAAAATTTTCTTGTTTCAATAAGTCAGAATCCACGTTGGGCTTGCAAAATCTTCATCTGCAACTCGTACCTGTCGGCATCCTTTGTTCTATGTGACAGATTTTGATGGAGGCATGAGACTCCTGTTTTCTGTGGCTCCTGAGACTCCTAGGGAGTCTTTGTTACTTTCCACTTTAAAGGAGAACTATGAGGTGAGTGCTTTTCACTCACCTCATAGTTCTAGCCGACCTGTGACAATGAGACTGTCACAGGTCGGCTCAGTAGATCGAGAGGTGAGCGAACACATACCGTTCGCTCACCTCTCGATCCTGTCACGGTTCTCTGCAGTGACAGGGGAGGGGCTGGATTCCCAATATACTTGGCTGGGGGCTTGGTGGTATCTGTGCAGCATTTTCATGTCAAACATTAGTCCGTGAGGTACGGTCCCTGCGCGTGTGTCGGCAATCTGACATGTTTGACTAGCATGCTTGGTGAATAATCATGTTGGGGCAAAACAATACCGATTTAAGGATTCTCCCTTCCATGATTACCACAATCCATTTACAGTATGATTCTGGACTTTGCGTGACCCCCGGTCTCTAGTCATGGGTTAGTGTGGACCTTGTGTGTCCTCTCCTGGAATACATACCAAGGCCCTGTTGCCCAACATGCAGGCTGAGTGTTGGATGTGGCCCTCTGGTGGTATTTATTGTGTTTCCACCTGACCCCAACCAGAGACAAGACCAGTCACCCTGCACAAGGAGAGAGAACAGCAGTGATTGGTCTTTTATTACAGGAGGGGGCGGAGACGAGACCAGTCACCCTGCACAAGGAAAGAGAGAACAGCAGTGATTGGTCTTTTATTACAGGAGGGGGCGGAGACGAGACCAGTCACCCTGCACAAGGAGAGAGAGCAGCAGTGAGCAGTCATTATTACAGGAGGGGGGCATAGACCAGACCAGTCACCCTGCACAAGCAGAGAGAGCAGCAGTGACTGGTCTTTATTATAGGAGGGGGCAGAGACAAGACCAGTCATCAGTCAAGGGAAGAGAGCAGCAGTTAGCGGTGTTTATTACAGGAAGCTCCGAGTCTCGCACTGGATTACAGCACAGATCTGGAAGAAATACACAAAGCTCACCAAGATTCAGGACGAACACACGTGACTCTTGTATGAGGGCAATATTTGCTTATTCCAGAGTTCATCTCTCAGTACTACCCTCTCTTACCTTTGTCTATAAGTAGAGTATATGGAAATGGAGCTGTAGAAATGCACACAGCCAATAGAGACAGAATCTATAAATGTGATTATTTATTGAACATCAACCACATAATGTGGAACTTTCCATCAACAATAGCTGCTCAGCAAAGGCTACAAAAATAGATCAATGTGTCATCGTAGAGGATCCAATTTTAGATTCTCTTTACGATATGGTTTCATTTGGCGATGTGTCCTGGCAATATTTATTTATTTATAATAATATGACGCTGTGTATTACCGTAGAACATGTTCCTTCCTCTCCCAACATTGCCAAACCGTTGCATCTTGGGAGGAGTTTTGGCCGCAGGAGTCTGTTTCTATCCCTCGACTGTGATTCAGCCGTGCCGTTGAGCAGCTAGTGTGAAAATGCCGACAACCCCTCTAAAACCGGCCCAGATTCCATCAGTCATTGACTCACAGAGGGCACATTGTGTGAATGTACATTGTGTGAATACATCTATTTTCACCCCCCCTCCATGTAAACCAAAAACATGTTTTGGAAAAATGTCACCATTTTTTTTTTTTTCCTGGCGTTCTTTTCCATGACAGATAATTGATGATTGCGGATTGTGGTTTGCATGTGATCTTTTGTGTTGTATAGCAGGAGATAATCAAAAACACTTTTGTGGATCGGCACCCAGAGACTCCTTTTGCTTACTAATCTTTTGGGTGGAAAATTTTCTTGTTTCAATAAGTCAGAATCCACGTTGGGCTTGCAAAATCTTCATCTGCAACTCGTACCTGTCGGCATCCTTTGTTCTATGTGACAGATTTTGATGGAGGCATGAGACTCCTGTTTTCTGTGGCTCCTGAGACTCCTAGGGAGTCTTTGTTACTTTCCACTTTAAAGGAGAACTATGAGGTGAGTGCTTTTCACTCACCTCATAGTTCTAGCCGACCTGTGACAATGAGACTGTCACAGGTCGGCTCAGTAGATCGAGAGGTGAGCGAACACATACCGTTCGCTCACCTCTCGATCCTGTCACGGTTCTCTGCAGTGACAGGGGAGGGGCTGGATTCCCAATAGTTCTCCTTTAAGGCTGTCATGGGCCCACCCCTCCCATGGGTGCATCAGCACAAAGCCTGGGCTCTGGGCCCATCCACCACATCCAGATCATCTCAGGACCAGATTGTTTCCGGACCCAAAATGCATCCTAATGTATCCCTATGCTATTTCTGGCCTCTGTTCTAACCAATGCTGTCTGTTCCAGACCAGACCAGACCAGATTGTTTCCAGACCCAAAATGCATCCCAGTGAATCCCTATGCTATTTCTGGACTCTGTTTAAACCAGTGTATGTCTCCTTTTGTCTGGTCCGGAATGCACTGGAACTGCGGCCAGTTTCACACCATTTTTCGGGCCAGATCTGCACCAGAAAATGCTTTGAACCTGCCCTCAAAGTATTACTGTACTAACAGAGCTCATTGATCATTACGCGAGTACCGTCCAGGATAGAAGTAAGGACCGCCCACCTTCCCTGTCCAAGAACATGAAGGAAGTGTGATGTCATCGCACTAACCAGTAGATCTACTTATCATTCACAATCTTGATTGGACTGATGCTTCAAACATCCCTGGCCAATGACGGAACAGCTTTTTTGCACTTTTCGTTAGAGTGCATTTTTCGGGTCTCATATTATAATCGGGGAGTAAAGCAATGTGATTGGTCTGTTGGCACTTTTTTTATTTTTTTTATTTCTTATTTTGTTTAATTTTTACTTATCATATTTACTTTTTTTATAGTAAAAGGAGGGGGCGGAAACAAGGCCAGTCACCCTGCACAAGGAGAGAGAGCACTTAACTTTATTGCTATCACACAGGACAAAACAATCCCCTGTGCGATAGCAATTGGAGGTGACAGGTTCTCTTTATTGACCCTGTCACCTCCAATACAGGAGTACTAGCGCAGCGCTGTGCTGGAACTCCTGTGACAGGTGAGAGAGGAAGAGCACAGCACGGCACAGCACAGCACAGCTCTCCCCTCTCACTGTCTACATGGAGCGGCAGGGGTACTTTTAACCCTGCCGCTCTGCTCCCTGCAGTGAGAGACTCGGCGGCGGAGCCCGGAGGACGGAACCAGAGGAGAGAGGTGAGTGCAGGGGGGAGGCTGCCTCACTCTACATTTAGCTCGGCCTGTACAAAGCAGGACTGAATGTAGAGAGGGCAACTTCCCCACAAGGACACTGCTGCCGCCCCTCTGCGCCCTGCCGCCCCGAGGCCGGGCCTCGGTGGCCTTGTGGGGAATCCGGGCTTGAAGGTGTGTGTTTTTTTTTCTTCTGGAGACACACGGCCTCAGACGGTGTCGGATGCTTCTAGAGTTTGCACATCTTGGAGAGAGAGTTAATAGGAGCCGCCCCTTCTGCTCCTGATTGCCGCCTCCACTATTGGCGTCATCTGTGGAGAAGAACCTGATTGTGTTCTATTCCTGAGCGCATCACATGAGTCCTGTGTCTATACTGTTATTATTTGGTAACCGTCGGATTGCGGCTTCAGTTAAATGTCATCTACTTGACAGACTAACTATGACAGCTGCGTATAGGCTCATAATGCTTTATATACCAACCAGGTTCAATCAGGACCCACATCAAAGCCACACAGGACATGTGACCTCCAGTTTAATTGCTTCTCTGGAAAGGATGGGCCCAGAGTTTGTTTATTGTGTCATCGGAGTGTGCAAATTAAATCTAATTATTGTATATGTTCGTTGGAATGGAAATGTATTGATGATGGGTTTCTACCTCCTTATATAGGGCAGGAGGAACTGTCCAGAGGGAGCTTGGTTTTAAAGTGAGCCCGTGCTTTGTCCATGCATGTACCCCCCTACTGCAGGCTCCCGCTGCATTGTTCACCCACCAGAGAGGAAGTGAAGTACCCGGTATTGGGGAAAGAGCAGTAGTGACTGGTCTATATTACAGGAGGGGGCGGAGACCAGTCACCCTGCACAAGGAAAGAGAGCAGCAGTAAGCGGTCTTGATAACAGCAGGGGGCGGAGACCAGACCAGTCACCCTGCACAAGGAGAGAGAGCAGCAATGAGCAGTCATTATTACAGGAGGGGGCGGAGACCAGACCAGTCACGATGCACAAGGAAAGAGAGCAGCAGTAAGCAGTCTTGATAACAGCAGGGGGCGGAGACCAGACCAGTCACCCTGCACATGGAGAGAGAGCAGCAATGAGCAGTCATTATTACAGGAGGGGCGGAGACAAGACCAGTCACCCTGCACATGGAGAGAGAGCAGCAATGAGCAGTCATTATTACAGGAGGGGCGGAGACAAGACCAGTCACCCTGCACATGGAGAGAGAGCAGCAATGAGCAGTCATTATTACAGGAGGGGCGGAGACAAGACCAGTCACCCTGCACATGGAGAGAGAGCAGCAATGAGCAGTCATTATTACAGGAGGGGCGGAGACAAGACCAGTCACCCTGCACATGGAGAGAGAGCAGCAATGAGCAGTCATTATTACAGGAGGGGCGGAGACAAGACCAGTCACCCTGCACATGGAGAGAGAGCAGCAGTGAGCGGTCTTTATTACAGGAAGCTCCAAGTCTCACACGGGATTACTGCACAGATCTGGAAGGAATACACAAAGCTCCCCAAGACCCCGAAAGAATAGACATGGTGACAATATAAGCTTATCCCGGAGTTCAGCTTTAATTGTGTAGCAATCCAACATCTCTGGGAGACGGAGAATATAA
>NW_017306278.1:3154412-3162690 GCF_000935625.1 Nanorana parkeri
AAAGGTTTCTGACCATGCTGTGAAGGTCAGGGCTGGGTTGGGTCGGGTTGGGGGGACGGTGAATAGATTGGTCACACCTTTAGAGGATTGAAGTAGCGCAGAGTTCACATTGTGTTCCCAGGTATCCCGGAGGATTAATCGCCATGTAATGGGAGAACTACACATCTTCGGTTACGTCTCGCTGCGCGGACTATTCACGGCTATTTCTGTCCTAACAACATTCCGGCTCTTTATATTCGGCTTCCAGAGCCGAACCCCCCTCCCACCCCCCGATTACTGCCGGGCAATGGATAGATTTTGTGTGCTAATGAAACTTCAATGTTGTTAGAAGAATGAAGAACAATTCAGGGTAGTTGCAAATGTTTCAAAATACGGGGCGAGCGGGAGGTCACGGCACATCATTTTATCACACTTGCCCAGTGTATCCTCTAAGGGGGGGGGTCCAGCTTTACTGAAACTAGAAATCTCATCATGGTCTGGGAGTCATGCCTCTGGCTGTTGGAGCCTTGCAATGCCTCATGGGGTTTGTAGTTGCAACACAGCTGATGGGCCGGAGTTGGCCAACCATTGCTCTAGTCAGTGACTTTGCCTAGGCTGAGATGATGCCACCAGGCTGCTGCAGGCAGGAGGAAGCATTTCCTCAGTCTCCCCTCCCCCTGTGATCAGGCTGCTGCAGGCAGGAGGAAGCCTTTCCTCAGTCTCCCCTCCCCCTGTGATCAGGCTGCTGCAGGCAGGAGGAAGCCTTTCCTCAGTCTCCCCTCCCCCTGTGATCAGGCTGCTGCAGGCAGGAGGAAGCCTTTCCTCAGTCTCCCCTCCCCCTGTGATCAGGCTGCTGCAGGCAGGAGGAAGCCTTTCCTCAGTCTCCCCTCCCCCTGTGATCAGGCTGCTGCAGGCAGGAGGAAGCCTTTCCTCAGTCTCCCCTCCCCCTGTGATCAGGCTGCTGCAGGCAGGAGGAAGCATTTCCTCAGTCTCCCCTCCCCAAGTGATCAGGCTGCTGCAGGCATGAGGAAGCATTTCCTAAGTCTACCCTGCCCCAGTGATCAGTCTGCTGCAGGCAGGAGGAAGCATTTCCTCAGTCTCCCCTGCCCCAGTGATCAGTCTGCTGCAGGCAGGAGGAAGCATTTCCTCAGTCTCCCCTCCCCCAATGATTAGTCTGCAACATTGTAACAAGTCAAAGTTTGTAGCAAGAGTTTGGTTCCTACATCTCATGATCATCTCATAATTTTCTCAGCATATTCACACTGGACATTGTAACATTGCAGCAAGTCACAAGAACTGCCCAGGCACCGGGATTTACATGATTGTGGCATCTCAGTCCAGGAAGTACATAGTGACCGTGGATGATGCCTGAACAAAGATGGTGTCTGCTTTCCTCTCCAGAAGGATTTGTCAGGGGGAGTCATGTGATCTCTGTGAGGGGTAAGAAGTATCAAGTCCTGTAACTGGGACAGAATTGCAAGCACTGTTTTGATCGCACCAGACCGGAGCGGACCGCAGGCATAATGTGCCTTGCGATCCCGTGCAGCCGATCGCATTGCGGCCGGAGGGCGTGGCCACGGTGCCATTCACTTCAATGGTCCGCCCCCTCCTGCCCCACAAAAAAGTGAGCCGGCTCCAATGCGAGGCTGTCCGTTCTGGCCAGAATCGGGCCGGAACACACTGCATACGGTGTGAACGAGGCCTTAATCTCTTTGTTGGTAGGAATTACTTTTTGGGTCGGATTTCTATTGTGTTTTATCGGGTCGAGTCCCCAATGATGTTCGGCTTTCTTCATTTGCGCCGCTAACTGCGGCCGGCTCTCACGGTGATGGCTTTTTCCGCGCTCGGTCCGCGGCTTGGAAGGATGTGATTGAGGCGCTGTGCAGCGACGCCGATCCCGCCTCCGCACCTCTTTTGTAGCCGATCTCCCGGCTGTGTCTATTTTTACCCCTCAGATGTCTAATTGCGTTCTTGGTGTAGTGAGAACGAAGTGACTCTCTCATTCCGGATTGCGAGTCCTCCGGGACAACTCAATTCATTTTATCTTTGTTCCTGGAAGTGGAAACAATTGTAAAAATATAATCCACGTCTATCGGAGGTTCAGTGAAGTGTGGGACCCGGTCCAGCACGGAGGGCTGGAATCAAAGCCTCATCCGGGTTTTCCAGGAGAAATATTTCAATGTGCCAATGACATTTTTTAAATAAAGTTTTTCCATTTTATTACACTTTTTTTTTTATGTGGATCTCTGAGCTTCTCTGTGCAATGCAGGCAGATCATAGACGGTGGGAGGGGCCAGGAGGGTGATAGATTCTACAAAACATCACATCACCGGCCTCAGTACTTCTCTCCAGAGCTCTGATGCAAGCAGTGGGCTGGCTCTTGGGAGGAGTTATGCAAATATCAAAATGCCTTGATGGGTGGGTATCAGCCTGGAGGAGTGGGTAGGTTGTATTTGCATGCAGACCGCCCTATGTAAAGCCCTTTTATGATGCCGATATATGGGGGTGGGGCTGAGGGTGCTAGTATTTATATTTGCAGTCAGGCAGAAGTTCCACTTTAAGTGACCAATTTATTTTTTTTGCAACTTAAATTTTTTTGTAAGTAGTTTTTATCAGTTTCCCGGTAATATTTACCGATCCCACAACAAACCGATGATCCTTCCTCCAGAGGACAATGCGTCCCCATCAGTCTGCGGATTAATAATAGAATATCTTAAAATGCCCTAAAAGCAGAATGATGAATCTCTTTGTGATGGCCGCAATCGCCGTGTTCTCCTCGCTGTGTTTCGGGGCCTGCGTTGTGTTTATCTCCTTTTTTTTTGGCATCGGAATTTTCATTCTGTTTTTGTCCCCAAGATTGATATTGGATGTTCCGGGATTTGTTGTTGTTGTTCTGTGCGCTGTTGGGAAAGGTTGTTTCTTTTCTTGCTGAGCACTTAAACAGGAAGTAAATCACATTGATTTTTGTTTTTGCCCCAATTTGCACTTTTGCACATCATACTTGCACATTTGGGCGCGCTTACCTTAACCTTTTCGCCTCTTCAACAGACAACTAGCTGATGGAGACATCCACACACAGGGAGAAGGGCCTGTGGTAAAACTCGAGACTAGGGATCCACCGACACTGGTATTTCGGTATCGAGTACGAGTACTGATATTTGCTTTCGGTACTCGCCGACACTGAGTACCAATATCGGTGGTTCCGCTGGCATGGTGTAGGCTTCCTGGGCAATCAGGAAGCCAGGTACCGACATGCTGCCCGGCTACCTAATTGCCCAGGAGGCCGGCTCCATGTTGTTTGACCGTCTTGAATGTAATTGGCCGGGAAACCGGCTTCCCGGCCAATCAGCCTGGACCCAGGTTCCCGGCCAATCAGGAAGCCGGGAGGCGAGGTCATTACTCGCCACACGGCTTCCCGATTGCCCGTGAAGCTGGCTCCATGTTCCCCTACGGCACTCCCGGTCAGAGGAAATCTTCCTCTGACCGGAAGTTCCGGTATCGGGGAAGGTATTGGAGCATTTGGGCGAGTACAAATACTCGGTATCGGCACCTATACCGATACTGGTATCCATATTGGTGCATCCCTACTAGAGACCGAGGGAAGAAAAAAAGTTTAAAGAAAAAGAAAAGTGAATTCAAGTATCTCTGGCACTTCTAAAGTTAAAAATAAAATACAAAAATGTGAAGGTGTGCTATCACTTGAAGGTGACATTGGGGTCCCCCAGAATGGCTTCCACTATAAAGCCGACGGTCAGCAAGGTGAATAGACTCCCGGCAGAGTCTCTTTACAGGGGCCCGCTGCTGCCAACGTATGTCATACGTCAGTGGCAGTGAAAGGGTTAAGTGTGCCCCTTCTCCAGCGCTGTCAGATGGATCTTCGTTTCTTCGGTCCTCAGCGCCATCCTCCGCCACCGCCATCTCAGCCGCCGACACTTCAGGGTTCTTGGAAGTCATCTTTGGCCCATTCGGTTGCCCCTGATGATGTAAGTTTAATGCTGGGCACACACCTTACAACCATCGCAAGACTTTTGTCTTGTGATGGTTGTAAGGTACTTAAAAGAACGTACAATCTGCCTATCTTGGACAGGCAGATCGTACTTGCGATGATCGCAAGCCACGCCCCCCTGAGGGGCGGGCTTCCGATGACCGCAATGCCGAACAGGCAGTGTGCGCTTGCGCACATCGGCCCGTACGGCTGTTATCGTACGGACATGCCACAAACCCGCCGAACGTCGTACGATGCTCGGCGGGTTTTCGAACATGTCCGTAAGTTAAAAGTCGTGCGACCTTACAGTAGTAGAGGTCGCACGGCTTCCACACACCTTACGATAATCGTACGATTGCGGGATTTCCCGCGATTATCGTAAGATTATCGTAAGGTGTGTGGGGACCTTTACGCCTGCACACACAGGGGTTACATCTTCCATGGCACCCGGCCATCTTAGATATACAATGAATGGCCTGAGTTTCCACATTGTTACTGGCCGTGGCCCTTTTGAAGTGGTGCCAGCATGGACACGGACTTTGCCGAGTAGTAGGAAGCATCTGAAGGTATTGGTGAATTGGTGAGGGGGGCGGAAGATGGGCTTTAAGGAGCAATATTCACATTGTATAAGCTGCATTGTGACTTTAAGATTCAATATTCAGATTCTTGTATGAGATACATTGTGACTTTAACCTTTTAAGGAGCCTCGGCGACCCGGCTCCTGGGATTTGTCCATCTTTGACCTTCTTAATATCCTGCTGCGGTTCACAAAAGTAAAAGGAAGTGCACATGACCTGATGTTACGTTGTGCTTAGTAGTCATTCTTATCCTGATGGGAATTCTCAATTTTTTGCCCTCTCTTTAATAAAACATGTTGGTCCTTCTGTTCTTTTATAGGCGACATTTTGCTGAGAGCTGCAGGGCGATCCGCTGTAAAGGTTACTCCGGCTCTGTCAATGACTTCAGTGGACTCTCTCTCTTTGGCCTGGCTGGTATTTGGCCTCGGTAATCCCCACTGATCACCTGACCTGCGCCCTTCAACCGGCTGCTCGTTATGCTCAGTCATGACTCTATACAGTAATGACTTGTGTACCGCAGTGTATACGTGCGGAAATTTGCATGCGGTTTAACTGAGCGCTGTATGCTGTCCCTGGGGGGGTAAGCAGCTGCGTAAGCTGTTCACATAATTTTTATTTTCTGCTATTAAAGGGCACCCATGGTCTTTTCTGAAATGTACAGTGGACACGAATGCAACCGTAGTGTGTTTTCAGTGTGTATGCATTTCCTGTTGTTGCATCATCATAAACAATGTGTCAACTTTTGTTTATTTTCTTTTGAATGATTGCTTTCTTTCTGTTCCATATTTTAATTGCCATATTTCTTATACGGTTTTGTAAGTACTCCCTCTAGTGGTCATCTTTATATCTCAGATTGGGTTTAGGATTCCTGCTTGCTTGCAAAAGTGATATTTTAGCCAACCCCTGGCTTCCTATAGGTCTTGGATACGCTCATAGTGATTATACCCCGGCCATATTTCCTGACCTTGGTGGGTTTAAGCTCTTCCTCCTAAATTCTGCATAATAGAAAATATATAAAAATTCAGCAGCAATGGTGAGAGCCCCTCATAATGGGCATAATGCACTGGCGGAAGTACTTGGGTGCATGTGCGACTGGGCACTGACATTCCGCCACTTTGGGGGAAGCCAAGAAGGAAGAAGAGGGCCAAGCCTCGGTAACCACCACGGCGCAGACATTGCCTCCTGGGAGTACACACATGTACTACCCTGATAACTGCTGGGGTGCTGACATTGCCTCCTGGGACTACACACTTGCATTACCCTAGTATCCACCGGGGTGCCGACATTGCCTTCTGGGACTACACACTTGCATTACCCTGGTAACCACCGGGGTGCCGACATTGCCTTCTGGGACTACACACTTGCTTTACCCTGGTAACCACCGGGGTGCCGACATTGCCTTCTGGGACTACACACTTGCTTTACCCTGGTAACCCCCGGTGTGCCGACATTGCCTTCTGGGACTACACACTTGCTTTACCCTGGTAACCACCGGGGTGCCGACATTGCCTTCTGGGACTACACACTTGCATTACCCTGGTAACCCCCGGTGTGCCGACATTGCCTTCTGGGACTATACACATGCATTTTTAGTTAGCTGAGTGCTCACTGCCCCAGGACCGAGGTGAGGGTATCTTTTTTTAATTTTAGACCAAAGCGAGCACTTAACCCTTGCAGTAAGGGGGTAGCCTCCCTGCAAGGGTTACATTTTTAACTGCCCGGTGTTCTTCTTTTAACTCTTAAGTTGCTTTTGCATTAAGAAATGTTAACATGTGTACGTTGCTCATTACCGGTCTGATAATCTCCAACACCCAATGTCACAGTTTCTGAGGAAAGGGCTGAGTCATCCCAAAGGCATCATAAGAATTAATGCTGATTTATTGCCACTTCCAGGCGTCCATATAGTAATCGGTGACTGCGCTGTCAGTCACCCAGACTCGTCGCATTCCTGCCATAATGAAGCCAAATTCCAGGATTCGTACCCCATGTTTGTGTCAGGCAGAAATGCAAAGTACGAACATCCCGCGTTTTATGGGCGCACAGATCCGTGAATATAGATCGAGTTGTAACTATGTGGTCCGCTCACCGTAAATAGGCTGCATATGTTCGGCAGGAGCGTTGCCAGAATCCGCTGCTTTTTATGGTGCTGAGTGTGTTCCTCATTCAACGCTCGATTGCTTGGCCAACACCGGTATGAAGTAGAAGGGTTTAGGATTATTTTGAGTGGAGACTGAGTTATAGGCTTGGTGAACTGAAGCTTGCTTAAACTTAAAGGTTCAGTGCACCTTTTTTTTATGTGCCACTAAAATGATGCTGCTCTTATTTTTCCCAGGGCTGGACCAGGACCTTCCTATCCATCAGCTGGCTTGAGTTCCAAATTTTGAACTGGTATCCGGTCAAGTTATTCTGTGCACAATGCAGGACGGCCTGAACCAGGACAAATCCCAGAATCCAGAATGCCGCTGATGTCTGTCACAGGTCACCACTCCTGCCCACCATTCCCTTTCGCCTCGGAATCATAGGAATTGCACAGTAGTTCCCTGTAGTTCACTAGGCGGTCATATGTAAAAGACAGGAAGCCCAGGGCTTCACGAGCATCTTTTGCAATTGACATCATCAGATTAATGAAGAAGATGCAGAGTCACTGCGGTCAGGGAGGGTAAGTGAGGGATATTAAAATAGAAAAGGCTTGGGCAAAAAAAAAGACAATGCCAAAGGGATCATTACATACTAATAACTACAGCTCTGGTTCGTAAGGTAAAACTAGCCTTCAAAGTGTACCTGTGGCCAGGCTTTGGGCATGCAAGTATAGTAATTACATATTCCTAACTAGTAGTAAATGAGCTTTAAAACAAGTCTTCACTGACCTCTGTAGCTGCAGGCACTATGGAGCAATTCAACCTCAAGCTTCACAGATGAAGTTGTTCAGGTCTGAATGTACGGTTGGTGATGAGGAGGGATCGAATAATAGCCGACGTCACTTAGTGTTCATCAGCTTTTTTGGACTACGCTTCCCATAATGCCTTTAAAATTACTGCATATTGTGGGAGTGCATGTGGGCGGGTTTGTGGTGGTATGATGCAATAGTGGGTGGGACAGGTAACCATGAACCTCCTGACTGGTCCATCAAAATATATTCATTAAGAGTGGGCAGGACAAACTGGGAGTCTGAGACGCTGGGTCCCGCCTAGTACAGGCAACAAGTGTCGGCAAATTGGTGGCTCCACTTTTATCACAAAACTAGATTTGGAAAGTTTCAAAGCCGGTGGCCTGGGGAAGCGGCCGGCACAGCGGCCACCAATCTTCCATGCAGGATGTAATCTAAAATGAGCCCAGTAAATGCGGCATTCCAATAAGAATTTAACTTTGCTGAAAACAGAACAAATTTGGTGAAGGTGGGAATGGGCTTATGGAATAATGATTAAAGGTTTCTGCCCGGAGTTCAGCTTTTACATTTCAATGACTAGTTCAATTTACACATTTTGGAGCGCAGGGACCAGCAAGGAGAGCCCAGATTTTGTAGGAAGGTAAGTCAGGGCTAGACAAAATTTAGGAGCCAGGTCGCCAATGCTCCTTTAAAAATTACATCTGACGCCTATCTTTTGCGGGTTTTCTTTAGTTCTTATCAAAGGAGCTGGCCCCCTAAAAAACCCTGATGGCTCCTGGATTGGACAGACTGCCTCCTGTTCCATATTCATGTGTCCACCCCTGGGGTAAGTGATCAACCCCATGGAAG
>NW_017306278.1:3162749-3167766 GCF_000935625.1 Nanorana parkeri
GGATAAGGCCCGGTGCACACCTAGGCGACACGATTCCGCGCGGTCAGCAGTCGCCCAGATGTGCACCGATCACGTGGTGGGTGCCATTATTTTCCAATGGCACCCCAGTAGCGCGGTGCAGATTGCTCGGTTTCCTGCCGCGATTCCGCCTGTGCTTCCGAACATGATCACGGCTAAAACAGCCACGCGTCATCTATCGCAGAAAAAGGGTACTTGTATACCGGCCCTCAAGACCACCACAATTTGGCAATTGAGGGTAAGTGAATAACCCCATGAAGATAAAGGGGTAACTCATTGGTTCTACTAACCTCCATCCTAAGCTTTAGAAGGACACTTGCTGGACCAAGGATAAAGACAACCACAAACTGACCATTGTGGCCCTTGAAAGATGGCTGACTGTGTCTCTTAGGGTCCTGTTGTAAATAATAAAACCAATTCGATGTCTAGGGGCGAGTTCAGCAATCTGCTAAGCAATACCTGGTGCGTTTTGTCTCTGCCAAAGAACTTTGGGTGAAATTGGGTTGGTTTTTACACGCTCGCCGCTCCTCTCCAGGTTTAATAAAGCTCCACGTTCCCGGCATGCCATGACATCATATTGCAATAGCTAACACTTAATTTGGATGGAAAGAAAACAAGGCGATTTTTTGGTTTTGTTTAGCATCCAGATTTATTACAATGCTGTTTTCCCAGGCGATGGCACGTGTCCAGGCACGACGGAATTTATGGACTTTCTATTTAATATAACTTATTAGATATCAACTTTGAATCTCTGTGAAATCTTAAACACAGTCATTTGCGGTTTATATCCGTGGGGGTCAATAGCAGTCATTAGTGTTTCCATAGGCTGACATTCCTTCCATGTATTTCAATGGTATAGCGCCCCCACGTGGCAGAATTTTTGTGCAGAACTGCAATGTGTGTTAAAGGAGCCTCTAACCCTTCCTAAACGAAATACGTTTGGACTGGGATTGGGGTTGTGAATAGGGTTGCACAGATACTTTTCGAGTACCAGTGCAGATACTTGGCATTTTCATGAGAACTCCCAGGGTGGCAGCGGTTGCAGCTGGGACCTGGCTCTGGCACTCCTCCACTGTCCTGAAATCATTAGTCGGTATTGTTTTAGAAAAACTGTCACATGACAATAAACAAAAATGTATCAGTATTTGTACTTGTAAGTACTCGGCAAGCACCAGTACTCGTACTCGCAAAACTGGTATCTGTGCATCCCTTTATTCCTATTTATAAAAACAAAATTGTACATTAAAACAGAGATGTACAAATCCCGGGAGCTCCGTGTGCTCCTTACACATGACAGCTGCCTCCTAACTTTTGAATTTTTCTCTAGGGTAGTCTTGGAGCTCAAAAGTATCGGTACATGTACTCGTACTTGTACCGAGTACTGTACTAGGTATCTGTGCAACCCTAGTTGTGAAGTTTTAATCTTTTGCATGGCCATTTAAAGTGGAACACCATCTTTGTCCCAGAGGCTCCCATCAATATACAAGTGCCAGTATAGAGCCAATAGATCGGATTTCCAATCTTTTGGAAAAGGAAATCCATTTTTAGTCGAAACTGCATTTCAGAATGCTGGGAACATTCTTTTGAGCTTGTCCAATCGTATCCCGTGTACCGGATGTCTATTGCTAGTGGGGATGCACCGATATATCGGCCCGCTGAAACATATCGGCCGCAAAATGGCACTTTTGGCATAATGCCGAAGTGCAATTTTTTGGCCCATATAGCTTTGCATCCTGTTTTCTCTCCTCCCCACTGGGCGCTGCTCCGTGTCCCAGCGGGGAGGAGAGAAACCGTCACAGGCGGCCAAGCCAACTCCTCTCGCACCGCTCAGCCTCCTGTCACAGATCAGAGGAGAACAGTGTGAGCGGAGACAGCCAGCGCTGTCACAGGAGGCTGAGCTCTCCTCCCCGCACCGCTCGCTCAGCCTCCTGTGACAGCTGTCAGGATGGAGAGCGGGTACAAGCAGTCAGGGATCAGGGATTGCTGAGTGTTTGTAAATAATTGAGGACAGAATATAGTTACTATATCCTCAATTATGAATGAGTGGGAAGTGATCTACATCTCTTCCTGTTCATTCATGATTGTGGATATAGTAAACATACTCTGTCCTCATGTTATGAATGAACAGGAACACTCAGTATAGAGGATTCCGGTTCATTTATAACAAGGGCTGCAGAAAAAGAGTCCTCAATCTCTTTTTTTTTTTTCTATTTTAAAAGGCAAATATCAAGGGTCTGTTAAGACCCCCACTATTTCCCCAAAGCCCCTAAAAGTAAAGTAAAAATATTAAAATAAATATAACAAATTTAAAAAGTCTATTAAAAATAAAATATTTAAAAATATTTGAAAAAGTTAAAATAAACATTTTCGGTTTCGGCCCGACATTTATTTTTTTGTTTGTTATTTTTCGGTTTTGTTTTGGTTTTGAAATTTTCATTTCAGTGCACCTCCAATTGCTTTAATTGCATGCAAGTAAATTCGACCTGTGCACAGGAAAAGAAACCTCTTCTGAGCTACTTTACTGTACGGGATTGTTGATGAATAACAAAGCTAATATGTAGTTTTATCTTTTAAATCCAATGTTTACAGAAGATATGGCATGTCAGCCAGTTGGTTCTCTCTGGATTCCATGCCTATAAAACATCCTTATGAGCTGTGCTCGCTGTGGTCAGAGGTTCACAGGCAGCCAGTGAAAGTTTATCTTGTGTCTCATTAATTACTCCCAGTACATTTCATTCCCAAGTATTGGCTGACAAGTCCACTGGGTCCCTTCAAGATAACAGGAAAGACCACATAATCTGCACAAATTGTCTAAAAGTAACTACACATTGGGGGGCGATTGTTCACGAAAGCTGAACTCCAGCCAAAGCCGTTTAGAGGGATGAAGGGTTGCCTGTCTCAAGAAGAAGCTGGATGAATGAACAAAGTCATATGAAGGATATTGTAATTGCTAATTGATAAGGAGATGTCCCCAGTATTGATTTCTTTGATGGGGGCACTTTGGATAAACCCAGGAGGTAATAATGAGAAGATCATTGCGGTCTCTTTGGATTGGTATTGGAGCCTTGTGGGACGAAATGGTAATGCCATTTTTTTTCTCTGGCTCCTCTTTTAGCTCATCCCCATTTTTTTCCTTTTCCCCTGTAGCTTCTATCCTACACACATCCGACCCGTGTGCAAAGTTGCAGCCAGACCATTGCAGAGAGCGGTGCCCAGCGACAGACGTCACTGCCTCTGTGCATAGGGCAGGACCAGTTCATGGACACAATTCTGGTGCTTGGAACGCACATGCGTAAACACTCTTTTGGGTTACTACATGCTGCACCTTTGCCAGTGTGAAGGCAGCTGGCTTAGGACGCCGAGCTCCTGACATACCAATGTTCTACATTTGGGTACCCTGACTTGGTGCTTATGGTATGGTGAGGCAGCTCATGTCGTTCGGTCTACTTCAAAGCTGAATTCTGGGCACAAAAACGTTCTTTTTACTATATTGCTCAATAGCCACAGAGGATATAAACCCACTTTGTGTGCACCAAACACCTTTGCAAACCGAGATCTTACCATACAAATGTAGTGGTAACATCACCACTGTGCTGTACATAGCCTGTGTAGAGAGCAAAGCTGTAGGAGGGGCCCCACTACAGAAAGTACAGGAGGGGGCGAAGACAAGACCAGGCACCCTGTACAAGGAGAGAGAGCAGCAGTGACCGGTCTTTATTACAGGAGGGGGCGGAGACGAGACCAGTCACCCTGCACAAGGAGAGAGCAGCAGCGACCGGTCTTTATTACAGGAGGGGGCGGAGACGAGACCAGTCACCCTGCACAAGGAGAGAGAACAGCAGTGACCGGTCTTTATTACAGGACGGGGCGGAGACAAGACCAGTCACCCTGCACAAGGAGAGAGCAGCAGTGACCGGTCTTTATTGCAGGAAGCTCCAAGTCTCACACGGGATTACTGCACAGATCTGGAAGAAATACACAAATCTCACAGAGATTCAGGAAGAATACACATGGTGACAATATCCGCTCATCCCGGAGTTCAGCTTTAATCATTTACTTACACTCAAAAATAAAATCGTGTCTTTCGGACATGGTTGATGTTCTTGGTAAATAGCACATTTAAGGCGATGAAACCTGTTTCCAATAAGCCCTCAAATTCCTCTGCCAGAAAAAGCGGCATTCCCCACCCCCCCCACAATAATCATGTTTTGTTTATTTAGTGCACATTTCGTGAAGTGAAGTTTTAATTACAATCTGGGGAGAAATATGTGAAAGTTATTTGTCGGGGAGTGAGCCTCGGGAATGTGCATCTCCTAATATGTGGAATGCCGCCATTCATTTATTAGCGTCTTCCTGGAGCGATCAAGATGATCAGTTCCTGCAACGGAGACGACACCTGACATGTTCCTCCGCCGGGAACCGAATCCATCATCTCAGCGTGTGTTTTTTGTCTTTTTTTTCCCCCTCTGAGGTGGACAAAGACTTGTATGGACCACACTAGAATCCATACAACTAGAAACATAAAACCAATAAGCACATAAAACTGCACAAGGTTCCAGAACTTGCCTTACAGTTTATTTCCAGTCCTCATAGAGCGCCCAAACAGCCTATAAAATACTGACTTCCTAAAAGTCATAGCATAGCCACACCCCACCATCCCACAATGCAGTGCTGGGACATCTTCCTTCATCAGTAGGAGCATTCTAAGTATTAAGAGCTGTTCACACTTATGCATTCTGCTAAGCTGTCAATGAACGTAGGGTGCTGCTTTGCCATGTATTTGAATGGCACCCTGATAAACCTCCCGGTGGCTGTGTGCAGTACTGCAATACTATGTATTGCATTACGATAAACAATGGTTCATGTACTACTTTTTTTCACCGCAATGCAAGGTACAGCTCAATGCTATAGTATGAACAGGCCTTTGAAGTCAGGAGGTCAAACTCCCACACCCCTTCCTCCTCCACCCCATCCTCCTCCATCTCATCATCTCATTCTC
>NW_017306278.1:3168013-3179889 GCF_000935625.1 Nanorana parkeri
CCCCCCCCTTCTCCATCCCCCCTTCTGTTCAGCATTCCAGGAGATCCTTTTCTGTTCCAGAAGGACTGAGCACCTCTGGTCAATGCCAACTCCATATAGACATTGTTTGGTGTGAAGGAACTCAAGTGTCCTGCACAGAGCCCTGACCTCAACCCTACTGAACACCTTTTTGGGATGAACTGGAACGCTGATTGTCAGCCGGGTTTTCTCATCCAACATCAGTACTGACCTCACAAATGGGCACAACTTCCACAGACGCACCCATTTTGTGAAAAGACTTCCCAGAAGAGTAGAGCCTGTTATAGGTATAAAGAGAGAAAAACTCCATATTAATGGACATGGTTTTGGAATCGGATGTCCAGCAGCCTCATATTGGTGCGATGGTTGGCTGTCCATTGATGCTTGTTTTGTACATGCGCCATAGTGAAACATTTGAGGGACTTCACATGTTCAGATTCCTCTGTTTTGATCCATTGTTTTTGGTCTGTGTGCCGCAGTGTTCATGAATTGCCATGACATGCAGGTTAGCTTGTACTTTTGCAGCCATTACTATAAACAGACTGGGGCCATCGAATATGAAAATAGGAGGAATTGGCAGAATTCAGGATAGTAAATGAGGAGTGAGGGAATATACAATGCTAATGTCACAGGTGGAAACATTATGGGGCCCTTCAAGGGTCAGCTCTGCCGATGTTGGGCATTGTTCTGTGGATAGTGCGATCCAGCGCTGGGTGGACCCTCATAGTGGTGATATAAAGTCTCTCCTTCTGGGCAAGGTGTGGCCCCCGGGGTCCTGGCATCTCTGTGCGCCAAGTGTTTTCTAGCCTGACACGTGCAGGAATAGAATGATGTCAGAAGCTCCAGCCGCTCTTCCAGCATTCCTGTTTATTGGCCATTTCTGTGAGATTTGTCTCCTCTGTGCCCTAATTTCTTAAACATGACTAATATAGAGCCAGCAGAGCCTTGTTTCCATTCATTTGGATTTCTACTCTTTTCTAATGCCAGTGACCATTAAGCTGCGTCTCGCACAGTTGTACCGGCTCCTCTCCTGGGCTGCAATGGCTTCCTCTGATATCACTGCACACTGCGAGCTTCTCACAATGTGCATTAGAAGCTGCAGCAAGTAAGATAGAGCCCACCTCATTTACTGGATGGAGGATGCCCAGCATCATCTAGCCCTAGGGTAGGCAAACTTGGCACTTCAGCAGTCCTCAATTTCGACTGTGCACAGCCCATTCCTTTCATTCATCATATTTTATTTTTTTCAGTCATGGAGGTGCAGCTTAACATGTAGGTGTTACCCAGGTCAGTCTGCATGCAAATGGAGCCTGCCTAGGAATTCCCACTCCTCCAGACTGACATTTATCCATCAAGGTTTGGGATGCATCGGTGCCGATACCGAGTATTTGGGCGAGCACTTGTAGTTGCCCAAATGCTCCGATACCTTCCCCGATACCAGAACTTCGGGTCAGAGGGAGATTTCCTCTGACCGGCAATGCCGCAAAGTAATGACTCGTGGCCCGGCTTCCTGATTGGCCGGGAAGCCGGCTCCATGCTGTTTGGCCGGCTTAAAGCTGATTGGCTGGGAAGCCGGCCTCCCAGTCATGGAGCCGGCTAAGCAGCATGGAGCCGACTTCCCGGCCAATCAGGAAGCCGGGCAGCAGCGGGTAATGACCTGCCTCCCAGCTTCCTGATTGGCCGGGAAGCTAGCTCAATACTAATTTGGCTGGGAAGCTGGCATCCCGGCCAATCAGGATCATGGTGACCGAACAGCATTAAGCCAGCTTGCTGGGCAATCAAGAAGCTGTGCGGCGGGTAATGACACAATGCCCGGCTTCCTGATTTCCAAGTACCCGGTATCGGTTCTCGGTATCAGTGAGTACCAAAATATAAATATCGGTACTCGATACCGAAAACTAGAGTACCAAGGCAGGGTGCTGTGATGTTTTCAGAAAGCCATGAAACGGCACATTGCAGGCCTCATCCATAATCTGCATGCATTGCATACAGTAGCACAGAGACCCAATGATGACATCTGTGGATCTAAAAAAAGTATGCAAACATTAAAAAAAGGTTTTGTTTAAAATTTGCATCAATATGTAGATGAAAGGAACCAGGGAAGGCAAAATATAACCAGATTAAACCTAACCCTTAATGGGCATAGCACAGATTTGCTTTAAGTTCTGTGCAGACTCTCAGGAAAGGCATTGGGCCAGTTACAGAAGCAGGAAGAGGATTCTGGGAAATCCAGTCTAGTCATTTGAGTACTAGTGCCGTGGCTGCAATAAAGATATATTTAGAGAATCTTAGCTGGCTGATATTGGAAATGGAAAGGCCATTTTTTAAACTTTTAAACTCTCTTACACAAATATCGTGCACAGCTCTAATATGTGTCCTATAATCCGGAGTTTTCCTTTAACGGCTGTCACAGCGCCCGGCTACTACCGAAGCATTATTGAATTACCGAGCTGCGGTGACACGTCGCATTCTTCTGTCCCTTTGAAAAACAAAACGGTCTCTGAGGCCGCGCCCATTTTGAATGGCGTTAGGATGTGAGCGATTAATCGGCTTTAGATGAAGCAGCTGCGCTGAGCTATATATTCTCCTATCATAACAAGAGGGATCGGGGACAGGAATGCGGCAAATCCTCCATCGTGTACATTCTGCGCGGTTTCTGGGTAAACACTGATTGGATTTAAGGCTCCTCTGGGATCAGCGCAGTTTAGAGAATGGCATGGCATGACAGAATACACATACTCTTATCATCACAATTCATAACACTGTCCATAGGGGTCGAGGTCAAGAATCCACGTCGTTCCTCAAAAACTGTCATCGTAACAATTTCTGTGTGCGTATATAGGAACGTGGTGTGTGTGTATATAGTATATATTATGTTTTTTTATACTTTCAAGAATGAACAAGCTTGGGTAAAATTAAACTTGCTGTGTGTAAGTACCCGAAATCCTTGCTTTTATCATTATTAAAGGAGAACTATGGGGTTAATGCTTTCCCCCATAGTTCTCCTTAGGGTAACGGGAGGACACAAACTAGCGTCCTCCCGTCACCCTAGGCTCAGTATACCCCGAGCTGTAGCTCGCGGTATACTGAGACGCCGCAGCTGAAGCGGATCCCGACAATTATGCCGGGATCCGCCCAGCTGCGTGACTGACAGCTGGCTCTGCCTATCTAGAGGCAGAGCCAGCTGTACCCGCCCCCTCTTCCGTCCGTTCCGCCAGTCAGCGCTGGCGGATAGGAGGGGGGAATGAGGGGGGAATCCAGCCCCTCCCCTGTTACCACAGAGAGCCATGACAGGATCGACAAGTGAGCGAACGCCGGTATGTGTTCGCTCACCTCCCGATTTACTGAGCCGACCTGTGACAGTCTCATTGTCACAGGTCGGCTAGAACTATGAGTTGAGTGAAAAGCACTTGCATCATAGTTCTCCTTTAAAGTAGATCTGCTCATATGTTGCCCCCCCCTCCCATCAACTTGCCAATACAAATTATAAAAAAAACCTTTCCGTTTTAATTGCGCACCTTTATTTTAGAATCAGTGATGTCCTCACTGGGTCTCTGTGCTTCTCCTTGCAATGCAGGTAGCTCCTGGCTGGTGGGAGGGGCCTGACTAGGTGCTTATACATAGCTTCCTGAAACATCAAGGCACCCTGCCTCCTCTCAGGAGCCCTCAGCCCTGATGCAAGCAGTGGGCTGGCTCTTGGGAGGAGTTATGCAAATTTCAAAATGGCTTGATGGGTGGTTGTCAGTCTGGAGAAGTGAGCATGCGTAGGTAGGTTGTATTTGCATGCAGACCACCCCTAGGTACCTCCCACATGTGATGGTGAGCCCCTAGTAAAGAACTGACATCCAATAAATGAAAGGGGCCAGTTAGGCATTGGTTCTCAACATGGACACTTGTAGTCCAGGTCCGGATGCCTGCACTTGGATATGCAGGTTTGGGTCGGCTTGTAGCCGCATCCTTCCATGGGGGGAGGGGGAGGTACAGGCGGTTGCACGCAGCACCTTTTCCACCCAGGAATAGGGCTCCGCATCGACGTGCACACGCATGTGAATGAGCCCTAAATGTCAAGCTTAGCTCTGCTCCTCTCATCTCCCAAGCCTTCCCTTTGGTCCATGATGCCACCGATCATATTAAAGGACCAAAAGAGGAAGGAGCCAAGCTTGAGTTTTACAGAAAGCCAGAATGTCTATATACGTTCATCTGCCCGTGTCTTCCTGAAGGTGATCGAAGCACTAAATCCACCAGATCCAGACCAGTTTCTTTCGATAGTTGAGCCCAGTCCTAATGACCAGTTCCTAAAGGGAATTTGTCACCATTGGCCTTCGCGCGGCACCAGCGGCATTTCTTTTACTTCGTGTCTCAGAACAGGCGACATCCAATCCGGACCTTTTGGATGGCATTTCCCCTCTCAAATATCATCTCTAGACTTTGTTTCCTCGTCTCGTCAAACATACATTTATCTGACGTGGCTTGGCCGGAATACTCCATACTTGTTACAAATTAAAGCTCTCAGACAAAGATAGTTATTTTACAGGCTTTCATAAGAGTTAAAGTGTAATCCTTGTTCAAATGAAAACCATGTCATTGTGCTTTAATAACGTAGCTTGCTGCTGCACGTATCTGCAATGTCTGCATGCAAAAGGCAACGACTAAAGCGGAACACCATGACATATGCAAATCTTGTCTTTGTATAATTCAGGGGTGGACAAATGAATATGGAATTCGGGAGCCAGTCTGTCCAATCCAGGAGCTGGTGTTCCATCGAAAGCTCCAACTTCTCGAGCTCTCCGACTGGTGATGTCACATCCGGTGACTGCCAGGAGGAGATCTGCACCAGATAGAGCTAGTGCGCATGGCCATGGAATCGTTGCCGAACTCTCTAACTACTCTCTAACTACTATCTAACTACTGACACGCGGCTGCACGGCTATCGGCTCATCGGATTCTATAACCACGCACAAAGTTATATCTGCCGTAGCTTATAGGAGACGATAGTCACGTAGGCGCAATGGCGACTATGACTATCGGCTCATCGGATTCTATAACCTAGTACAACGTTATATTTGCCGTAGGTTATAGGAGCCCATAGCCGCGCAGGCGCAGTGCCGAGTGTGGTTATATAATTCGACGGCGCCACGCAGGCGTGGTGGCAATAGTTGGAGATTTTGAAAAGGATTCCATGGACATGCGCACTAGCTCCATCTGGTGTAGCTCTACTGGCAGTCACCGGATGTGACCTCGTCAGTCGGAGAACTCAAGAAGTCGGAACTTTCAATAGAACACCGGTTCCAATGACAGCAACTAGAGAAAATATCAAAAGTTGGTTGTTATCGTTGGCCCTTTGCTATCGTTTATGAACCCATTCCGTTAAATGTCTTTGGACTGTCGTTCTGTCTTGTTTGACGCTCTCATTGGACTGTCTATATGCGTATTTGTTCAACCCTGGATTCCCTTGTATGTGTGCCATCCCGTTTTTGTTGAGAGCATCCTCCTGAATATAGGAATCCAGCGCCTCGCCTGTACTTGTTCCACTAAACATGGCAGTTTTTGTCCCCTGGCAACCATTTTGTACCTAAAAATGTATATCTCTAGTGAGATCCTTTTGCACACTAACCTTTGCTAACCTACAGAAAACATCAAGCCGTTGGCTTTCCGGCACCCCCCAGCTTTAAGAAAAATGATTGGTCTGAAAATTCTTGGCCGAGCAGCAACTTCATCCAATGAGATGCAGGAGCTGTTCCGGTATTTCAAGCAGCGGTTGCTGAATACAATAGGTGTCAGCGGGGATTCCTCCATCCGCGCTGTTTAATGTGGATGGGGGAAATCCATTGATCAAATTGGAATTATGTATGGCCCGCTTAATGCAGGCTTTTGCTTCAACTTCCTCAAATAGACTGCTAAGTGTTGTCACATCGCAGACCAGTCCCATCATGAACGAGGGTTTCGGATGCCTGGTGCTTCCATGTACATTAGCAGTTTACGAGGCGATTTGGTGAAATTGTTAATATTGGTGTAAACATATCATTCCAAAACAATATCCTTCTTTTCAGTCTCTGGAATTCCTCTATTTTTGGCTTCAACAGGTATCTTGTGTTAGTGAAATTCATATTTGCTGTCCTTGTCGTAGAATGTGACCTTACACAGACGAGTTAAACATTAGCTAGTGGAGAAAGTGGAAAAATATCAATCATTTAACCAGGCTCTGGCCCGTAGTCTCCAATAACAGTCCGGAACCTGACCTGGCCTGACTCTATCGCCGTGCAGATGTGTTTCTTGTAGCATCTGAAATTAGAACTGTCTGCATTGGTCAGGACAGCCATTGGGGTTCTTTATTATATTATTAAAGTCGACCTATAGTAACTATATGTCTGCTTGGGTTAATCCCTGCCATGACACAATATAAAACAGTAGTGTATATGTTATAAATAAAGCTCCATTGCAGGCAAATTATGACCCCTCCATCCCTCCCTCCTGACCCTCTGTAACCCATTGCAGGTTTTTTTTTCCTTTTAAAGCAAGTTACACTCAAGTCCCCCCTCTAGGTCCCTCACTGGCGCCATTTCAAAATCAGAGGGGCTGCCAATTAAGCGCAGTAGATGGCCCCCCACTTCCAGTCCCCTTCCATCCCCTTGCGATGGCATAACTCCTCTTTTGGATCTTGAGAGGACCTCTCTGCTGGACAGCCAATAGAACACGGCCACATTACTGGCCGCAGAGAAAGGATTCCCCAGGAAGCAAACAAAGGAAGAAGGGACACTTGGACCTGAGGACACATGACCATGGATTTTTAACTGCAGAGATCTGTTAGAGAGGGGTTGAAGTTTGGGATGGGGTTAGTATTAACCTGGAGATGGGCTTTAAAAAGCCATCTTTGGGCTTCACCTAGGCTGGTGGTCCCATTATTATTATACAGGATTTATAGAGCACCAACCGTTTGTGCAGTGCTTTACAATATAAGGAAGACATTCCAATCACAATACAATTCAAGACAAGATGGTAAGGAGGGCCTGCCCCTGAGGGCTTACAATCTGAAAGGGAGGGGGAAGGGATACATGAGGAGGTAGCTGTGTGGGGATGGACTTTTTCAGAACGTGATGGTTCAGTGGTTAGTTTGAGGTGTGATAGGCTTCCTATGATGCCCAACACTGATGGGAAGAGGTTAGAATGGTGCTGGACTTGGAAGAGGATCGGAGAACAGACAATGCAGTCATAGCTTCATTTATTTTTTTTTCAAAATCAGCTTGGGGCCCATTTTTAAAAAGAAAACGTAAGCCTGGAGTTGGGCTTTAATGTTATTTTTTGTATAATCATTTCACTATTGCTTTCTGTTGCACTTCTAATGTGTGCTTCAAGGTGGGTCTGCTGCCTCTTGATACATGCCTCTGCACTTTGCAACTTCCTTGTCTGTCACTATATGAGGGGTAGTGATAGGCGTATCCAGAATTCGGATCAATATCTGGCCCATGTGTTCATTGGCTGCATTATTTTTGAACTCTGAATAACACATTACCAACAAAAAGCAGTAGGCCTTCTTGGTTCACTGCTCCCACCATCCTTATTCAGTTCAAGTCTTGAAATGTATCTATACAGTGCATCTGTATATCTGCAATGTGTCCCACTGGGAAGATTCTCCCTCTCTCTCTTTGTCAAAAAGTGATGGGAGATCTAAAATGATTTTTGGAACAGGAGGTGAGGAAACGCATTCCAATGGGGACACCTGGTCCAGTGAAAACGGTGGGAATTTCCCTTCACTTTGCAGAGGTTTCCTTTCACTTCCAGTTGTATCTCTAGGACAGGAAGCGAAGGAACATCTCAATAGGACACCAGAAAGGAAACTCTGTTCACCCTTCCTCTACTCTTTCCAAAACACAAAAAATCTTTCTTCTTTGTCTTGTCCAATGGTGCCATTGATTTGCTGCATATCAAAAAGTCTTTTGACGGTTAGATTGGTTTTTGCTCATCTCCTGCCTTGCCTCGTGACCACACCTTCGCAGTTTATGCCCAGTGACAAGACAACAGTGTATGTGTGCTTCGGGTTGGTTTTCAGCACCTGCTTCACGTAGACTCTACACACTGAGCAGACTGAAGCCAACGTAACGAGATGAATGAGTTGGAATAGGCGTGCACTGTGTGTACTCCAAATTAAGATTCCTAGACTACAATTGCTGGGACAGGTTATACAACACTGGCATTGTGTACGTGCCAGGGGATAATTAATCTCGGGTCTGTAATGTTCTCCTAATCCGGAGATGTCTCGAACAAAGCCGAGCCTTTCATGTCTTGGTCATGACGTTTCCCAGGCATTTAAAGTGCAATCGTTCTGGACGATTCGGTGAAACCGCATACTAATTCCGTGTTCTCTTACCTGGTTGTTGTATTTCAAGTCATGGTGTTAATCTGCAATTATCCCATCAGTCCCTGGACAGCATATTAACTTGACTTTCTCCTACGTTGTAATTGGTCGATCAACATATTGGATGCAGTCAATCTCCATATAGATGTGAAAGAGAAGATTTGCCTAGACACAACATGCACCTGTTCTTAGAGACAATTATTGAAAGAAGGACAAACCAGTAACTCAGATCAATGCAATTAGCCATTTTAGATCATTACATGTAGGTAAGATTCAGGGTGAAGCAAACCAATGGGACTGGTGCTCACTCGGCCAATGCTAGGAACCACGGGGCTGCCTTCTCAATCAGGGAGGCCCTGGAATCTTGAAGAAATGCAAATGCAAAACACAGAGCAGGCGCCACCTCCTAGTGCAGTATGTTTATAGACCATATGATGAAATGAAAGAGTAAAAAGGTTCAACTCGCTATTCCTAAAGGAAACCAGGCATATCATTAACGGAGTCCGATGGTCCAAGAACGCTGTATAATGGTAGGTGCTCCCCAACAGGGGGCCGTGCTATTGTGTTTCTGGGTAACCAACCCCTTCCTCAGAGCAAGACCTTCACCTCTATATGCCACAATTCCAAATATATAGGACCTGAGTCATACAAGCAGATCCAAAACATGGGTGTGGGGGGCGTGCTGGTTAAAATACAGGGGTAGACAAATTAATTTGGAATCCGGGAGCCAGGAGGATTTTTCTAGGAGACAGATCGATTGACAATACCTAGAGAAAACCTTAAATGTTAGGCACCAGCTGTAATTTTTACAGAACATTGGTGACCAGTCTCCTCGGCTTTGACCGGTCCTGGGTTACACAAAAAGTGACCAGTGCCTCTGTTTACTGGCTTGGCCTTGACTCCCTTGCATATCTTTGTTGTTCAGTATGGCTTGAGCAGCATGGTGAGGGGCCGATGGCAGGGAGTGAGAGGAAGCTGGAGTTGCAGATCCCTTGCAGAAGGAGCTAGTTTCCTGGCCACTTCTGTCCCAAAGCCTTCACTGATTTCTGAGGAGTTCCAAGCCATTGACCTGAAGGCTTTGGGTCAGCAAGGGGCCAGAAAACTAGCTTTTTCAGCAAGTGAGCTGCAACTCCAGCTTCCCCTCCTCAACCACCACCGTGATGCTCAAGCCTCACTAAACAATAAAGAAGAACAAGGGAGTCAGACCAACCCGGTAAGCAGAGGCACCGGTCACTTTGTGTATAACTCAGGGCTGGACAAATCCCAGGAGCCAGGTTGCCAGTGGCACCTACCATTTAAGGTTTCCTCTAGCTATTGTCATGGATCTGGCTCTTGGATTGGACAGACTGGCTCCTGGATTCCACATTCATTGTAAACATTGTAGCCAGAAATAGTCAGTCACATAACATTTTCAAAAGAAGTTTCCAAGTGGCCAGAGAAGAGCTTTTCATCCCGAACGGCACCAGCCAATCGGAACACAATGGGAGTTGTATAAGAGCGCTGGAACGGAGTGTGCAACAATTTGGAAGAATTAAGGAAGATGGGAAGAGATCAAAACTTTTCCACTCGCATTGGCATGCACAAAAAAACCACTTGTGATATCTGTTAATCATCCTGCCATGGCACTGAGGACGCAGGAATTGGCCGACTCTAGCGCCTTTTGTTTTTTACGCTCCAGATGTCGCCCTGTTTACATGGAATACATACCGAGCGCTGTCCCAGGCCCAGAATAGAACCCAGCGTGAATATTTTTGGGCGAGCTGGCTCTCTGCAGCCGCGCTGGGACTTTGTACGAGGACTTTGTGTAACCGGTGCAGATTTGCTGTGCTGTTTTTCACTTGACTCATGCTCCAAAGATGCATATGCGGCGGACATGTGCTGTTAATTATTGCACAATTCGGAGCAAATGTCTCATTTCAGACCCGGAAGACGCATTTTAAAAAAAAATGTATGCCCTGGTGTGTTTTAATGTTGTGTTCAATTGTTAATGTACTTGTCGAGGAATATTATGTTCACTGACAAATCAGATTCACAGCTATGTTTTGGTGATAGGACGCTGGACGTCGCCTAAGTTTAAAGAGGAACTGTGGTCCAAACCAAAAACGTTCAATGGGTTCTAATAGCTGGCCATTGCATTAAAAAGCAATGGCTGCATGACATTTCTCAGAGCTGGCTTCCCGATGGTGACAACAGCGGACAATACCTGTGTGATGTGTGTGTGTTAGAACGGCCACTTGCAGTCTCCATCAACAGTCTGCGTACCAGAGTGACAATGCAGGAGCACAACTGGGGGACTGAGACAGAGCGTTGTCACCCTACTATAGGAAATGCCCAAAAGAGGACCTTTATGGCAGGATCATTGCGATTTTTTAGTGAACGTTGCAGATTTAAACACATAGAGGGGAATTTATGCAAAGTGGAGCAGGCAAAATCTGGAGCAGCTGTGCATGGCAACCAATCAGCTTCTCTCTTTCATTTTCAAATCTTAGAAGAGAACTATGGGGGTCAGTGTTTTTCCCCATAGTTCTCTACGGGTCACGGGAGGACATATACTAACCTCCTCCTGTGACCCAAAGCTCAGTATTTCGCGAGCTACAGCTCGCGGTATACTGAGACCGCCGCAGCCAGGACGGATCCCGACAATGCTGTCAGTGACAGCTGGCTCTGCCTATCTAGAGGCAGAACCAGCAGTGCCCGCCCCCTCCCCCGTCTGTTCCTCCAGTCAGCTCTGGAGGATCAGAGAGGGGAGTCACGGCTCTCTGCAGGGAGATGATCGAGAAGAGAGCGAGCGACGGTATGCGTTTTGCTCATTTCCCAATCTATTGAGCCGACGTGTGACACTTTCCTTGTTACACGTCGGCTAGAACTATGAGGATGAGTGAAAGTCACTCACCTCATAGTTCTTCTTTTAACTGAAGAGAGAAGCTGATTGGTTGTCATGCACAATTGCTTCAGATTTTGTCTGCTCCAGTTTTGATAAATTCCCTCCATATTGTCTTCTGTCATTAAAACAACTTCCTGTCAGCATAAAAAAAAAAGAAGATTTGAACAGGCACCACGTATAGGTAATCTTCAGAGTGAATCCATCGCCTGTGATGCAAGGTCAATGTTGTACGGTACTATGTACTATGAAGCAACGTACAATTTGCTTTCACTTTCTTGCTTCCAGTGCCGTTATTGCCGAGTAATCATCGTTGCAGATTTATTAGCGGCTCCTCAGCTCCTCTCTGAGTCTATAGCAGAAAGCTGCATGGAGTCACCAGGTCTAGCAATGTAGCATTCATTCATGGACTGACACTTGAATTTTCTTAAAGGAGAACTATGGGGTCAGTGTTTTTCCCCATAGTTCTCCTTGGGGTAACGGGAGGACACAAACTAGCGTCCTCCCGTCACCCTAAGCTCAGTATACCGCGAGCTACAGCTCGCGGTATACTGAGACGCCGCACCTGAAGCGGATCCCGACTTAGATGACGGGATCCGCCCAGCTGCGTGAGTGACAGCTGGC
>NW_017306278.1:3180408-3190433 GCF_000935625.1 Nanorana parkeri
GGGTAACGGGAGGACACAAACTAGCGTCCTCCCGTCACCCTAAGCTCAGTATACCGCGAGCTACAGCTCGCGGTATACTGAGACGCCGCACCTGAAGCGGATCCCGACTTAGATGACGGGATCCGCCCAGCTGCGTGAGTGACAGCTGGCTCTGCCTATCTAGAGGCAGAGCCAGCTGTACCCGCCCCCTCCCCCGTCCGTTCCGCCAGTCAGCGCTGGCGGATCGGGGAGGGGGGAATCCAGCCCCTCCCCCTGTCACGGCAGAGAGCCGTGACAGGATCGAGAGGTGAGGGAACCCGGTATGTTTTCCCTCACCTCCCGATCTACTGAGCCGACCTGTGACAGTCTCATTGTCACAGGTCGGCTTAGAACTATGAGGTGAGTGGAAATCACTCATCTCATAGTTCTCCTTTAACTGCTGCATGTCCCCATATCGTTGTCTTCGTGACCGGTACTCCTTTGGATTGTACCTGTACTTGGTTGCTTTTTCTTTAAAGGAGAAGTATTGGGAGAATAAAATGCACTCTTCCCAATAGTTTGGGCCGGCGTGTAACACTGCAGCTGTCACACTTCGGCTCTATTGATAGAGAACTGAGCGATCACTAACTGGTGATCGCTCAGCTCACAGCTTCTCCCTGCAGAGAGCAGTGACTGTCAGTCTTCACTCCCTGCAGGGATTTCCTCCCCCTCCCCTCTCTGTTACTCCAGCACTCGCTGGAGGGACAGACAATGGAGGGGGCGGGCTCTGGCTCTAGAAAGGCAGAGCCAGCTGTCAATCAGGTAGCAGGGTGGACCCTGAGAATATTGTCCGGATCCTTTCCAGCTGCAGTGCGGCTTTGCGCTATCAGCATATAGCCGGCTATGTGCCCGCTATATTCTGACTTTGGGACACAGGAGGGCATTAGTAAAGGTACCCCTGTGACCCAAAAGAGAATTGAAGCTAAAAGAAAAGGTTTGACCATAGTTCTCTTTTAATATTCCTATCTGTGTCATTCACCTGTTGGATCGTCTCAGACTTGTTTGTCCCAATTGCCCTGGTTTATGGTCTGCTCTCTGCATAGACTTCTATATATCTGACGGCCTTTAGGCGATCCCTTAAGCCCTCATTCACACTAGAAAAGGGCGGCAAGTACAGCTCCGTGCTGCGTGTGCGGCCGTAACTGGCAGCTCCCTGGAGGGACAGGTGCTGCGTGTGATTAGTACGCAGCCACCGTCCTTCTCTATGGGAGTACGCGGCCGTACGTCGCCCTACGCTCACCCGCCCTGCACGGGTGCGGGTGAGCGTACTCGTACACTGACAGGATGGATCCGGTCTGCGTCCGAGCCAGGAAGCACGCACCCGCACGGACCTGCACTTGAGGTGAGCGTAGGGGGGGCATATGGCCGCGTACTCCCATAGAGAAGGACGGGGGCTGCGTACAACACACGCAGCACCTATCCTTCCCGGGAGCTGCCCGATACGACCATGCATGAAGCACGGAGCTGTACATGCCGGCCTTTTCTAGTGTGAATGAGGGCTAAGACTCATCTCTTCAGGGAAGCCTATCCCACCTCAAACTAACCACTCCACCATCACATTCTCAAATAATTCATCCCCGCACAGCTCCCTCCTCATGTATCACTGGCCCCTCCCTTTTAGATTGTAAGCCCTCAGGGGCAGGGTCCTCCTTACCATCTTGTCTTGTGATTGTAATGTCTTCCTTATATTGTAAAGCGCTGCACAAACTGTTGGCGCTATATAAATCCTATGTAATAATAATATCTGTAGATCAGCTCATCATCCTTTGGTGTAGGGTAGAAAGTCTTGGCTGTAAAGCAGAGAAAAGATCTGAAACACTAAGTAGCCAAAATGATTGAATTGCCGAACAGAAAAAATACTGATTGCGGTTTGTAGCTGCAGAACAATGACTTCATTTTTGTGTGTTTTTTGTTTCTATTCACAGGCTCTAGCGAAGGATTGGGCAAAATAATTCAAAGGTTTCCTCTGACTGACTGGAGCGAGACGCCGTTCCCACAAGGAATTGAACTGGTACGTGGAATTTAGTGTATTGTGATATTTTTAGCCGTTTTGTTTATATGCTCCTGGACCGAATTCACAGAACAACGAAACATACAAAGATCACTTGTAACGGAATGCCATCGTGATACAATGTAACAACAAATTCCTTTTACTGCTTCAAAGTCTCATCTTTTCTAAGCTCCTCCCACAGCGATATTCACCATCACCCTATAATAAGGGGCTTTTACTGGGCTGCTCTCTGGCAAGACTGACCCCTGACCTTATATTCCCCTACTGGGCTGCTGTTTGGCATGAGTGACCCCTGACCTTATATCCCCCTCTCCGTCTTCTTCACATCTTCTCCACCAAATATTATTTAGGTATTCCAAAACGTGACTGTTTCCTGTCAACCTGCCAGAGCTGGGGTTCAGGGCTTCATTTATGATATTCCTCCACAAAGCATATAAATTGACTTTGTCTGCACTGAAAAACCCAAATATTACTGTCTAAAGGTAGTGATGGCATCATCGCTGTGCTGTACATTGCCTGCGCAGAGAGCAGAGCTGTGGCAGGGACCCAGCAGGCACCACCCACTATAGGCTGCCTGCAGAAAACAAAAGGAGGGGGCGGAGACAAAAGAGCATCAGTGACTGGTCTTTATTAGAGGAGAGGGCGGAGACCAGACCAGTCACCCTGCACAAGGAGAGAGAGGAGCAGTGAGCGGTCTTTATTACAGGAGGGGCGGAGACCAGACCAGTCACCCTGCACAAGGAGAGAGAGGAGCAGTGAGCGGTCTTTATTACAGGAGGGGCGGAGACCAGACCAGTCACCCTGCACAAGGAGAGAGAGGAGCAGTGAGCGGTCTTTATTACAGGAGGGGCGGAGACCAGACCAGTCACCCTGCACAAGGAGAGAGAGGAGCAGTGAGCGGTCTTTATTACAGGAGGGGCGGAGACCAGACCAGTCACCCTGCACAAGGAGAGAGAGGAGCAGTGAGCGGTCTTTATTACAGGAGGGGCGGAGACCAGACCAGTCACCCTGCACAAGAAGAGAGAGCAGCAGTGATTGATCTTTATTACAGGAAGCTGCATTAGGCATTGCAAGACTTTGACAGCCATAGACATGACTCCCAGAGGCACATGCATGATGGAATTTGCACTTTCCCTGCTATACATACACTGAGTGGACTTTGTGTCTCAGGCCTAGTTGACGTGTCTTGATATGTCCCAGGCATCCTTTGATGCTTATACTCGCTTTTACCTCCTCTCCGATTCCCACCTAATATTGTCACCCTGCACTGGGGCCAGGCATTTGGCCACTCGGGGCCAAGTTACTGCATCATGGGGAGGCAGCCGGCTTGTCATATGGCTAAGGCCGGGTGGGCATATGTATTTGGAGAATTTTCAGACACATTGTATGTGCGCTGTCTCTTTTAATATTGCCATTTGTACGTCTTATGTCATATTTAAGCCCCTCCTTTCCTCCTCCTCCTCCACTCTATAACTAAGCCCAGTGTCTTGGTGGAATGCGTCAGCCAGTAGGTCCCAGGTGAGTTTCCTGTTTGTCTGGACCAATAAAGCTGTTGAGGTTGGATTGTAAGGACATGTCACCAGTGTATTGCTGGACAGCTTGGTGCTGTCTAAGGTCTGGTCTAAGGTTTGCCTTAGCTGGACACATGTCTCGCTTGGACCAAAACTGCACGCATTGGCTGCATTGTAAGTCCTGACTCGAGAGATGAGCTGAAGCAACAGTTACATACCTCATAGTATCCAGAGGAAAATAATTGTCCAACAACACGCATACCAATCCTTCCTTCAGGTTCAGTTCCTGATCCAGAGCAGGCGGGACCTTTGTGATGCCCCTGCTTGTACCAGGTCAGTGGTTCAATAGGTACTCCTGCAAGGATCCAGATGGCAGCTCTTTAAGCCAAGATTGATTCTTGATTAATCCAAACAGGTTCTCTTTGAATCTAATATGGACTACAGGCTCCCCCCTCTCTCCAGCCGTATGTTTCCAGACCCAGAGTCTTTCTCTTCTCCTCTTCTCCGGTGGTTGATCTTCCCTGATGTCCCCTAAGCGGTCAGATTCATGTCCCCCTGCACTCACAGTATGTCCTCAGTTCTCCCAGGTTGAAAGACGATTGTAGTTATTTTACTTGGTAGACTGAGGCCATCTTGGGGCAGAGAAGAGATACTGCAAGGGACAGGTCCCCGCCCCACACCGCTCTTCATCCTGACACAGGAGGCCGAGAGGAGAGCTCGGTCTCCTGCAACGTTCACCGCTCTGTTCCCTGAAATCTTCTTTCCCCCCAGCTGGGCGCCGGCGCTGCATCAGAAGGTACACAGACCGGCGCCCAGTGGGGAGAAGAGAACATAGGGATACACTGAATTTTCAGCCGCATTTACGCCCAAAATGTTTTGATGGCCGAAATTTCGGTGCATCCTTAGTTAGAACCTTACTAGTGTAAAAAAAAAAAAAAATCCCCTACATTTTGTACCTGTTTAATCCCAAGGCCTCATTCACACGAGAAAAGGCCGGCACGCACAGCTCCATGCTGCGTGCAGGGCCGTATCGCTCAGCTCCCGGGAAGGACAGGTGCCGCGTGTGATTAGTGCGCAGCACCCGTCCTCTATGCTCACCCACCCTGCACGTCCGTGCGGGTGTCCGTACTTGTACGCTGACAGGATGGATACTGTCTGCGTCCGAGCCAGAAAATGCGCACCCGTACGGATCTGCACTTGAGGTGAGCGTAGGGCGACGTACGGCCGCATACTCCCATAGAGAAGGACGGGGGCTGCGTACTAATCACACGCAGCACCAGTCCTTCCCGGGAGCGGCCCGATACGGCCCTGCACGCAGCACGGAGCATTTTTTTTTTTTCTTCCTTTTTTTTTTTTTTTTTTTTTAGTGTTCAATAAAAATGCACATTTGCAAGTTACTTTTGTTGTTTTTTTTAGTGCCATTTTTAACAGGACAAATTATGAAATAAAATGCATACTCTTTTTAATATTAGTAAAGCTACTTTAAAACAAAAAACAAAAGCCGCAGGTCAAAATAGAACCCCCCCACAGTTTTCAGACTGTTTATCTTAGGTGATAACAAAGTTATTGCCAAACTCACCCAGTGGGGAATTGTAAAATTTGCCCTGGTCTATGATTGGTGTACAGGTATGAGAGCTGAAAGGGTTAACCATTGTTTGTGTTTTCTCCGGGGGTTGAATTGTTCTGGCCGGAGCCGCGCTTGTGGCAATATTTCTAGTGTTGCCCTTGTGATTGCAGAAGCGGGGAAGGTTAATGAGATTATGTAAGGAGACGAATGACATTCTTTAAGCGGCAGCGTCAATATAAATGACACGTTATGACTTACTGTAGTACGGTTTCTGAAAGGAGAGTCGAGTCCCGATGGGGTATTGGGAGTGCGGCGGTTACACCCAGCCATGAAGTCTGGTCACCTACAGTAAAGGGCCGTCTGGTTTGCCAAACGGTTCACCCAAAAAACTTTTTCAAGGCAGTACCAGCCCAGGAGGCCGATACCAGATCCTTTTCTGAGACGGGGGTCTGGTACGGATTTTAAGGGGGAACCCTACACCAAAAATACAAACAAAAAAGGTGGGGGGTTTACCTTTCATATCAGAGCCCCCCCTTAAATATCAGAGTCCCACAAGTGACATTTCATTTAAGTGAAATTAAAGTCACAACCCCCCCTCCCCCCTATCTTCTTCTTTCCTGTAGTTTTCAGGAGTCCCTCCAGCGTTGGTGCCGGTCTCTGATCCAGCGAGGACTCCTCCGTCCCCACGGTGTCTGTTTGACGTGCACGCTCCCGGCTGCATGCATTCATTGCGTCTCCCTGCATGGTGCCCATCACCGAAACACAGTGGTGTGAACTGTGACCACCCGTGATGAGGCAGACTACCTTGTCTTGCGTTCGGGCTGCACTTGAAAAAATGACCAGCACAGCCCAAACGCGGATGGTGTGAACGGGCCCTGAGAGAGGAGCAGCATCGCTATTAAGGAGTAGCAGCCATGTACAAACCTCTCTTGCCTTGAGTAGAAACTTGCATGCTCACAAGCTTACAAAACCCAGGGCAAAGATCACATGGTCTGGGCACCAGAAGCATTGTGGGTGTTTCATGCTATTAGAAACTGCAGAGAATCGATCATTTTTAATCATTTAGATCCTTTCTGGAACACCTGCAAGACACCAGCATAGTGCAGCAAGGCACCAGCACAGTGCAGCAAGGCACCAGCATCAGGGTGAGGCAGCAAGGCACCAGCATCAGGGTGAGGCAGTAAGGCACCAGCATCAGGGAGAGGCACCAAGGCGCCAGCATCAGGGAGAGGCAGCAAGGCGCCAGCATCAGGTTGAGGCAGCAAGGCACCAGCATCAGGGAGAGGCAGCAAGGCACCAGCATCAAGGCGAGGCAGCAAGGCATCAGCATCAGGGAGAGGCAGCAAGGCACCAGCATCAGGGTGAGGCAGCAAGGCACCAGCATCAGGGTGAGGCAGCAAGGCACCAGCATCAGGGAGAGGCAGCAAGGCACCAGCATCAGGGTGAGGCAGCAAGACACCAGCATCAGGGTGAGGCAGCAAGGCACCAGCATCAGGGTGAGGCAGCAAGGCACCAGCATCAGGGTGAGGAAGCTAGCAAGGTACCAGCACTGCAAAGTAATAACATACCTAATGAGTAGATGTATCCCCCCCCCACACCCAGTTTTGTTGGTCTCAAGCAGATGATCTGTGTTAAAAATTGTTATTGCTTTCATGTTCTGGGGTCACCCTATATGTCCATTGACCGGGTAAATTAGAAGCCCTGACCTCTTTGGCAGCAGCCGGTCCGGCAGAATCCGCACGCAGCAGAACGACGGCCCTGGCCGCGCCAGCCAATTTCTAACATCGCCTCCTGCGTGCCAATTCAGGCTTTTCACGGCGGTGGCCGGGCTTTGATTTTCGCTCATCTGTGAGATGATGCGTCGAATTTCTCCCTAATCCTCCGGCCCGTCTGCCATGAGCGGCCGAGCCCACGACACAAAGATCAGTCATCCAGCTGGCGCAGGGGCCTCCGTGCGTGAAGCGGCGTATCTGCAAAGATGTCACGGGGCATTTTATAAGCCGAGACTCGCTGCTGCCGCATGCGGGGATCAACCCGCGGCAGGCGAAAGTGCAAAACTGCACGTAAATTACCCGCCGGCTTCATTCATTGTGTTACTATTATTCTTTTTTTTGGAAGATGAGGAGGAGGAGGAGATGGAGGTTTCTATTACTATTATTAGTAAGAGGCGCAGTGTTAAAAATTGAATAATAATTTTTATTTGGAAAGCATTACAAGACGAGGGAATGAAATGGCGACGACACATTGCTGTCTTTATGAGGCTTAGTATTATTTTTGCATTATAACGTGAAACTCAATTTTTCTGGAGAAAATAAACCCGAATATCTACATACATCACAAGTATTTCAGCAAGCTTTATTGCAGATTACAACCTGCTTCTGTTCTGTAGATACTGACTTAGACATATTTGCAGTAGCTTCCTTATGCTGATTACGAAGTGGAAGGGCGCTGCGTGCTTAAAGGAGAACTATGAGAGGGGGGGGGGGGGGGTTTTTGCACCCCCCCTTTGAGCCGACCTGTGACAATGAGACTGTCACAGGTCGGCTCAGTAGATCGGGAGGTGAGCGAACACATACCGGGTTCCCCCCCCCCCCGATCCTGTCACGGCTCTTTGCCGTGACAGGGGAGTGGCTGGATTCCCCCCTCCCCGCTCTGATCCTCCAGCGCTGACTGGCGGAACGGACGGGGGAGGGGGCGGGTACAGCTGCCTCTGCCTCTAGATAGGCAGAGCCAGCTGTCAGTCACGACATCGATGTCGTATACTGAGCCTAGGGTGACGGGAGGACGCTAGTTTGTGTCCTCCCGTTACCCTAAGGAGAACTATGGGGAAAAGCCCTGACCCCATAGTTCTCCTTTAAAGGAGAACTATGAGGTGAGTGATTTTCACTCACCTCATAGTTCTAGCCAACGTGTGACAATGAAACTGTCACAGGTCGGCTCAGTTGATCGGGAAGTGAGCGACCACATACCGGGTTCGCTCACCTCCCGATCCTCTCCCTGCAGAGAGCCGTGACTCTCAGTCACGGCGCCCTGCAGAGATTCCCCCCCTCCCCTGTCTGATCCTCAAGCACTGACTGGCGGAACGGACGGGGGAGGGGGCGGGTACCGCTGGCTCTGCCTCTAGATATGCAGAGCCAGCTGTCAATCATGCAGCTGGGTGGATCCAGACAGTAATGTCGGGATCCGTCCCAGCTGCGGTGTCTCGGTACCGCTTGCGGTATACTGAGCCTAGGGTAACGGGAGGACGCTAGTTTGTGTCGTCCCGTTACCCTTAGGAGTAACCTTAGGGGAAAAGACCTGACCTCATAGTTCTCCAAGTCAACCGATAGAGTCTTCCAGTCATCAAAATTCTGCTGATTGGAGAGCTCTGGTTGAGACTCGGCAGGGGGAGTGTTGGACCTATGCAGAGAGAGCGCTGTTTCCACACAGATCAAATGCCCTTCTCTGCAGCATGCTGGCGGGGGACGGGCTTTTCTACTCAGGCTGTGACTGCTTTTTAAAGAACATCAACTTTGTACCCTTTTTTTTGTTTTGAAGCCCCTGTATTTAGCTGATAAAACTGAAAAAAAGCATTAGAGCTGCTCATTCAGAGGGGTGTGCACATCTGTACGGCATGCACACCTGTGCAGAGATCTGCTTCCAGGAGGGGCAGGTGCTGCATGTAATTGCAGGCAGCCGTCTGTACCTCCCTATGGGTGGATGAGGCTATACCTGGCTACACACTGACCTGAACCTGCCCATCTGTGCAGATCTGGATGCCTGCACTTGTATGCAAACAGCGTGCATCAATGTAAACGAGCCCTTAAAGTGTACATCTGGGTAAAATAAAAAAAGTGCAATACAGTCCATGCACATTTACCTATTGATGGATCCCTTTTAAACACTTGAGGATTTAGAGAAAAACTTCTAAAACAAAGTTTTTAGGATGCATCTTTGACTGCTGCTCCCCCTCCACCACCTATTGGATGTATTTTTAGGATTTAACTCCGGAGTTTAGTGTCACTTTAACAGATGAAAAGGTAACAAATAGAAGTTGAATGTTTGGCGTTTATATCATTTTGTCTCTTGGAGACTCGGTGGTGAGATTCTCCTGCAGCATGTTGCGTCTCCATCCCTCCATCAGGACTATAATGAAGGGGATCTCCTTCCCGATGTATTCTTATTCCGTCCATTCGAGGATGATGATGTCACTGTTTGGCTTTTTCATGGTTTTGAATTGGGAAGGAGACTTCTCCTCGCTGGAACCCCGGAGATATATCACCGGCATTAGTTATAACTTGCTGTCATTGGCACGGAACAGAGATGCCGGTTTAGCCTGAAGCCGGAGCAGTCAGAACACAAAGTGTCAGAGTCGTCCCGGAGTTCTCATACAATGAAACCCTGTTTAATAGCTGTGTAAATGGCGGAGCGCATGATGGGTGGAGCGTCCTGTAAACTTGACATTACATTAAATTGCAGCACACCTGATGTTCCCAGGAATGTCTGCATGCTCTCTCTTGTCAAGGTGATGAGTATATTTAGCATTGCATGTGACCTGCTGTACCCGGTCTAACCTGTGAGTAAGCCTCACCCATCATTTTCTTCTAAGAAATCATTTGCAGCCACAATGCAGGAAGACGCACGTTTGCTATGACTCCTCCAGGCTGACCCCACCCATCAAGGCATTTTTACATTTGCATAACTCCTCCCAAGAGCCAGCCCACTTTTTGCTTCAGGGAGTACTGAGGCAGGGTGCTGTGATGCCAGAAAGCTATGTACAGCACACTGCTAGCCCCTCCCACCAGACACAGTCTGCTTACATTGCATAGAGAAGCATAGAGACCCAATGATGACATCGCTGGGAATAAAATAAGGTTTGCAACGAAAACACAAAGGCTTCATTTAAAAATGTAATGAGTATTTTCACCGGGGGGGGGGG
>NW_017306278.1:3190452-3204782 GCF_000935625.1 Nanorana parkeri
GTCTAGAAGTAGGTGGAGGGGGGGGGCGGGGGGGGGGGGGGGGGGGGGCGGAGGTTCGCAGGAAGGAACCAGGGAATACAATATAGGCACACTTCAGGTTTGTTTCCCTCTACACCAGGGATGTCCAAACTGCGGTCCTCCAGCTGTGGTGGAACTACGAATCCCATGAGGCTTTGCAAGATTCTCACAGCCACAGACATGATTCCCGGAGAGAGATGCTTCATGGGATTTGTAGTTTCACCACAGCTGGAGGGCCGGAGTTTGGATCTACATTTGCTCTACATTGTCTCTGAATTAAGGGTCGGCCCTCCAATCCTGTCAGTCTCTGGCTGTATTTTCATAAGAACACTGCTGTTAGCAATGGTACAATGTAACAGAAGGGCCGGGATCTGCCAGCACTGCAATGCTGGAAGCCTTTGGCTACGACAGGTTAGTGATACGTTGGCTTGCCAATAGCGTGTGAGGAGGATTGGAATGATTTCTTCTCGGTGATATTTATAACACGGGCCCAACCATAGATAAGGGAAGCGGCTTCAAGGAGTCTGTCACTGACATGTGGCTGAGAAACAGCAAGCCAGCGATGGGCGAGGAGGAGGCAGTAGGTGATGTTTTTGGGTTACTTGGCTCCCTGCGTTCAGGGGCGTGGCGGTGCATTGAAGTCAATGGCACCGTAGCCACGCCCGCAGCGCGATCGCCCGCAGCTGCAAGAATAGCGCTTGCAGCATTTTTTTGCAGATCGCACAGGACCGAAACGCAAGCACTAATGCGCCTGGCTCTCTGGGTATGGGCGGGACCGCACTGTGGGCGGAGTGTGTGGCGGCAGTGCCATTGACTTCAATGCACCGCCACGCCCCCCTCTCCCGCCCCTGAACGGAGGAAGCCAACCGGCTTGCATGCGTTGGAGAGGCCGAACGCTCTGGAACGCAGACTTTGTGGTGGGAACCGCCCTCAGGGACCGCTCTAAGAACAAGCCAGCTGCGAGATTTGGGTGAGTATAACTTAGTTATTTTCGCTCCTAGGCGAAGATGATCACTTCACCCTCGTAGTACGGGGCGGCCCCTCTGCTGGGTTAAGGTCATTTTCCCCCGAAGTTCTCCTTTAAGGGTCGGGCATGGTAACAGTTAATTTTTTTTTTTCACATAATGTTCAAAAATGATTTGCTTAGAAAAGAAGATTCACACCAATAAGGCTACAAAGTAGCAGCTGTAGGAAATGGAAACCCCTGGAGCTTACGCTTAAAGGAAACGGAAGCTGCGTCTTTCTGTCAGGCCGGTCCCCAAGGGCCCCGTTTTTGTCCTCCAAGGTCCCTTTTTTAATGATATTTTCAGGACAGTGAAGTTTTTTTGTTCGCTGATGCTAATGGCAGCAAATGTCAACATAAACATCTCGTTGGCTGCTTTCATTTTTTAGGATGTGGAACTATAAGTCCCAATTGCCCAGGAGTGTCTGACATAGTTTTTTTAGGCCACTGAATGTTTTATTTGACTTGAAACGGAAATCTCCTACTAGCATTTATAGTCCCCCGATCCCATCCTGGCTGGTCAAAGGTAGACTCCGGACAAAAATGAAAATTAGGGTATAATGTGCATCCCCCCCCCTCTGGGCATGACCAGTCAGGTCTTTCTTGCCTTGCACAGTGCTGTCAGTCTAACTCTGTAATGATGCCTACAGGAGGGGGGAGGCGGACCTTGTCAAGGTGATGCTGCTCCTACATGGTCCAATCACAGGCTAAGGGAGGAGGAGGGATGACTGGCTTACAGGAGGGGGAAGGCTGACCTTGTCAAGGTGATGGTGCTCCTACACTGTCCAATCACAGGCTAGGGGAGGAGGAGGGATGACTTTATGACATTATGACTACATTGTACCCATCTTCCAGGATTACGCGCCATGTCACAAAGCTCACATAATCTCAAACTGGTTTCTTGGACATGATAATTAGTTCTCTGTACTCCAATGGCCTCCATAGTCACCGGATCTCCATCAAACAGAGCAGCTTCGGGATGTGGTGGAACCGGGAGATTCACATCATGGATGCGCAGCCAACAAATCTGCAGCAACCGTGTCATTTTATCACGGTGTTTCCAGCACTTTGTTGAATCCATGCCATGAAGAATTAAAGGAGAACTATGGGGTCAGTGAAGGACATATACCAGCGTCCTCCCGTGACCCAAAGCTCAGTATATCGTGAGCTACAGCTCGCGATATACTGAGACCGCCGCAGCCGGGACGGATCCAGACATCACTGTCGAGATCCACCCAGCTGCGTGAGTGGCAGATGTATCCGCCCTCTCCCCGTCCATTCCTCCAGTCAGCGCGGGGGGATCGGAGCGGGGATGGGGGAATCCCTGCAGGGAGCAGGGAGTGACAGTCACCGCTCTCTGCAGGGAGATGATCGAGAAGTGAGCGAGCGACGATATGCGTTCGCTCACTTCCCGATCTATTGAGCCGACGTGTGACAGTTTCATTGTCGCACGTCGGCTAGAACGATGAGGATGAGTGATTTTTATTGCGCCTCATAGTTCTCCTTTAAGGCAACTCTGGAGCCAAAAGGGGGTCCAACCCGGTACGAGCAAGGTGGACCTAATAAAGTGGCCAGGGAGTGTACATTCACCGTCTCTTGGTGTAAACAAATGTTTTCAGCTTGAGTTTTGTGTTCTGCTGACCGACACCAACACACCGGTCTCCTACAGGAAGCTCTCCTGCCATTGTAGAGATGATCGGAGGTCCGGCTGCTGATGACCATCGCGGTTCTGTGTGTGTGAAGATCTTGACGTCTCTTTTGGAAGAATCATCCGTTCTGATATCTGTTTTGGTAACTGACAAAAACAAAAGGGAAAAACCAATCAAAGCGCAGCACTTGAAAAGTTTTTTAGTTTGCCAAAGATCTTTCCAGCTTTTGCTGTGGAAATGTGAAGCAGCATCGGCCTCAGTCACCATTCAGATTCCTCTCTGACACGTTTTTCTGCTTTTATAGTTTTGTGGCTTTTTTTGATGGTATTTTTAGCTCCGCCGACCTGCTATTCATAACCTCACAGCTCTCTGTGGTGGCGCATGGATTCAGTGCGTTTCCGAGCAGTTGGGGGTTTGGGTTCTGTTCTAGCCAGGCTGCCATCTGCATGGAGTTTGGGTTTAGAAATTGCCCTCTAGGTACGCTTTCCGAAAATAAGATGTGTCGCAACACATTAAGACTATAGCTTGACTTGGATTTGTCTGACACTTTAGGGCTCATTCAGAGGGGCGTGCATGTCTGTGCCACGTGCACACCCGTAAAAAGACCCCCAACCTGCATGTAATTGCCCATAACAGCCTGTTCTTCCCTATGGGAGGGCGCAGCTGCACGCAATTACATGTGGTCACACACACACACCCCCGAACCTGTACTTCCATGCAGGTCTGGGTGCCCGCACTTGGATGCAGATGGTGATGCGACAAATGCGGGCACCGGGACCTGCAGGGATGTGCAGGTTCCGGTGTGTGTGTGTGACCGCGTGTAATTGCATGTAGCTGCGTCCTCCGGCAGGGAAGAACAGGCTGCTGCGTGCAGTTGCATGCAGCACCTGTCCCTTCCGGGATCGGGTCTTGTTACGCGTGTGCACGCCCATCTGAATGAGCCCTTAGCTTCAGAGGCAGATAGTCGCTTCCCTACCCTATCAACTGCTTTAGCACACACATGGTCTCCCAGCTTATGAGTGTGCATAACAGTATAAAAGATTCCTGTGTTTTTACAGTCTCCTGGACTGCAGGGCTGCCTTGTTACGAGAGCGTTATGCACTTTGTGGAGCTGGTAGACAGCGTGTGACTTCAGAGACTTCTCGCAATGTGCATTAAAAGCTGCAGCAAGTCAGATAGAGCCTGTCTCATTTCCTGGCTGAAGGGTGTCCAGCATCATCTAGCCCAGGGGTGGGCAACCTTGACACCCCAGCTTTGCTAAACCTACAAATCCCACATGTCTCTGCCCCAAGGAGTCATGTCTGTGACTTGTCAGTCTTGCAATGCCTCATGGGACGTGTAGTTCCAAAACAGCCAGAGTGCCGAGGTGGCGCACTCCTGATCTAGCCCTTTCCTCCCCAGCCTTGACTGTCCCTGGCCTGTACTTTTCAGTCAGTAGATTTGAGTCCTTTCAATCATGGAGTCTCAGCATCACATGTATAGGTTACCCCGGGCATGCAAATGCAGTCTGCCTACGAACGCCCGCTCGTCCAGACTGTCTTCCACACATCAAGGCATTTTTCTATTTGCATTAGTCCTCCCAAGATCAGACACACTGCTTGCACCAAGTACTGAGGCAGTGTGCTGTGATGTTTCCAGGAATCTATGTATAGCACCCTGTTGGCCCCTCCCCTCAGCCAAAATCTACCTGCATTGCACAGAGAAGCACAAAGACCCAAAGATGTTATCACTGGGGCTAAAATAATGTATGCAATGAAAATGAAGAGTTCTTATTACCTAATAATTGCATTAGCATGTATATGGGAGGGGGTGGGGGGGGGGATGAGGAATCCGACAAGGCAAAATATCAGCAGATTGAACTTCAGATTCTTCCACAAGGTGTGACCGGTCCTCTTTAATGTCAGATTTAAACCTTCCCAGCAAGGTCAAGGCAGTATCACTTGTGATGGGTCTATGTGAAGGTGCCCATACACTGCACGATTCTCGTACGAGAATCGCGGGAAATCCCGCGATCGTACGAGAATTGGGCAGTGTGAACGAAGACGTGCGACCGTTTCTACTGTACGGTCGCACGCCTTTTGTCTAAGGAGCACGCTAGAAAACCAGCAGAAAATCTTAAGGTTTTCGGCTGGTTTGAACGGTGCTCGGGAGACAAATGCCGAACGGGCCGGTGTGCGCACACTGCCCGTTCAGCATTGCAGTCATCGGAAGCCCGCCCCTCAGGGGGCGTGGCTTGCGATGATCGCAAGTACGTTCTGCCTGTCCAAGATGGGCAGATCATACTTTTTTTTAAGTACTTTACAACCCGGGGTCTTGCCATGGTTGTAAAGTGTATGGCCACCTTAAGAAACGGTAACAATTGCTTCCCAAGTGACCGAGCTCTTACAATAAATTGGCTCAGGATGGCGTGGGAGGGGAAATGGCGGGATCCGAAAATTTATGTTTCATGTGTTTTGTCTTCGTGGGTTTGATAAGTGCTTTAGTTCCAGGTTTAGTTGTCCCCGAACGCTAATCTCTGAACACTTACAGTTAACATTCCCTTTTAAATGTTTTGCATTTTTGTGGCGCCGGCTTCCTGAAGTCTTGGTTTTCCCCCCATCTCAGGCGGAATTAATTTTGGGTATTTTTTGCTTTCCCGGCTTTAGGATACTTAATGAAGGTCCCGGGGTAATTATAAGAGCGACGGAGAAAGGGCAAATCTGATCGGCTTCCTGTTTATCTGTGTATGAGATTGTTTGTGGCAAACATTGTGGCCTTTAAAAAAAAAAAAAAGCCCCTCAGTGCGGTTCAGATGTTACCAGAAAACATTGAAGGACATGTAAAGTCCCAGAATATCCTCTCCTGTTATAACATCAGCATTGTAATAGGAACACATACTGGAAGTAGTTTCTGAGAATACAATCAAAGCTGACGTGAAAAAAATCCCTTTTATTATTATTTATTATTGGAGTTTATATAGCGCTGACAATTTGTACACAGTGCTTTACATAGTGCACATTCACATCAGTCCCTGCCCTCAGGCTGGGTTCGCACCATTTTGCGGCCCAGATCTGCAACATAGTGCACTGCGTTTTTGCAGCGTTTGAATTTTTTTTAAAGCTTAAAATGGTCTTAAAGGTGCGTTCCAGTGTATTCCCGACCAGACAAAATAGGGCCAGCAGTATTTTTCTGGTCTGGAACGGACTGTGCTGGTGGGAACAGAGGCCAGAAATGGCATAGGGATACATTAGAATGCATTTTGGGTCTGGAAACTGGTCTGGAGGTAATCTGGATGTGGTGTGAATGGGCCCTCAAGGAGCTTACAATCGAAGCTCCCTATCTCACATACGAGGGCCAATTTAGACAGGAGCCAATTAACCTTCCAGTCTTTGGTGTATGGGAGGAAACCGGAGTACCCGGAAGAAAAGCCACACAAGCACAGGGAGAACATGCTGGGTTTCGAACCAAGGACCCCCCAGTGCTGCAAGGCAGAAGCGCTAACCACTACGCCACTGCGCTGCCCGAAGCTGAATGCTGCCTTCTGTCTGCCCATCACTTTCAACAACTTCCTGGATTCCCAGCGTGCTTTGCATGTCTTTCCTTGCTGCTTGATATGATGCAATCTCCATTTCTCAAGACTACATGTCCCATCATGCATTGCTTCCAGCAAGCAATGATAATGTTACATTGTTCAAGACTACATGTCCCATCGTGCATTGCTTCCAGCAAGCAATGATAATGTTACATTGTTCAAGACTACATGTCCCATCGTGCATTGCTTCCAGCAAGCAATGATGATGTTACATTGTTCAAGACTACATGTCCCATCGTGCATTGCTTCCAGCACGCAAAGATGATGTTACATTGTTCAAGACTACATGTCCCATCGTGCATTGCTTCCAGCAAGCAATGATAATGTTACATTGTTCAAGACTACATGTCCCATCGTGCATTGCTTCCAGCAAGCAATGATAATGTTACATTGTTCAAGACTACATGTCCCATCGTGCATTGCTTCCAGCAAGCAATGATGATGTTACATTGTTCAAGACTACATGTCCCATCGTGCATTGCTTCCAGCAAGCAATGATAATGTTACATTGTTCAAGACTACATGTCCCATCGTGCATTGCTTCCAGCAAGCAGTAAAAATTTTACATTGTTCAAGACTACATGTCCCATCGTGCATTGCTTCCAGCAAGCAGTAAAAATTTTACATTGTTCAAGACTACATGTCCCATCGTGCATTGCTTCCAGCAAGTAATGATAATGTTACATTGTTCAAGACTACATGTCCCATCGTGCATTGCTTCCAGCAAGCAATGATAATGTTACATTGTTCAAGACTACATGTCCCATCGTGCATTGCTTCCAGCAAGCAATGATGATGTTACATTGTTCAAGACTACATGTCCCATCGTGCATTGCTTCCAGCGTAACTACAAGTCTGTCAGGGAACCAGGGGTCGCCGGGTATGGCGTAGGGCACAGGGGCTCCTTCAGCCTGGCAGAACTCCTGGCGCCAGGGTTGAAGGTGCGCGAGATGCGCGGCGGACAGACTGCGCGCACTTGCGCCTATTAGAGCCGTCAGGTGTGGGCCTTGCTGGAGGAGGTTCCCAGTGCACACCTTCCATCTTCCCTCCCTGCCATTGGCTCCCAGATGGAGAAGCCTCCTGGTTGCCTCGGCGACCTGGGAGTGGCTTTGATTCCCCTGGCTATAAAAACCTGTTCAGAGCCCTGGCTTGTTGCTGAGTTATTCCACCTCCATGGTGCGATCACTTAGCCTCTCTGTTGGATCTTGCTGTTCTTCCCTGACCCCTCATCTGAACTTCCTGGTTACCGACCCCCTTGGCCTGCCTACCGCTCTTAAATCCTAGCTGCCTGCATCGACCCGGACTGGACTTGATTACCCCTTTGGATTTGCCCTCTTGTACCTCGCTCTTTGGATCGTCCTGCCAGAGGGTTCCTACCCACGCTGTTAGCCCGCGGCACCGCCTGACAAAGTCCCACGAAGCATTGCATGACTATTTTTGCATTGCAAAATATCAGCAGACAGTACTGTAGACCCAGTGAGATGTTCACTAGGTCTCTGTGCTTCTCAATGGAATGCAATGCAGGCATATCATTGCTGGTGGGAGAGGCGAGCATGCAAACTCCATGCTGACAGCAATGTCTTGTGGGAATTAGACCCAGGACCGCGATCATAGCATGATGAGCGCTGCAGTTTGATTCAGATTGGCAGATTATGATTCTAGTCTGATATGAATCTTTCATATGACACGCGTTGCTTTCCCCTTATGGTAGTGACATCCACAAGCGCGCTCATTTACGTCTGTCCCAGCACTCAGGACTGTTATAGAATGCGGTCTGCGGTCCCAGTGTTAGGGAAGCCTATCGGCAACAGAGGTCACTTCCTCTGCCTTGCATCCGCATTGCTCCCGCTTTCCTTCCTGACAGGAAGACAATACAGCTACAGGATCGCTCGTTCATGACGTCTGTGTGGAATGCGGCTGACGTTCCGTACTGTGACGCCGTCACGTGTCATCCATTATCATTCGTACAAATATTCTGCGTGATTTCCCTTTTATAGGAATCGGGCGTCCGGTATAAACGACGTCATTGTTTTCCTAAAATAATTTTTAAATGCGTAAAGAGGATTTTTCTTTTTTGGTTGGCGCGGTTTTTTATTTTACAGCGGACCGATTTATTAAAATGTCATATCTGTACACGAATCCGAACGGCCCGTGCCACCAAATCCATGTATTGTTCAGTAAAATGTAACTCTCTCTTTCCGGGAAATAAGTATTGCTGTTCTGTCCTGACCTCCTCCATGTGACATAAAGCCTAGGCGGCTTCAAGGGGCATTGTGGGACAAGACCAGTCACCCTGCACAAGGAGAGAGAACAGCAGTGATTGGTCTGTATTACAGGAGGGGGCGGAGACCAGACCAGTCACCTTGCAAAAGGAGAGAAAGCAGAAGGGAGCAGTCTTTATTAAAGGAGGGGGCGGAGACAAGACTAGTTAGCCTGCACAAGGAGAGAGAGAGAGCAGCAATGATATGTCTTCATTACAGGGGTGGGTGGAGACAAGACCAGTCATCCTGCACACGTAGAGAGCGCAGCAGTGACCGGTCTTTCTTACAGGAGGTGGCGGAGACGAGAGCAGTCACCCTGCACAAGGAGAGAGAGCGCAGCAGTGAGCGGCCTTTATTACAGGAGGGGGCGGAGACAAGACCAGTCACCCTGCACAAGGAGAGAGAGCGCAGCAGTGAGCGGCCTTTATTTCAGGAGGGGACGGAAACAAGACCAGTCACCCTGCACAAGGAGAGAGAGCAGCAGTGATCGGTCTTTATTACAGGAAGGGGGGCGGAGACGAGACCAGTCACCCTGCACAAGGAGAGAGAGCAGCAGCGACCGGTCTTTATTACAGGAGGGGGCGGAGCCAAGACCAGTCACCCTGCACAAGGAGAGAGCAGCAGCGACCGGTCTTTATTACAGGAAGCTCCAAGTCTCACACTGGATCACAGCACAGATTTGGAAGAAATACACAAAGCTCACCAAGATTCAGGAAGAATACACATGACTTTTGTATTTAGAGGATATTTCCTTAATCCGGAGTAGCTTTTTAATTCACAGAATATAGCTCTTCAGTTTTTATTACCATTGGGAGGCCGTTGAGAACTTTTTTTTTGTGTGCAAATTTAGAACAAGGTATCCAAACCAATAACTTAAGATAACTGCCCCAGTGGGCGACTTCCCCCCCAAGTGTGTAATGTAGCAGCCGGCATCCAAGAATCATACCTAGGAATTGAAACCTCTGTCCTCCACCCGTATTATAACTCCGGGGGCCTCCATTGCCCCAGCGGGCGTCCTCCTTTCTTGTGTGCGAGTGGCGGCTGTCCAGCGATTCTCCCGTTATGTGGAAAGTGCTGTATATTGTGTCTCCCCGCCGTGCTCCTTCCTGCGCGGGATAAATACCCCTCCGATGTTTTTCTCTCCCATTACAGGCTCCTCGCAGCGTTTTTCTGCAGAAATCTCATTACGTAGGTCCCCCCCCATAATATTTACACCGTATTCAATGCAATGGAGCTGTGAAGAGGTATTTGTATTTGTTTCATGCTCTTGTTATGGCTTGGCGTGTGGATGCGATTTTTGTTTTGTTCTTTGCAGTTGAACAAAGGCGTAAATTTAATATCACTTACTGGAATATTTTCTCTTTTAACCTCAGATGAGAGAGAATATTTGCAGCGCTGCATTCCTTTCGGGGTAATATTTAGATTTGTTATTTATTTACCCCCCCCCCTTAAACATTGTTTAAAGCTGAAGTTTAGTCTGCGTCTATTTTGTCTTCCCTGGTCCCCAATCAACACGAGAATTATATTTTTACATTAAACCTTACACATTTTTATCATATTGCACCCAGCAATGTCATCAATGAGTCCCTGTGCTTTTCTAGAAGAGCCCTTAGCCCTGATTTAAGCAGTGGGAGGAGTTATGCAAATAGAATGCTTTGACAGGTGGATGTCAGTCTGGAGGAGTGGGCGTCCCTAGGCATGCTTTATTTGCATGCAGACCACCTTAGATAATGCCTACATTTGATGCTGAGCCTCCGTGATGGCAATAACTGAATTTCAGGTGAGGCAAGGAAATGTGCGAGGCCCTTACACATCTCCCCGCCCAGCTCTTAGTGACCTGGGGCACTCTGGCTGGCATCCTGCCCAGCTCCTGGCATCGCCGGCCATAGCGTCCCAAGTTGCTAAGAACTGAGAGTGCAGATGTGTAAGGGCCATGCGTATCTCACCGTTCAGCTGTTGGCAACCTAGGAAGCTCTGGCTGGCATCCAATCCGCATGCTCATCTCCTCACCCGCTCTGGTTGCTAAGAGTCAGGCAGGGAGATGTGCGTGGCCCTTTCACATCTCCCCACCCAGCTCTTGGCAACCTAGGAAGCTCTGGCTGGCATCCCACCCGCATGCTCATCTCCTCGCCCGCTCTGGTTTGTAAGAGCCGTGTGGGGAGATGTGTATGGCCCTTTCACATATCCCCACCCAGCTCTTAGGAATCTGAGATGCTTGACCGGTGTCCCGCCCAGCTCCTGGCAATCAGTGATGTCACTGGTTGCTAGGAGCTGGGAGGGTCGCCGGCCAGATTGCTAAGAACTGAGAGTGCAGATGTGTAAGGGCCATGCGTATCTCACCGTTCAACTGTTGACAACCTAGGAAGCTCTGGCTGGCATCCCATCCGCATGCTCATCTCCTCGCCCGCTCTGGTTGCTAAGAGTCAGGCAGGGAGATGTGCATGGCCCTTTCACATCTCCCCCACCCAGCTCTTAGCAACCTGGGATGCTGGGCCGGCGTCCAGACCAGCTCCTGGCAATCAGTGATGTCACTGGTTGCTAGGAGGTGGGTGGGCTCACCGGCCAGAGTGTCCCAGATTGCTAAGAACCAGGTGAGGAGATGGGTAGGGGAGAGAAAATAAAGTCAGCTTTCTGCATAAGTCGGTGACTTTTGCTGACCCGCAGAGCGGTGCCCCCTTTCAAGTGGCGCCCAGCACATGTGCTCGATCTTGGCAATGTCACCACAGGAACAGAGCGTTGTCACCCTATAACAGGAAGTGCCCGAACAAGGATCTTGAATGCAGAATCACCAGGGATTAGTATAATCAGAACTTGAGATTTAAAAAAAAAAAAACCCATTGAATTGACTTTTGAAAATCCCATTAACATATTAAAGATGATGAGACTTAAAAGAGAACTATGAGGTAAGCGGTTTTCCCCATAGTTCTCTTTAGGGTCACTGGAGGACCTATACTAGCGTCCTCCCGTGACCCAAAGCTCTGTATATAGAGAGCTACAGCTCGCGGTATACCAAGACCACCACAGCTAACACGTATCCCGACATTACTGTCGAGATCCACCCAGCTGTGTGAGTGACAGCGAGCTCTGCCTATCTAGAGACAGAGCCAGCTGTGCCCGCCCCCTCCCCCGTCCGTTCCTCCACTCAGCGATGGAGGATCGGAGCAGGGAGGAACCCCTGCGGGGAGCCATGAGTGACAGTTGCCACTCACTACAGGGAGATGATCGAGAAGTGAGTGAGCGCCGGTATGTGTTCGCTCACTTCCCGATCTATTGAGCCGACGTGTGACAGTCTCATTGTCACACGTCGGCTCCAACTATGAGGATGAGTAATTTTCACTCCCCTCATAGTTCTCCTTTTAAGTGATTGGCGTTCCATCAATCATTCGCAGTATCTTTTGTTTCATATCCCAGAATTATGGAGAATCACCTGCCCGTATCTCTGATTATTCAGCTCTGTTCAGTTGCCCCGACACGTATCGTCAGGTATTTACACAGTTCGGGTTTCCTGACACGGCTGAACAAACACGCGGTCAGCCCCGCGTCTGAAGAGGGAACATATTGTTATTTGATTGGGATCCGTCGCGTGTCACAACATTATCACTTCTATTTTGCAATATTTAGACGGATACGATGTTTGTTTTTTTTTATTTCGGGGGAAGAGATGAGAACCACCTGCTTGGTTTCCCCCGATTTCCTGCAAAGGACGCGTCCTCGACCTGATATTTTAATTTCTTTGTTGTTTCGTTGTGTCAATAAATGTTTCTCTTTAGATAAACTGAAACAATAGAAGCGATTCCTGAGAAATAGTTATTCTTGTCACGGCTGCAGATACAATGATGACTCTCCTCTCTTATTGTTGTCTCTGGTTTGTTTTTGGATCATTTCTCTGTTTTTGAGCCATGAATGTTTCCTGTTGGACCTGTTTGTGCCTCTGCTCGCTTGTCCTGGAACATAGAAGCTCCACATTGTCATTCTCATCCTTGGAAATGGAGATGTGAACCCCCATCTATTGACACATAAAAGTCTTATGTGTCAATAGATGTATTGATCACAAGACATGAAATGAATACACCATCTACGCGTTTCGTGGCTTTGCAGTGGGCAGTTTTCAGGATTGTGTGGGAACGTTTTAAAGCATAACTCCGGGGAAAGTTAATATTAACCCCCGGGAGTGGGGGCTAGCCTCGCACTGCTCGTTTTGGTCTCGGGAGAGGTGATAGAGCAGCAGTGACCGGTCTTCATTACAGGAGGGGAGCGGAGACAAGACCAGTCACCCTGCACTAGGAGAAAGAGCAGCAGTGACCGGTCTGTATTACAGGAGGGGCGGAGACAAGACCAGTCACCCTGCACAAGGAGAGAGAGCGCAGCAGTGACCGGTCTGTATTACAGGAGGGGCGGAGACAAGACCAGTCACCCTGCACAAGAAGAGAGAGCAGCAGTGAGTGGTCTTTATTACAAGGGGGGCGGAGACGAGACCAGTCACCCTGCACAAAGAGAGAGAACAGCAGTGACTGGTCTTTATTACAGGAGGGGAGCGGAGACAAGACCAGTCCCCCTGCACAAGGAGAGAGAGCAGCAGTGACCGGTCTTTATTACAGGAGGGGGCGGAGACAAGACCAGTCACCCTGCACAAGGAGAGAGAGCAGCAGTGACCGGTCTTTATTACAGGAGGGGGCGGAGACAAGACCAGTCACCCTGCACAAGGAGAGAGAGCAGCAGTGACCGGTCTTTATTACAGGAGGGGGCGGAGACAAGACCAGTCACCCTGCACAAGGAGAGAGAGCAGCAGTGACCGGTCTTTATTACAGGAGGGGGCGGAGACAAGACCAGTCACCCTGCACAAGGAGAGAGAGCAGCAGTGACCGGTCTTTATTACAGGAAGCTCCAAGTCTCGCACTGGATTACTGCACAGATCTGGAAGAAATACACAAAGCTCACCAAGAGTCGAGAAGAATACTCATTACTCTTGTATGAGGACAATATTTACTTGTCCTGGAGTTCAGCTTTAACTCTAAACTTTCTGCTTCCTGTTCTAGGGTGACAACGTATACTGCACAGTATCTATGTACGTGCAGTGTTGTCACCCTATTAGCTCTCTAGATTTGGATTACAGATCCCTCCCCCCGTCTCTATTACATAAAGTAAACTTGCTATTTATTTCACAGAATATATCTGAGAAATCTGATAACATTGTTCGGGATGTGAATTCAGTCCACAGAAAGTGACAATAACACTGAGATTCTGGCAGGATCAATGAGTGTTTTCTGTACTTGCAGAAAATTTACCTAGCCTTCAAAACGAATGCAGCGACCTCATGTAAGGAGTGCTAAGCTGCAATATATTTTTGTTTTTGTGGTTTTGATTTAATTCAAGGGCCCATTTACACTATTGTGTGCGACTGGTGTGCGTTACTGCATTGCAGTGCCATTCATTCTGACTGGCACCCAAATACACCAAGTCCATGCACGGTAGTTGGAAACAAAAGGGTCACGTCTGATTTTTGGCACGTTTGGGTGCGTTGACAGCCCATTTATTTCAATGGTCTGCTGTAATACAATGTACAATAACACCGCATATAATGCGAGCAGAGAAGTCTGAGTGCCGTTCACAAGAGCTTACAATCCGCGCTGACAGCTCCATATGTGTCCTCCGTGGCAGAGTCATCCACCAGGGTGTTTGTAGTCCGGGCCAGCGGATAAATTTAGCTTGGTCATACTTTTGTTATGAGTGCGTGATCTCGCCTGCAGGTCAGCCGGTCTAATTTAAGACTCTCTGTTTTAGGTTAGTGCCCCCCCCCCCCTTCTTTTAAACAAAAAAAAATGGAGAGC
>NW_017306278.1:3204805-3205157 GCF_000935625.1 Nanorana parkeri
CCCCCCCCCCCCATCTTGTAACTCAAAAAATTGGCAAGTCCAGTTTGGCACGGGGGTCCTGCGTTTCTTTTTTTAGCCCCTCTTTTTTTTTGCAGATGTGAAGCATTTATTTAAACATTGTGTGTTTTTGTTTCGGAGAGTTCAGATTTGTTCTATGAAATTAATTTCTTCCCCCAGGAGAGGTGAGACAATTGCACATTCGCGCTCCAAATTCTTCACTCGTTAGTCTGCACCATGCGGTCATAACGAATTCCCAAGTCACACCTAAAAAGTCCAAGTGCGTTGCATTGTTGGTTTGCAATCGGGGTCTGTTTGTACAGCAGAGCAGATTTTTTGTACAAATTAGCTGACA
>NW_017306278.1:3206171-3208978 GCF_000935625.1 Nanorana parkeri
ATATATATATATACATACATATAGAATGCCCCATTGCCGATACCAATATCCAAAACCACGCACTTGCTGGGTACCTCGCAGCAGCCTTCTTGGGAACGGCACCAGTTTATAGCGATTCCGCTGGATGCACATCTCCCCCTCCTGAGACCTGTATTTCTGGGATTTGTAGTCTTCTATAGCTGATGCCATTCTGCATTGCTGTATAATGTATTGCTGATATTTCTAGTCCTCTATAACTGGTGGTATTCTCTCATTGCTATATAATGCATTGCTGTGATTTGTAGTCCTCTATAGCCAGTGCCATACTACATTGCTATATAATGCATTGCTGAGATATCTAGTACTCTATAACTGGTGCCTTTCTGCATTGCTGTATAATGTATTGCTGAGATTTCTAGTCCTCTATAACTGGTGGTATTCCCCCATTGCTGTATAACGTATTGCTGAGATTTCTAGTCCTCTATTACTGGTGGTATTCTCTGATTGCTGTATAATGTATTGCTGAGATTTCTAGTTCTCTATAACTGGTGGTATTCCCCCATTGCTGTATAACGTATTGCTGAGATTTCTAGTACTCTATAACTGGTGCCATTCTACATTGCTATATAATGCAATGCTGAGATTTCTAGTCCTCTATAACTGGTGGTATTCCCTCATCGCTGTATAATGCATTGCCGAGTTATCTAGTCCTCTATAACTGGTGCCATTCTGCATGAGATATCTAGTCGTCTATAACTGGTGGTATTCTCTATTGTTGTATAATGCAATGCTGAGATTTCTTGTCCTCTATAACTGGTGGTATTCCCTCATTGCTGTATAATGCATTGCTGTGATTTGTAGTCGCTCGGTTTCTGCCCGTGCAACTGAACACAATCGCAGCTAATAAAGCTGCTCGCCATTTGTGTCACAAAAAAGGTACATGTATCTTTTTGAGCCATTGCCGCACGGATGTCACCCCAGTGAAATCAATGGTGCCGCGCGGCAACCGCAGCGTACAACTGCACAGGAGCGCGCGGTCCCGTGACGTGTGTCCCAGATTGCCCAGGTCTGCACCAGCCCTAACTATTCACAGGAGCATGGAGCTACTCTGATCATCGGATGAACTTTATATGACATATGCGATTGCTGTAGGGAAACAAAACACTGCGCTCTGAAGTGATATTCTCAGGAACATTTCCAATGTGCTTTCCCTTCAGGTCAAAGTACAAATTGTACAAATACAATTGTGGTGGAAAATCACACAGAGGATAACTGGATACATCATTTATGTATGTTATGTATGTTATGTTATGTATTTATATCAATGAATTGGGTATATTCTTTGTCGCCGTGTTGTTCGGATTTCCATCTCTACAAGTTCTTATTCTGAAAACGTGACGCTCGTTTCTGGTATGAGGAAGCCGGCAATGTGTGTAACCTTGTGGGGGGAGGATTGTGGTTTATAGATAACTTGAGTGTTCCAGGGGTCCGCAACCTTTTTAGTGCACGTACAATTCTTTTAATATATTTGTGCATGTTTGTGCTAATAAAGATATTATTGTTTCATATTGTAATGGGAACTGGAATCTGTGTAGGATCTTTAAGGCTTAAAACGGACCGTTACGCCTTTCACTAAATTTTTTTACCTCAGCACGCAGCTCTGCGCACCGATATAAAATCATCTTACATTCATTAGTTAAAGGAGAACTATGAGGCGTGTGAAAATCACTCACCTCATAATCTGAGCCGACCTGTGACAATGAGACTGTCACAGGTCGGCTCAGTAGATTGGGAAGTGAGCGAAAACATAATGTTGCTTGCTCACTTCTCGATCTATCCCTGCAGAGAGCCGTGACTGTCACACTGATCCTCCACATATTTTACTTACAATTATTGTTTTTCCACTTCCTGGTCCTCTTGGGCATTAGTGATGTCATGTGCCTGAGCGTTGCATCCTGGGAAGGTAACATCAGCAGAACATCTGTAATCTCACGAGATCTCAGGGGAGGAAAATGCCTTTCCATGGTCACATGTCCTAGTCACATGTGCCGGAGTTCCAGGAAGTAAAGGGAGATCTAGTAACCCGCCCTTAGTTAAAAAAAAAAAAAAAGGCCACTGTGAGAAGAATGGGGAAGTTCTGACCATGTTGTAATGTTGTATGTTACACCCAAAAGTGGGGTGTAGTATGAAACATGGTCAGATAAAATGTTGCTGCAGCCACGTCACGGCAGCAGAAGGGACTTGTTGTTCTCAATAGCATACAAGTACAGTGACGTCACCACGCTTGTAGTGCGTTCATTTTTCCTCCCATGCGTGTTACTGAATATCCATGCCAAGGTACAGACACGGACGGGAGGAAGAGTCTTCAGGAGCCAGAGCATTGCACCCCGCGATCTACGGATTGTGGCTGCAATGCTTTACTGGCACCTGCGCAAATAAAATGATACATGCACAATTTTTCCATTTCTTTATTACAGGTATTTATATAGCGCCTACATTTTACTCAGCGCTTTACACAGTGCACATTCATGTCAGTCCCTACCCTCAAGGAGCCTACAATCTCTGGTCCCTATTGCACTTGCATACATACAAGGGCCGATTTAGAGAGGAGCCAATTAACCTTCCAGCATGTCTTTGGAGTGTGGGAGGAAACCGGTGTACCCAAAGGAAACCCACACAGGGAGAACATGCGAACTGCATGCAGATAGTGATCTGGCTGGGAATCGAACCGGGGACACCCAGTGCTGCAAGACAGATGCTAAAAGAAAGGGGAAACATTGGGCTGGAGTTCTTCTTTAATTCCTTTCCTGTCCATAGCTGCTGACAAT
>NW_017306278.1:3210034-3240198 GCF_000935625.1 Nanorana parkeri
GTCCTCTATAACTGGTGGTATTCCCTCATCGCTGTATAATGCATTGCCGAGTTATCTAGTCCTCTATAACTGGTGCCATTCTGCATGAGATATCTAGTCGTCTATAACTGGTGGTATTCTCTATTGTGGTATAATGCAATGCTGAGATTTCTTGTCCTCTATAACTGGTGGTATTCCCTCATTGCTGTATAATGCATTGCTGTGATTTGTAGTCGCTCGGTTTCTGCCCGTGCAACTGAACACAATCGCAGCTAATAAAGCTGCTCGCCATTTGTGTCACAAAAAAGGTACATGTATCTTTTTGAGCCATTGCCGCACGGATGTCACCCCAGTGAAATCAATGGTGCCGCGCGGCAACCGCAGCGTACAACTGCACAGGAGCGCGCGGTCCCGTGACGTGTGTCCCAGATTGCCCAGGTCTGCACCAGCCCTAACTATTCACAGGAGCATGGAGCTACTCTGATCATCGGATGAACTTTATATGACATATGCGATTGCTGTAGGGAAACAAAACACTGCGCTCTGAAGTGATATTCTCAGGAACATTTCCAATGTGCTTTCCCTTCAGGTCAAAGTACAAATTGTACAAATACAATTGTGGTGGAAAATCACACAGAGGATAACTGGATACATCATTTATGTATGTTATGTATGTTATGTTATGTATTTATATCAATGAATTGGGTATATTCTTTGTCGCCGTGTTGTTCGGATTTCCATCTCTACAAGTTCTTATTCTGAAAACGTGACGCTCGTTTCTGGTATGAGGAAGCCGGCAATGTGTGTAACCTTGTGGGGGGAGGATTGTGGTTTATAGATAACTTGAGTGTTCCAGGGGTCCGCAACCTTTTTAGTGCACGTACAATTCTTTTAATATATTTGTGCATGTTTGTGCTAATAAAGATATTATTGTTTCATATTGTAATGGGAACTGGAATCTGTGTAGGATCTTTAAGGCTTAAAACGGACCGTTACGCCTTTCACTAAATTTTTTTACCTCAGCACGCAGCTCTGCGCACCGATATAAAATCATCTTACATTCATTAGTTAAAGGAGAACTATGAGGCGTGTGAAAATCACTCACCTCATAATCTGAGCCGACCTGTGACAATGAGACTGTCACAGGTCGGCTCAGTAGATTGGGAAGTGAGCGAAAACATAATGTTGCTTGCTCACTTCTCGATCTATCCCTGCAGAGAGCCGTGACTGTCACACTGATCCTCCACATATTTTACTTACAATTATTGTTTTTCCACTTCCTGGTCCTCTTGGGCATTAGTGATGTCATGTGCCTGAGCGTTGCATCCTGGGAAGGTAACATCAGCAGAACATCTGTAATCTCACGAGATCTCAGGGGAGGAAAATGCCTTTCCATGGTCACATGTCCTAGTCACATGTGCCGGAGTTCCAGGAAGTAAAGGGAGATCTAGTAACCCGCCCTTAGTTAAAAAAAAAAAAAAAGGCCACTGTGAGAAGAATGGGGAAGTTCTGACCATGTTGTAATGTTGTATGTTACACCCAAAAGTGGGGTGTAGTATGAAACATGGTCAGATAAAATGTTGCTGCAGCCACGTCACGGCAGCAGAAGGGACTTGTTGTTCTCAATAGCATACAAGTACAGTGACGTCACCACGCTTGTAGTGCGTTCATTTTTCCTCCCATGCGTGTTACTGAATATCCATGCCAAGGTACAGACACGGACGGGAGGAAGAGTCTTCAGGAGCCAGAGCATTGCACCCCGCGATCTACGGATTGTGGCTGCAATGCTTTACTGGCACCTGCGCAAATAAAATGATACATGCACAATTTTTCCATTTCTTTATTACAGGTATTTATATAGCGCCTACATTTTACTCAGCGCTTTACACAGTGCACATTCATGTCAGTCCCTACCCTCAAGGAGCCTACAATCTCTGGTCCCTATTGCACTTGCATACATACAAGGGCCGATTTAGAGAGGAGCCAATTAACCTTCCAGCATGTCTTTGGAGTGTGGGAGGAAACCGGTGTACCCAAAGGAAACCCACACAGGGAGAACATGCGAACTGCATGCAGATAGTGATCTGGCTGGGAATCGAACCGGGGACACCCAGTGCTGCAAGACAGATGCTAAAAGAAAGGGGAAACATTGGGCTGGAGTTCTTCTTTAATTCCTTTCCTGTCCATAGCTGCTGACAATAGGTTAGCGCTACGTGACCTGACATTGGCCCCCCCGATAGCCTTTTACATTCTTAGAAGCCAGTGACTTCCGAGGCCAGGGAGCGCGGTCCCCCGTGGAATATGGAATGCGGCTCGGACTTCCAGGAAATACATAACTCTGCTTTCAGAAAAATGCAGCCGGACATAGACTCCTCAGAAGATGACGGGTCACCGGTCAGTGACAAGGACAGGCCACTTCCTCCCTGCACTCCTTGATACAGCTCCCGTGTCTTCCTAGTCATAGCACAATGTTGGCTGCAGTGAGGTGTGGGGGGGGGGGGGGGGGTTTTAGCACGTTGGCTTACTCATAGGGCCCAGGACATGGACTCAGGCACGTTGGCTTACTCATAGGGCCCAGGACATGGACTCAGGCACGTTGGCTTACTCATAGGGCCCAGGACATGGACCCAGGCACGTTGGCTTACTCATAGGGCCAATGACATGGACCCAGGCACGTTGGCTTACTCATAGGGCCAATGACATGGACCCAGGCACGTTGGCTTACTCATAGGGCCCAGGACATGGACCCAGGCACGTTGGCTTACTCATAGGGCCCAGGACATTGACTCGGGCACGTTGCCTTACTCATAGAGCCCAGGACATGGACCCAGGCACAGCTATTCTTAAAGCTTACATTTTGCCTTCCCTGTTATTCCCTGGAATTATATATACATATAAAAGTAGCAGTGACATTACTGTGCTGTATGTAGCCTGTGCATAGAGTTTCGGTCCTAGCAATGGGAGGGACCCAATAGGCTCCACTTACTACAGGCCTGCCTGCACAAAACTACAGGAGGGGGCGTAGACCAGACCAGTCACACTGCACAAGGAGAGAGCACAGCAGTGAGCGGTCTTTTTTAAAGGAGGGGGTGGAGACAAGACCAGTCACCCTGCACAAGGAGAGAGAGCAGCAGTGACCGGTCTTTATTACAGGACGGGGTGGAGACAAGACCAGTCACCCTGCACAAGGAGAGAGAGCAGCAGTGAGCGGTCTTTAAAGGAGGGGGCAGATACAAGACCAGTCACCCTGCACAAGGAGAGAGCGCAGCAGTGACCGGTCTTTATTACAGGAAGCTTCAAGTCTCACATTGGATCACTGCACAGATCTGGAAGAAATGCACAAAGCTCACCGAGATTCCAGCAAGAATACACATGGTGACAATGTTTGCTTATCCCGGAGTTCTGCTGTAACATCGGTTATTTTGGGTTATTATGGGCAGGCATAACCGGCCCGATCCGGCTGGTAAACGTGTATACCTCCCATCGGTCTATTTTCTCTGCTGTCAGTCATGTTAGTCAGCATCTCTGATGAACTCCGCAGGGTGTCATGAACCCCTTCCCTGGGGGGGCTCGCAGGAAGTGCTGGAATGTCAGAGCAGAGCAGGCTTGCGGGTTTTGTAATGACAAGAATGCGGCGAGTGGTTTGTGTCATCGCTGACCCCTCTGAGCGGAAGGCCGGGGTGAAGAATCGTCTTACTCATTGTTCTCCAGTATTGGTGTTACTGTTCTAATTATATTGAATTCTCGGCTCGTCTGTAACACACGTGCTGCGTATTCCGCCACGTGCGCTCTTTTATATTTTTATCTCGACATTTCCTCCTTTTCTGCGTCGTTTGTACTTGGCTCCGCCCATTATTCTTTATATTTTTATTGGCTGTCCTGCGTGATCTGTACACACAAAGGAATCGTAATAGTGTCGCCAGTCACCTGCACGCCATGCACTCTGGTATCACCATTTGTCATGCCGCTCAGGGACCCTTCTTCAGGGAAACACAGTGACCAGACCTGTGCAGAACCATGACTGCTGGAGAGCCCATTACCCATGTCATGTCATAGCTGGCCCTGCATGGTGCAGCACACATCAGCCCCAGGAGAGGAGCTGCACTTTTTTGTAGCGAAGTGGGCAAATATGGGCTTCCCTCAAGTACTTTTATTAGCATTGCATATCCCGCCTCTTGTGAGTAGCAGCGTCTCACTCTGGGTCATCTTATTTCGGGTCATTTCCCACAATGCCGTGCCCCACATATCACATGCAGCTGAGCTGTAGGCTGTAGGAGAGGCTGGCAATGTAAGAGGCAGGGATGTGGGTGGGGCATTAGGTAGGGGGTGGAGCTAAGCTGTAGGCTGTAGGAGAGGCTGGCATTGTAAGAGGCAGGGATGTGGGTGGGGCATTAGGCAGGGGGAGTGGAGCTAAGCTCCAGGCTGTAGGCGAGGCTGGAAAAATAAGAAGCAGGGATGTGGGTGGGGCATTAGGGAGGAGAGGGTAGAGCCAAGCCCCAGGCTGTAGGAGTGGCAGGCAAAATAAGAGGCAGGGATGTGGCATTATGGAGGAGGGGTGGAGCTGATCTGTAGGAGAGGCTGGCAAAGTAAGAGGCAGGGATGTGGGTGGAGCATTAGGGAGGAGGGGGTGGAGCTGAGCTCCAGGCTGTAGGAGAGGCTGGCAAAGTAAGAGGCAGGGATGTGGGTGGAGCATTAGGGAGGAGGGGGTGGAGCTGAGCTCCAGGCTGTAGGAGAGGCTGGCAAAGTAAGAGGCAGGGATGTGGGTGGAGCATTAGGGAGGAGGGGGTGGAGCTGAGCTCCAGGCTGTAGGAGAGGCTGGCAAAGTAAGAGGCAGGGATGTGGGTTGGCTATTAGGGAGGAGGGGGTGGAGCTGTGAGGGAGTAGTGAAAAAAGCAGTGTACTGTGAAGTGGAAGGGTCATATGCGGGGAGGGCTGGGGAACTCAATGAGAGAAAAAGTCGGGCACTCAGTCATGCACCGAGTGCCCGACAGTGTCAGGAGAGAGGAGGGGACACGGCGGCATACCTCATCCCGCCGGGCGAACGTCCCCTCCTCTCTGTGCTGGCGTCCATCAACAAGATGGCCGCGCATGCGCAATGACCTCACACTCATGCGTGATGACGAGAAGGCGCGGTGTCACCTGGTCTCTGCTCCGGTGACACCCGGCCACGGGACGCCTGTGTTTAGGGTCTTTCTCAATCTATTACTTAACACATTGCTTAGAACCATCCTTATTCGCTCCTGCCCCAGAGGAGCTGACAATCTAATTCCCGCTGGCCCGGCTTGCTGGGTTTCTCCGTTCGGCAGGTTTCTTTCACTCCAGGCCGGGATCACACATCGGTGTGTAAAATAGAACATCTGTTTGTTGGAATTTGGCGCGGAGGGTCTCCAGATTCGGCGAGCGCCTCGGAGACCTGGGAATTTGGGGCTAGCTTAGGAATTTAGTGTGTTGTGTGTGCGTTCCGTTCTCGCCTTCGCTCATCGTCTCATTTTGGGGATTCTGCGCTCATTTTTACTGTCAGTTTTATTGCGGCTGATCGTTCTTATCTCGCTTAGCGTTCTCTTCCATCTCTCGTCACTCGCCCGGGAATGTCCAGCGTTCTGTACGGAGTCGTTCCTGGGGGCCGGTGATATTACGCCTGTAATTGGAAACAAATCTTTCACTGTGAAGAGCGTTTAACGTGATGCTGGGATTTGATCTGTCACGGTGCGTTTTACAGAGCAGATGTCTCATGTTTACATTCAATTCCGCAAAATCTGGGTATTCCTGGAGAGTCCACATTACTACTCCTTGCAGTGGGAGGCAGAAAATGTTAAAGTGTACCTGTTGTCTCATAAACATGAGGACATGGTTCTGCTGTTTACATCTAGCACCGCAATGCTCCCTCTGCTGGCCATATCTGCACATTACAGCCCCACGGACGGAGGTCAGATATTAGACTGAAGGGGAGGACGGAGGTCAGATATAGGACTGAAGGGAAGGCGGAGGTCAGATAGAAGACTGAAGGGAAGGCGGAGGTCAGATAGAAGGCTGAAGGGGAGGACGGAGGTCAGATATAGGACTGGAGGGAAGGATGGAGGTCAGATATAAGACTAAAGGGAAGGACGAGGTCAGATATAAGACTGAAGGGGAGGATGGAGGTCAGACATAGGACTGGAGGGAAGGCGGAGGTCAGATATAGGACTGAAGGGGAGGACGGAGGTCATATATAGGACTGAAGGGGAGGACGGAGGTCATATATAGGACTGGAGGGAAGGACGAGGTCAGATATAAGACTGAAGGGGAGGATGGAGGTCAGATATAGGACTGAAGGGAGGGACGGAGGGCGGATAGAAGACTGAAGGGGAGGACGGAGGTCAGATAGAAGACTGAAGGGGAGGACGGAGGTCAGATAGAAGACTGAAGGGGAGGACGGAGGTGAGATAGAAGACTGAAGGGGAGGACGGAGGTGAGATAGAAGACTGAAGGGGAGGACGGAGGTCAGATGCAAGCCTGGGGGGAAGGCTGGAGTTCAGCTTTAAATGCAGCCATTACCCAGTAAGGTTCAGTATGGACTTGTTGTATAGCGTTTGAAGTGACCCAGAAAGGAATGTGACCAGACTGGGGGGTGTGGGGGGGTGTACAGTCACATTTTACATCAGATTAGCATATTTCGGATTTCCCTGGTGCTCGGAGCCCTGACCGGTCCATCTCTGTGATTTACAACTTCCCATCTCCAGGCTGAGAGGAGAGCGAAGTTTGACAGGCACGTGTACACTGTTCAGCCAGTTCAGCAGGAAACATATATCATGAGACAATTCTACACGTCCTCAGCATGGTTTATTATGGCCCAAAGCTGAAATCATAAACAGTTTGTGTTCATCAGTAAATAATCACGCAGGAAGAGTTTAAGGCTGGGTTCACACCTAGGCGTATCGAATATGCGCGTTTGTCGCGCGTTTCGTGCAGCGCGGTTTTACCGCGATTCACGGTAAAAAAACTTTTCGAGGGCTACCCAATGGATACGCGCGGCAAATACGCCCCAAAGAAGCTCCTGTGCGTCTTTGGGCATAAGGTGTTTTGTGGCGCGTTCATACGGCCTGTAATCCGCCCAGGTGTGAACCATATACATAGGAAATAATGGGATTTCGGTGTTTGAGCGTTTTGCAGAGTGTAGGAACGCGCTACAAAACGCCCAGGTGTGAACCGGGCCTAAGACACTCCGATCCCCTTTTTCTGCAGTGATAGAAGCGCTCTGTTCCTGCATAATAAATACTATCCTTGTTGCACTCCTTACCGATATGTCCCTTGTAGTGTGTGTGGGGGGCTGTGCTCGCAGTGACTGTGGATGGCCCCGCAAGTATCACCAAGATTGTAGAAATGTCACCAGCACACCAGTCCTTTTAGGATAGAAAAAGCTTCCATTATTGAAGTTCTTTGTCATATGAACAAGCGCTTTGGGGAGCACACAGGGTCCCTTCATCAGGCTTTAGCATTGACGGCATCATCGTTGCTGAAAATCCATTTGGTCCACCTTGACCTTAGCTCAGTCTCCACTCGCTGCAGCCAGATTCCATCGAGTTCTATAGTGGGCGAGTAGATCATCTTCCTGACTCCGGCGCTGTACAACTTTTTCTCTTGCTATATATACCGTCTTATTTAAAATCAAGGTGGCTCTAACTCCGATTGGTGGGCTGTGAGAGACTCCTTAGCAGTGACACTATCATACATGTTGCTTGCTTTACGGAATAAACAGTAAGTGGGTCACCCACTTACTGATGGTCTGGTGCAGCACACCAATACCTTGGATGAAAAACTGAAGACCTGAGCAGGTTGCTTGTGCTTCCTCTATCCCTCCGAAGGCTTCACTTTCCTTTTTGGCTGGCATACGCCTTTAATATATATATTTAGAAGCTCATGAGTCCAGAAACAATGAATTGGACATTTAAAGGAATGTGTAAGCTGTGTAAGATCTGCGGGCACGGCAGTTTTTAAACATTTAGCAAATGTCACAGACAGATAAACAAGTGGAACAGTCCTCTAAGAATTCCTGTGAATTTAGGGGAATCGGGGTTGGGGGGGGGGGAGTCCATCTGTCTCCGCCAGGCATTTAATGCCTTCTGTAAATGTTTTCAGACCGCATATGTGGAGATCACGAAATGAGGATAATGAGATGTTTGTGGTCACAGTACTGTAATGCGTGTTCTCTGTTCAGCATCCCCAGTCCTACCTAAGGGGCTTGTCTCTCTCGAATGGTGTGTGTCTTGTAGGCCTGCTGTGTGTCAGCGCTTCCGGGCTCTGCTCCGGGAGATTTTCTGGCCTAATTTGATATCGCTGTTTTTTCTGATGAATGTTGTATTGGTGATCAATGTATATGAAACTTGGCTTATTGACTTGTCCGTGGCCAGTGAAGGTCTACCTGATTGCTTGGCGGAAAGACACTGATGTAAGTTAGAAACTATGGAAGACATGCATGGATAAGAAATTAATTGGTAAAACTAGGGATGCACCGTTACCGGTTTTTCGTTATCGAGTACCGATTATTTTTTTTGCGGTACTCGCTGATACCGAATACCGATACCGGAAGTCCCATTAAGGAAGCCAAGCAGCATGTAAAATCTCACCATCCATCCTCCTGATTAGCAGGGAAGCCATCTCCATTCTTCTGGTGAAGAAGGGGCATGAAGCCGGCTTCCTGGCCAATCGGAGAGCCGGGCGCCGCATCATTACACGCTGCCCGGCTTCCTGATTGGCCAGCTTCCCGACCAACCAGGAAGCATGTAATGACTCGCTGCCCGGCTTCCTAATTGGCCAGAAGCCAGGCACCGTGTAATGACTCGCTGCCCGACTTCCTAATACCGGAAGCTGAAGTATTGGGCTAGGCATCGGAGCATTTAGGCGAGTACTCACCCAAATACTCGGCATCGGCACCGATACTAGTATCGGTATCAGTGCATCCCTAGGTAAAACATTCCTGGAGACTTGAAATAAAGATGACCCTTCTCTTTGGTTGGTTGCACTCCTTCCTTGCTGCACTGGTGTCCACTTTTAGATCCACAGTGGAGACACAGCCTCGATAGAGTTCACGTGTTCTCACTGTGTTTGTGTGGGAATTCTTCAAGTGGGAGAACCCTCCCAAAAGAATAAAAGAGGTTTGAGTACACAGACATCAAAAGCCATGCCGGTTCAACCACAAGAAGCCACAAGGTGGCCAAATCTGTGTGCTGCTTCACCTTCATTGTCCAGGTACAAGCAGAAGGCACCTTGGCCAAGAGGTGTTTCTGAACGTCAGTGGAGAAAAACAACAAGAAAAAATGAATAGCCCATAACCAGATAAAATAACAAACCAGCTGTTGCTGCAATATTCACCTTCAATTCATTCCCCTGCAGTACTTTTTTTCCTTCCTCCAGAAGTCCTCAGTCTGATGGCCAGCATCATTCAACCCACCTGGACCATTGAACAGCTTGGACCCGCTCCCAGTCTGTGACTGGACAGTGAACGGAGAAGCAGCACAGTGATGAGCTCATCTTTCTCACTCTGCTCTCTCCTATCAGCATGCTTCTTGTCAGCACATGACCTGATTGGCTCCTTGTGCTGCTTCTTCCTTTTTACATTCCAGTCCTGTTGTACAGGGACTGCAGGAGGCTGATAGCAGGTCACATGTAGACATCCAGAAGTTCTCTCTATTGTAGAATAACGTCACATATATCACGGGCTGTTTGATATATGTGATGTTATTCTACAATAAAGATAATGTCTGGATTTCTTCCATTTGTGAGTGCTGGTGATCTTCAATACTATCATCTCTGGATTTGCGTGGCGCCATCCGTGGACATCACTGCGAGCACTATTGCTATTCCATAGCATTAAAGGTCCTAGGTGCCGTATGGTGTGCAGGTGACACTTCTGCTGATGAGATCACATGTCTTACATCACTTGTATTCAAGGTGGTGTCCTTTTTCGTAGCATTGGATTGGTTGTCTACATGGTGTGTAGGTGAATAAAAAGAACATTTAGGAAACAACTGTATTTTTCAGAGGTTACATATCGGGGCAATAACCAGAGAGAGTTACTGCTCTTTGTACTATGAAGGGGAAGCAATATTTATAGACCGAGACGTTCATGTGATTAATGCTGTCCGTCCATCAGTCTGCCAGTATGAGACTTGTGGCGGTCCCGATCCCTCATACTCAGTTCCTTTTTAAGCTAATAGAAGTGACCTTTCTGTTATTCCAGTCTCAACTCTGACCCAGAATCCCGGCACTAAACTTAGACTGAACGCTCATTGTTTAATTATTGCAGCGGAGCTGTTACTGAATCATAGGGACTTGTTCTAAGAAAAGCAAAAACGTCTGCCATTGCTGACCTCTTTCGGAGAATGCTAATTGCTTGGCAGTCATGCTGATCCTCATACTTCCCTGACCCCAAACAGGCATTCAGCCAATAAAGTCACTTTTTATTTGCATACTTGTTTTAGGTCAGACACTCGAGAAGTATTGAAGCCATTGAATTAGAATGACAGCAGAAGGTCATATTGCCGCTGGAAGCCTTTATATTTTGCTCAGCACAGGTTCATTTAGATAATGTCCGTTCAGGAAACTGCTGTAAATGCCAAACTCCAACTTTAGCTCTGTCGTCCCTTGTCCCCTTGCTACAGGATCCATAACCACATTAGTGTAACATCCGAAAGTAATTAGAAATGGGTCGGGGTTATCATTGCTGTTTGTATTCCAACTGAGGAGACTCAACCTATTTGTCCTGCTCATCACTGAGTTGTCCCCTGAACAGGAATAGATGGGAAATATCCAATGGGGACACTCGTCCCACTGACAACTGTATAAGAAGTGATTTCCTACACTTTGGATGTACTGATACTAGTATCGGTATCGGTGCCCATACCGAGTATTTGGACGAGCACTCGCCCAAATGCTCTGATGCCTAGACTGATACTTCCGGTATCAGTAAGCCGGGCAACGAGTCATTACACGCTGCTCGGCTTCCTGATTGGCCGAGAAGCTGGCTCCATGCTCCCTCGTCACTTGTGATGAGACAGTATGGAGCCAGGTTCCCGAGCCAATCAGGAAGCTGGGCAGCGTGTCATTACACACCCCCCAGGCTTTTTGATTGGCCAGAAAGCCGGCTTCATGCTCCTCGTCACCTGATGACGAGGGAGCATGGAGCCGGCTTCCTGGCAAATCGGGAAGCCGGGCAGCACGTCATTACATGGCGCCCGGCTTCCTGATTGACCAGAAAGCCGGCTTCATGCTCCCTTGTCACCAGGTGCGTCCCTGCTAATTGGGAAGCCTAGTGGCGAGTCTTTACACGCCGCCTGGCTTCCTTAATGGGACTTCCGGTATCAGTATTCGGTATCGGCGACTACCGGAAAAAAAAATATTGGTATCGATGCATCCCTACTTTGGAGAGATGTCCTGCTGTTTCTGAGGGACAGGAAGTGTAACTAAAGCCAAAAGTTTTAATATTTGATAAGAGTAATTAGTGTTTAGAACCTAAGTCACTTGTTTTATTGCTGCCTGTGTCCCTGTTATGGAGAGTCACTCTCTCAATTCATCCTTATTACCATTGTTACCGGGACTGAAAATGTGGAAGAAACCAAATTTTTGACTTTCCACCAAAACATAAATAGATGACAAATCTTCCAATGGGGACACTGTACCTGTGACAGCAAAGAGGGCATTTCCCTCACTTTGGAAACATTTCCTCTTACTGCCTGTTGTGTCTACATAAGCTGGGAAGGGAAATCTATCTACTGTGGCACAGATGGAAAAAAGAAGACCCTGACAGGGGGTTTTCACTATTCCCTATTCCATCCAAAAGGAAAATAAAAGTTTTTTTGGCTTCAGTTATACTTTAATTTGTCCCAATGAGACACAGAAGCAGCTAAGGATTGCAAATTTTTTTTGCTTTAGATACATGTGGATTTGGGTTGGATGTTAACTACCTTTTAGGCCAGGTACCAAACATGGGTCGAGTTCCACTAAAATTAAGGTTAAAAGTTATTGTGTCTTCAACAGCACATTTATTTCTGCACCCTAAACTGTTACGAAGGTGCTGAATCTATTCTCTAATCCTGTAAGAACCGTTTTTTACATTGGTATAGCTATTGGCCATGATGTCAAAAGCATTCTTGTATAAAACCATTGATATTAATGTGCTTTATGTTCCGTTGTACATTTAGGCCTTGTTCACACCAAGCGCGGAGCAGGAGCAGAGCAGTTGCAGACCGGATCAAAACTGCATCCAATGTATTCCTATGGTATTTTTTGCTCCAGTTCACATCGCAGCGTTCCGTTCCAGAGCAGGTGAAAAAACTGCAGCAAGCCCTATTTTACCTGCTCTGGACTTGCTTCTGGAACGCGTTAAAAACGCAATGCAATTCAATTAAAAAAACCCCGATCTGGAACGTGTCAAAAGACTAGCGTGCGTGTGCAGAAACCTGAGCAGATCTGCTCTGCATTTGGTGTGAACAAGGCCTAAGAGTCTTTACCCATTACCGGGAGCTGTTGGACTAAACCGTCAAGCACTAAAAACATCCGTGTTCAGCTTTTCAAATTTTAAAGGTTGCAGACTAAATTCCTCAAGCATTGTGGGAGGCCGTGTCTAGATTTATATTCATCTTTAAAAAGGGGGGTTTAGGAAGGAAAAAACATTTAATTTCCCATGGACATGGCGGGGTAGACGGAGCAGACCTGAGACGATGGATGATCCATTAGTATTTTGTCGGAGGTTAGTGACCTCTCCCGTCCAGACACCGGGCTTGGCCTTCAGTAAACTCCACTTAGGATTAGGACCTACATTCCAGAGATCGCTGCCAGCTGTATGTCAGGAGTGTTGTTACAAGTTGTCCCAGCAAACAGAGTCTGTAGCCCATCCATCTGCAGATATTTTGCCGTTCCACTCTATCCTCACATTTACATGAAGCATGCCTGTGTCTTGTTTTTTAAGTCTGAATTTGAAAAATTTACACTTATGCCGTATCATCATGATTGGTTGGTGAATGTGTGTGTCCGTGTTGTGGGGTCAATTGTGCAAACTTTACGGGAGTTCAAAATATGGTGTAGAGGTCTTTTGCCCGACTTTTGCCATGACTGTAGTGCAAAAATGGACACTTTTGATGTCCTGTTAGTTTGTCATTGCAAAATACATCAAGGTTGTCTTGATGCGTTTGGAGCATGCTTTGTTAATAATGTATTACTTGCTGTGCTGTTTCTCAATTCTATTCTGACTTGAGACACCCGGAGCTTGTTTCTCAGCACCATTTCATCACCTCAACTCTTCTTTTAAAATAGGATAAGTTAGGACAAATCCCAGGTGCCAGGTAGCCAGTGCTCCCTAAAAATGACAGTTGGCACCCAACGTTTGAGGTTTTCTCTAGTTGTTAATGTAGCTGGTTCCTTAAAAAATTCTACTGGCTCCTGAATTGGACAAACTGGCTCCTAAATTCAATATTAAAGAGGCAATGAACTCAGGAGTTAAATCTTCAAAATGCATTCAAGTGCCGTAACTATTAACAAAAATTAGTAATATATAAGTGATACACAAATAAGATACATTGCTGTTGATAGTTAAGATACTAGAATGTATTTTGAAGATTTATCTCTTGAGTTCAGTTTTATTTTAATTTGTCCATCCCTGGTTCACACCTGGGCGTTTTGTAGCGCGTTCGAACGCTCTGCAAAACGCTCAAACACGGAAATCCCATTATTTCCTATGGGTATGGTTCACACCTGGGCGTATTACAAGCCGTATGAACGCGCTACAAAACGCCCTACGCCCAAAGAAGTACAGGAGCTTCTTTGGGGCGTTTTTGTCGCGCGTTTCCATTGGGATACAGCCAAGTAGCCCTCGGAAACGCGCGTTTTTTTACAGCGAATCGCGGTCACCAAACGCGCATATTCGATACGCCTAGGTGTGAACCCAGCCTGAAGTAGAGTGTAGAGATGTAGTTTGTGCCTGCCACATGTCCAATAACACAAAAACTTGACCAGTAAGCACTTGGAAAACCAGATAACTCCTAGTTTATTTCCCAAAAGTGACAAACTTAAATAGAGGACAAATCTTCCAATGGGGACACTTGTTCCTGTGACAACTAAGAGGGCATTTCCCTCACTTTGGACGGATTTCCTCTTGCTCTTGTTGTGTCTTCCTTTGACAGGATCTGTGAATGGAGAAACTACCACCACCGCAGAGAGACTTGAAGTTCTGTAGTCCACTTAGCCCTCATTCACGCTAGAAAAGGCCGGCACGTAAAGCTCCATGCTGCGTGCACGGCTGTATCGCTCGGCTCCCGGGAAGGACAGGCGCTGTGTGTGATTAGTACGCAGCCCCTGTCCTTCTCTATGGGAGTACACGGCCATACGCCGCCCTACGCTCACCCGCCCCAGGTGCGGTTGTCCGTACTCATACGCTGACAGGATGGATCTTGTCTGCGTCCGAGCCAGGAAGCAGGCACCCATACGGACCTGCACTTGGAGCGAGCGTAGGGCGGTGTACGGCCGCGTACTCCCATAGAGAAGGACGGGATCTGCATACTAATCACACGCAGCACCTGTCCTTCCCGGGAGCTGAGCGATACGGCCGTGCACGCAGGAGCCAGAGCGTTGCACCCACGATCATGGTTCCAATACTTTACTGGTTCCAATGCAAAAAACACAAAATATGCACTTGTTTTTCCTTTTATGCATTTATAATTTTTTTATTTCCAGAAAGTGGACTTTACCTTTTAACACCTGACCACCTATTATATTATATTATATTATTATTATTATTATTATTATTATATTATATTATATTTTGAGCATAGCAGCAGACAAAAACAGGTCTATGATGTCTCTCTCCGATTTATTATGAAAAGCTACACGTGTGTTTTACCTCTGACATTATCATCCTCTGTATTAATTTCCATCAAAACAAAGAGTTTTATAAACAATCATGGGATGTTTAGCTTAGAATGCACATCAAATAAATACAGTGAATGCCCTCTGTAATGCCAACACTGATTTTGGCTTGTACGTTGCACAAAACATCACCGGTCCTGTTGAGACAGGCTTATCAGTGTCTGCCATACCTTGTTCCTGCCACACGATTGAAACAATCCGATAAGTTCTGTTTTGGTTTATTCGTGTCCCAGCAGAATTTTCCGTTGATGAAGGTAAGGTAGAAGCTGGCTGGACCTGGTTTCATAAGCACTCCGCAAGGTTTTATGTGGAATGCGGACAGATGAGGGAACCATACCAGCGTGTGTCTGAACTTGGAATTCACAAGAGTAAACACCAAGACAATTACTGAAATGTAATACCTTGATGTGATGGCCTGTTAGACAAGGATGACTTTGGCTTCTGCCCCTTACACCCATGAATAATGTCGATGTCTGCACTTTCTGAGGGATCAGGTTCTAAAACAAACCTTCGCGGGAGCAGAGATGGAAACTAATCTGAGAAACAGCCATTCCTTTATTCCGAAATGGTGAATTTTGCGAGTGAAGCTGCCTTGAGATCAATATATTTATTAATTTGGCTTAGTGATCGAGCTGCTAGTCTGTAAAGAGGACCTGTGCTGTTGAAGGCAATAAACAAGAGAGGGCAAAGTCCTAGTCACCCATATTGTGGGCTCCCTGCAGCTCATCTTTTTTCCCCATTGCTGACTTACCATGCCTTGTTCTATACTGTGTGTCTGTGCAAAGGCAGCCATCTTGGTAGAGAAACAGGTCTTTGCTTTCTCATGTTACAGCTCCCCCCATGACTGGTGGGGTAATGATCAAGAAGCAGCAGGAGAGATGGAGTAAGCCCAGATCCACAGAATGAATGAAAGCAAAGCAGGGAGATGCATGCAGTGCAGGTTCCTCTGCAGCAAGCATCACAGTCATATCCAAAAATCTAATTCCAAATCTGGTGAGACTAGCAGTGCCTTAGAGGATCTCACACTGCAGATATACAGCTATGAGGCCTATAGAACAGGAGTGCCTAGGCACTTGCACATACCAGGAAGTGCAATGCTACTTTTCAGGAGGAATTCAAGACAAATGGTAATTCTCCTAAGGTACTGCATAGGCGCAATTAACACTTTTAAAGTTCCCCATAAGATTGGGCACATACCTTTGTGGTAAGTACTTCTGCCTTTAAGCACTGGAGTCCCCAGTTTGTATCCTGGTCATTACACTATCTGCAAGAAGCTTGCATGTTCTCCCTGTGCTTGCCTGGGTTTCCTTTGGGTACTCTGGTTTCCTCCCACACTCCAAAGACATGCTGGAAGATTAATTGGCTCCTGTCAAAATTGGCCCTTGTATGTATGTGCGATAGGGACCTTAGATTGTAAGCTCCTTGAGGGCAGGGGCTGATGTGAATGTGCAACTATGTAAAGCTCTCTCTAATTTGTCAGTGCCATATAAATAAATACCTGTAATAAATATTCACATTTTGAGGTGACGTCTACAAAAAATGTAAAGTCCTGTTCTTAAATTCACCTTCAAAAACCTGAGATCTATTCCAAAGTCCAAACCTCTATATTGCCCTGATGGTCACTGAAATCTTTGACCACATACTGTGATAGATGCCATCATTAAAGGTTCATTGAAACTAGGGATGCACAGATACTTTTCGAGTACCAGTGCAGATACTTGGCATTTTCCCAAGAACTACCAGGGTTGCAGCGGTTGCAACTGGGACCTGGCTCTGGCGCTCCACCACTGTCCTGAAATCATTAGTCTGTATTGTTTTAGAAAAACTGTCACATGACAATAAACAAAAATGTATCAGTACTCGTACTTGTAAGTACTCGGCAAGTACCAGTACTCGTACTCGCAAAACTGGTATCTGTGCATCCCTTTATTTATATTTATAAAAACAAAATCGTACATTAAAACAGAGATGTACAAATCCCTGGAGCTCCGTGTGCTCCATACAAATGACAGCCGCCTCCTAACTTTGAATTTTTCTCTAGTCTAGTCTTGGAGCTCAAAAGTATCGGTACATGTACTCGTACTTGTACCGAGTACTGCACTTGGTATCTGTGCAACCCTACTTGAAACCATTGTCCATGGTTGCACAAATCTGGTCAATTTTGTTTCTGAATAGAGCAGGGGGAGGTTTCCCTCCAGTTTTGGTCATATGTGGGAAATCTCTATAGTGAAATGGCGAAGATTTTCTACTTTTGTGGGGTTTTTATTTCTTGCAAGACTGGAAGTAAGAGGAAATTTCTCAAGTCGGGAAATGCTTTTGTCATAGCTGGATGTGTCCTCATTGTGATGACTTATTCTGTGCTTACCGGCAGAGGAAAGAAGGATACATTTCGTCACAGGTACATAGCGGCCATTAAAATTTCTTACGGAGGTTCTAACCCTTCTTTCTCCTTTTCTAAATTGCAAAAGTTTTGTCTGGAACATTAATAAAATTGCTTTTTATGCTTCAGAGCACCCTGTTCTCAGACAATTGATTGTCCGGACGAGGTGATAAAGGAATCTTTCAGATTTAGTTACTTGTAGAATAACTTCTCCGATTGTTGCTGCAAAGTTCCAGATTTCCTGTCCTGCTTATCGTCTTCCCTGGATTCTGGCATGCCCAGTAAACCTTTTGGGAAGGACAACCAAATTCTCACTCCGCAAATACCTGCTGCTTTTTTCCCAGCGAAAGCTGAATTCTTTTTGCTGCATTTTTCAGTCTGATTTTCATGATGGATCCACTGTTAATGATGCCACATGGAATAAATTGGATTAATAAGAAATTCAGCTGGACGGATTTATGTAGTGAAATTCTTGGAATGTGATCCAATTTGAAGATTGCTCTAATGCGAAGTGACACTTTCTGTGTTCTTGGATATCAAGGGGATTCTCTTGGTTTTTATAGTAAAAAGTGTCGTTTGTGAAAATTAGTTTTACATTCTTGTTGTATTATTGTGTTCTTGTGTACCAGCAATGACACGTTTCCCTTTCCACAACATAAATATGCTAATAATTATAGCTATTGCACAGCTTTTGCAGCATATTATTAAAGTAGACCTATACTGAAATAGTAAGGATTTGGTGTCTTATAGGTAACCTCTAGAAATGTTGTGCCGAGCCGTAGCCTAAAAGGACTGACCTTTCCGTAAAATGGCAGTGGATTTCCTGTGCCAAGGCACTCCTGTACCTTGAGCCTCATCTGCAGCGTGAGGTCAGAAGGCACTGCTGCCTTTGACTGCTATTCTGTTATATTAGATGTTGTCACTTCTGTGCTTCTTTCTGTTCTCCTTGCTGGAAAGAAAGATGTACCTGAAGACCTGCAGTGCCAGGATCTCCCTGCTTCTGCTGCTTTGATTTTTTTTTGGATCTGTTCTTCCTCCACTTCTTCTGCTGCTTCTTGATCATTCTCACACCAGTTATCAGATCACAAGTCATCAGCGGGAAAGCTCTGACATGAGGTAGCTAAGCCCTACCTCTGCTAAGATGGCCACCTCCATGCAGAGACACAGTGAAGACATAGAAATGGTAACTCAGCTTTAGGGAGACGACAGCCAATACCGGTCATAGTCTTTTGTCCTCTGTTTGCCTTTTTATGTCACATCTTCCACAGTTCAGACCCTCTTTAAGATTGTGTTAGTTGATGACTTGCTCAAGTTTGTTTTTCTATTCTTTGAGGAAATGTTGGGATTGTATAGTTGTCCTCACACATTGTATGAAATTCCAGAATTGAAGACCTTTCTGCATATTATGGATTCCTCCCATGACATTCGCTACGCATGCAACCATCCCTACAGCTGGACTGAATGTTCCCTCTCCAATTCTTCACTTTTTTGGATATTGTTCTCATTTCTCACTGTAGTTTTATGTGGTTTTAATGCTGCTAAATGTCTTCCTCTCTCTGATGACAAGTCATATTTGCATTTTTGTTCATTATTATTCAATCCGACTGAACTGAAAGCATCTGTTAGCGAACGAAAAACAAAAACAGCAACCCGCATTGCAGCTCAGCGGTGTTAGCGGCTTCCACTGACTTACTGTAAACCTGTCTCAATCCCGAAAATACAAACCGCTCATATGCTGAACAGACACCGTGTTTCCCTGAAAAATAAGACCTACCCCGAAAATAAGACCTAGGTTGGTCTGAAATACCAACTGTCCACTGTCTGATGTCCTCACTGCTGCACAGCTGGTACCGCTGCCCTGATGGCAAAGGAAGCTGTAGAAAGCATGGCTGGGGCAGCGGAGGGAAAAGAGCCGTATTAGCCGCTACTTCGTCTATCTTACTGTGACAGGCGGAGTGTACCAGATACACTCCGCCTGTGAAAGAACGGAATCTGCTTTACCGATACTGACCGGCAGGAAAATAACGAGAGCAACAGTATTATTCTCATTAATTATTCTCATTAAGGTCAGTAAATAAAAGACAGTGGACATTCTGACACTGACAAAAGTGATTACTGTATTGGGCTGCTTTTACACTGATCCCCAGATGCAGCACTGTGCACCTGCAGGTTACCTGCGCTAAGCCATAGACTTCTGTTACCTAACCGTATTACCGTACCTTGTACTGCAAAAAAAATAAGACATCCCCTGAAAATAAGACCTAGTGTGTTTTTTGGGGGCAAAAAAAATATAAGACAGTGTCTTATTTTCGGTAATAAAGCAGAAGTTGACCTTGTGTGAGCTAGGTCAAGCCCTCTTCCATCTTTCTGGTCACCCTTTATAATATTGGGGCTTAGAAAGTTGGAGGGGTGACCAAGCTTGACTAACTGAAGATAAGATATGCCCACGTCTGTGGATCTACTGACCATTCTAACATGTGGTCTCCATCGAAAGCAACCTCTGCTCATGGCAGGTTTTCCATCATGGAGCCAGAATGCTCATAACCTTTTGGTATCTGAAGCACCACCCTTGGGTACGATCAGCTCCTTTACTTTTTCCTTCACCTGGTATGTTTTCTTAGTCCTAAACTGACTTGATATGTGATAGTAAGATTATATAAAATGACTATGGAATGACTTTGGCACAGTTGCAATGTTTGCAGGGTTGCAATGGCAGTACAGAGCCTGATTCATCTCCAGAACAGTTGTCCTTTACACAAACATAGACTTTGCCCCTTTTGTATGAAAGGGGCTGTGATTTATTTTTAAAATACGAAAGGAAAACCATGTCTTGGACGGAGAGGTTGCGCTGCGTGTGGGTAAACACGTTGGTAGCGACCACCGTTTAGTGCTGCCAAATTCCACATCATATGCTCCAAAAACCCCATCGGATGCTAACAAAAAGCCTTATGACCATTTCACATTCAGTGGCCATTGAAGGTCCTTTTTTACTTTTCTTTTTACAAGTGCATAAGCTATCTTATTGAAGGCGGTAATAAACAGCGGCCTTTAAAACAAGATGCCAGCTAAGCTGTGGAATTGTTTAAAGCTGATATTTAATCAGCTTACATAATGGCTGGACAAATCCCAGGAGCCAGATAGCAAATGCTCCTTAAAGATTACAGCTTGCACCTAACTTTTGGGCCAGGTTCACACCTGGTCGATCCGTGACCGTGCGTCAATCGTGCACGATACCACGCGGATTGCCGTGCGGTCACGGAGTCGCCCACCACCGCCAATGGCGCTTGTGGCGCCATTATTTTTTAATGGCACCCCAGTCACGCCAGGTGGAGCAGTGCGCTTCCCTATTCCGCAACTGAACACGAAAACAGCCGCGCGTCGCCTATCGCAAAAAAAGGTACATGTACCTTTTTCCTGCAATTGCCGAGTGGATCTAACCCCATTGAAATCAATGGGGCTGTGTGCAATTGCCCAGGTTGCATGTAGCCGTTTGGTGTGGGTGATATCGAACTTGGATATCACAAGTTCGATATCACCCACACCTTTAGCGCTTTGATATAATTTTCGGATCACTTAAAGGATTTTTTATCCTTTTTTCATAGCTGCTTTAGGTTTTAATTAATATATATTTATCCTACCCTTTTCCAGAAGCGCAGATTATTTATTTTACATGTAGCCATTTGCCTGGAGTTCAGCTTTAAATCCCATTGATGGATCTCCACCTTTGATCAACAGAGTGAAGTGTACAAATGTGTTCTAGGCTTTGGCTCCTCTCTACATTGCATCTCTGAATTGACATCCTTTTCTAGGTCACACTAACATGCGTGATTCTTCTCTCCTTGGCTGGTGTAAGTGGGATTTTGGCACTTTTTATCAGATTTTTGGAATGTTGGCGAATGCGCTCTCTGAATAATTTTCATATAGATCATTAAACCTTTTTTGGCAGCTGTGAGGTATTATCATGAAAATGCAGCCTTTGGGGAATCTGGGAAAATGAGCAGTTTGTCTAAAGGGCCAACGAACGAGAAAGGAATACTTATCCCAGTAACCCGCCAGCGAGCCGAGAGCCTAGAAGCCGAACTGCGCTCTGCAGCGGACAAGTTTGGCTCTGAGGTTCTCAAGTAAACAAACATTTATTACAGATTCGGTTCATTTATTTGGCCTTCAGCTCCTTGTGACTTGTCTCGTGCATTTAAAATGCGTCACTTCTTATGCTCCATGTGGGTTTTTTGTTGTTTTTATTTCTGCAAGAGATTTTCAAGCTTTCACCTAAGGGGTAAAGGGGTCAGTCCACCCTTTATTTTAGTTTTGGATAGGTGCAGGCGAGTTGAATCTCTGGACTTTTTGTTAACCCTCTAGGAAACACATGCCAAGACCTCTCTGCCATTGTTCTTTTTGAGCGACTGCCCCCCCCCTTACATTGAAGCCTAACTTCTGTTGCTGAAATAGCTTTAAAGCTGGAATTCAGGCTTTGTCAGAATGCAAGAGACCGTGTATTTCTTGAATCCTGATGTCCTTTGTTCCGGATCTATGCAGTAAACCACACAAAACAATCGTGCAGGCATTTCCTGCAATAAAGACCTGTCACTACTTCTCTCCATCTCTGTGCAAGGTGACTGGTCTTGTCTCTTACAAGGTAACATCTCCGTTTGCAATTACATTTTGGTGAACACAAAGTGGATTTATATCCTTTGTGGCTACTGAGGGGTATATTTAAATTAATGAATTTGTGCCGGTGGTTCAACTCTAAAGCAGATGTGTGGGAAGAGAAAAACATACATGCATTTAGGTAAAAACTGGACACTTTTGTATCCAGGTGCAGGGATCCACTGGTGACAGCAGTGGATTATCTGGTGTCTCCTTGGGATCAGTAGATTCCAAGGAGACCCGAAAACTCCTAGCAGATGCACCGTGGGCCCTGATAGAATGCATGGATCTACTGTCACAAAAGCCTATTTGCTATTTTGCTTCTCATTCCCTGGCTCTAACGGTATGGCTGTTGCAGACCAGGTTCTAAGGGACATGGGCATCTCTGGGTCTGTGACTCCTCAAGACTAGGATGCCCACTTTCTGCAAAGGCTATGATTCGATGTTAAAGGCTTGGTGGGAGTCTAGGGACTTTCACCCTAGGGGTTCATCTCCTTCCTGCAGTTAGGTCTGGACTAGTTTGTCTCTCAGCACCATCAAAGGTTATGTTCTAGCTCTTTCCAATATGTTTCAGAGATCATTGGTCTCTTACTCTTTGATTAAGATCTTTGTGCGGGGGGGGTGGTCTCCCATGTATTCCCGTCCGTTCCCTGGTGACTCTGTGGAATTTGAATCTGTTTTTTTCTGTGCTTCAGGAGCTGATGCTTAAAACCATTCAATACATTACTCTCTGTTCTCTCACCCATAAGGTTTTTTTTCCTTGTAACTATCGCATTTTGCATAGGACCCTTTTTAGGCTTGCATAGGGACAAGGTGGTGCCGAGTCAAAGAACTTCCTTTTTGTCTAAGGTAATCTCTGCCATTCACCTTAACCAGAAATTGATCTCTTGTCCCTTTTGTCCAGCTCCAGATCATCAAAAGAATCTTTCCATCCGTTGCCTTGATGTGGTTCAGGCTGTGTGAATCTATCTCTTAAACTATTCCCTTTTTGTCATTTTGGCTTGGCCCTGGAAGGTGCCCTGGCTTCTCGATCCACCATCTCTAGGTGGTTCAGATAGACCATCCTTCAAACTTATTGTCTCAAGGATCGGGTTCTCCTTTCCTTCAATAAAACAGCAAAATGTTTTCCTGGCACACTCACAAGCTAGCATGTAAAAAAAACTTGTCTCACACTAAGGTTAAAAGCAGAGGTTTGGATACACGTCTTCTGCAGAAAATGTGAAAGCCGCACAGCCGCGCCAAGGCACCTCTTATAGTGCGGTCCTAACTCTAAACTATCAGAGTCTCCATCTTGGAGCACATGGGGCAGAAGATAAAATTGAGTGCAGGTTTGTCAGGAGGAAGCCCAACCCCCAATTAAAGGGGGTTGGGCTTGATGTGGTTCAGGCTGTGTGAATCTATCTCTTAACCGATTCTTTTTTTGTCATTTTGGCTTGGCCCTGGAAGGTGCCCTGGCTTCTCGATCCACCATCTGCAGGTGGTTCAGATAGACCATCCTTAGTCCCTTTTTGGCATCAGTCAACTGTTTCTGAGTTTTATTCTGAGACACGTTCTCTAAATTCTACCTGGTGGACCTTTCTGTCTCATCTGATGCCAGCTTTGAGCATAAGGTCCTTCAGGTGACTCTTTGAGGTGCAAGCAGTCCTCACCCTGTTACAATGGACCTGTTAGCGATTGTTTGTTCTGTTGCTCTGTTATTAAACTGCTTTTGAACATCCCTATGACCCTTAATGGACTAGAAAGTATATAGATTTTTTTGTATTCGTTTTCTTGGAGTCCATTGTGGGACATAGGTCCCACCTCTCTGTGTCAATGATCATGCTCTCGGTACTGCTTAGCTTCAAAACTGAGGCATGCTATTAGTAGAAGGAGTTGGTATGACCTACAGTTTTTTTTGCCAGTGTCCAATCCTCTTGTAAGTGGCAGTATAACCCAAAGATTTAAGGCTTCCCGTGTTTTTTTAATGGACTCCATAAAAAGGGTTTTCTATTTCCTAGAGTCATTGCGGCTAATTGGCGCATAACTTTGGAACTTTTGTGATCTTCATGATGATTAATGAGAAATGCCTGCGCTCTATCTATTTATTTCTCTCTCCCTGCTGTATCACAGGCTCGGTTAGTTGCAATTAGTAGTGAAGGACTGCATTAATTCATACTGAGTTTGTTTAGCTGTTTTCAGTGTATTTACATAACTGAAATGCTTTGCTCCAAACGAAAAAAATCCCAACTATTTCGCGGAGAATTGCAGAACTAATTATCGCTGTCCAGCTTCAATCCTCCGACTTCAAAGCGCGATGTCCTTGTATTCTAAATCCCTGCTTTGCCAATACTTCTTTCCCATCAGTTTTCTTTTAACTGAAGACCAATTTGCATCTTTCTTTGTTCTTGTCAGTGGCCCAAATAAAGATCAAGTTGTTCTTGTTGTTATTATGCGACTATTTAAACCATTTGACTACTCGCAACCCGGCGATCTTCTGAAGAGTCACTAATGAAAATTAAATTTATTAAAGGGATTCCGATGTGTAGCAACTATTCGGTCCATCGCGCCTATTAAACTTATCTCTAAGGAATGTAACTTTTTTATCTCGATAGACTTCAAAGAGGTCCTGTTTATGCAGATTGACCCAATTTTCTTTTATGCATATTGTGTCAATTTCCTGGCCCTGGAGGCACGGATTATTATGATGTCCAAGACCTGATTAATCTCAGGCCACAAGGGTATTTTTTTCTGTTTGGAAAGATACTTAGTTGATAGCGAGTTTCTGAGTTTATAGGATGCATTCTCATGGAAAATATTTAAGATTTGTGGTCCAGATGGAACAAAATACAACATCAGTTATAAGCTAGTTCTGCTAGGTGGAACTGGTACTGATGTTAGGATTGCTTAGGTACCCATAGGCATTAAATCTCTGTTATCCTTTTATGATCATTTATCATTATTATAATACAGGATTTATATAGCGCCAACAGTTTGCGCAGCGCTTTACAATATAAGGAAGACATTACAATCACAATACAATTCAAGACAAGATGGTAAGAAGGGCCCTGCCCCTGAGGGCTTACAATCTAAAAGGGAGGGGCAAGTGATACATGAGGAGGTAGCTGTGTGGGGATGATTTGTTTGAGAACATGATGGTTGAGTGGTTAGGTTGAGATGGAATCGGCGTCCCTGAAGAGATGAGTCTTAAGGGATCGCCTAAAGGCAGTCAGAGTGGGAGATAGATGGACAGGTTGGGGTAAGGAGTTCATGAGGATGGGAGAGACTCTAGTGAAGTCCTGGAGGCGAGCATGGGAGGAGTTGACGAGGCAGCTGGAAATCAGGAGGTCTTTGGAAGAGCGGATGGCACAGTTGGGGTAATATTTTGAGACAAGGTTTGAGATATAGCCGGGGGCAGAGTTGTGGGTGGCTTTGTAAGTGGTTGTTAATATTTTTAATTGTATCCTTTGGGTTATTGAAGGCCAGTGGAGGGATTGGCAGAGGGGGGTAGGGGATGAAAGCCAGTTGAAGGATTGGCAGAGGTGGGTGGGTGGGGGATGGAAGCCAGTGCAGGGATTGGCTGAGGGGGGATGGAAGCCAGTGCAGGGATTGGCAGAGGGGGGTGAGGGATGGAAGCCAGTGCAGGGATTGACAGAGGGGGCTTGCAGACACTGAGCGGTTGGTTAGGTGAATGAGTCTAGCAGCAGCATTCACGATAGACTGAAGGGGGGATAGCCGTAATTGAAATACTTTTTGCATGCCACAGTTTCCTGCAGATACTAATTACAGTTTAATCCAAGGCTGCTCAAATCCCAGGAGCCAAGTAGCCAGTGCTCCTAAAAAGTTTCAGCTGGTGCTTAAAGTTTTGAGGTGCTTGGCCACAGGACTCGAGCACGAGCATCTATGTTTGTTATGCATACATTCTGTAAGTAAATTGTTTACTTATGGGCATTACCAGATTAGTGTTCTTGGCATAGATGACCTGCCTGGTACTTCTTGGAATTACGCAGCCCAAAGTAAATATCTAACAAGCTACATAACAGAAGAGCAGTGACGGAACAGCCAAGAGTTTTCTTCCAAAGGGTTCCAAAAGTCAAACAAGAATTGGCCAATGCACCCATACTTGCGTTGGTCATCCTTTTCTCAACTTTATACTTTAATATGCCCATTTGTATTGTACCTTCAGGAACACACTGACACCAGTGTATTACCGGCTCCTGCTTCGTTTATCCATCATGAGAATGAAAGCGTCTTCATCAAATGTTTTGACCTTGTATGACTGACAGAGTCCGGTGAGAGTTCTCAGGCTGGAACGGCCCACATTTCAATTGCCAGATTGGTATTAATCTTCTCTGAGAAGCTTATTTTGCTCGAACGCACAAGATTGAAGTTCTGAAATAAATGAAGTTTCACTTTATTTTATTAATAGAATGAGAAGAATGGTTATCCCGGGACTCTGGGTTTTTATATGGTGATTTAGGTGTCTTTACTTTGGGAGGTGAAGAAACACATCTTTGTATCCTTTTGCTTTGTTTAGCCCAAGTATCAGAATCAAAAGCCATTTTCAGAGTGCAGGTATTGATGTATGTATGGTTTTTCTCAGACATGCTGAGAATTTGGTCCCTCTTAAACTCGTACAACTGTTGACATTAGGTTCTTCTATAGATTCCCCAAATTGCAGTTGCGTAATCTATGAAACAGCAAAAATTTAAATGGCTGAAATGTGCATAAATGATATACAAAACATGCTGCGCTCTAATCCTTACTAAGTGCAGGATCCATGGGTCCCTGATTGGAAGTCAATCTATTGACGTGAACAGCAGAGACAGGGCTTAGCATCGGGAGGAACTGGACTGGAGTGTTGACTAGAGGTGTGCCTGTGCTTGGTGCGAGTCTGCTCAAAACTGTGACCACCACTCACTCCTGGCCTAATGAGTGGTGGCAGTTGCGTCAGGGACATTCTTGCCCCTTTGCGACTTAAAGCTGTGGTGTGGCAAATGTGCCTCTCCTCAACTAATTACCCTGTGGTGTTGGCAGTCACTGTTTTGAATGGGCTTGTGCGGACTGGGTTTGCACCAAGCCCAGGCTCATCACCAGTTTTGACTAAAGCTGGCCATACACTGATCTTTTTTTCTCGTTCAACCCGCGGGCTGAAGGAGAAAAATAGAGCAGATTCCTCCATCATCACTTAGGAGTGTGTCGTTGGAGGAATACTGCTGTCAGCATTGTATTTTGACAGCGGCCACTGGCCACTCTCAAAACACCCGACAAGAGCGTGCAGCTCATTGGCTGCCAGCTCCTATTGTACGAAAATTTTCCGCCCAGCTCCTTCGATCAGCTGATCAAGGGATGCCGACCGAAAGGGTGGCAACAGCAGCACACACTGTGCGAATTTCGGCCAATTCTTTGAAAACCGTCTGAAATTTGCACAATGTATGGGCACCTTTAGTTTGTACCTGGAATATATTGTGCTTGCTTCACCAGTCTGAAGACATAGGTGCTTAGAGACACTATATCTATAGCCCCAATTATTTTTTTTAGCTTTAGATAGAGTCCGCAAGGGTTAAAACCCTGGTAAGGGTATTATGTGATGTCTGTGTATAGTTTGGGGGACTTCCCTTCACGCAGTTGTTGCACCGCAGCAGAGCAATTCTTGCCATAAATCCTCACTTTGGCCGTCACTTAGGCTTCCCTTTCAATATATTGATTTCTGTACAGCTAATACCTTCTTTCCTTTTTTCTTGCAGTTTTGTCAGCCGGGAGGATGGCAGCTGTCTCGCGAGAGGAAACAACCCACCTTCTTTGTTGTGGTTTTAACGGACATCGACTCAGACCGCCACTACTGCGCATGTCTGACGTTTCATGAGGCAGAAATCAACTTGCAGGTAAGAAAACAAAGAGCCGCCTTCTCCTTCAGGGAACAAAAATAGTGTATTCGTAGAATCCAAAATGATTATTTTCTTCTATTTTCATACCTGTGTTTGGCAGCCGTGCCTATTATTATAGAGCAGTGGTTCTCAACCTGTGTAACCTCAGGACCCACATTGAACTTGGTCATTAAGTTGCGACCCAAGTCACACTGCAATGGAACGCACAGCATTAGGGTACCGCGTGTTCCGGTGCGGGCGTACAAACTGTGGGTGGGAGGTGCGTTTGTGGTACCATAAAAATGAATTGCAACACACCCCCACACCAAAATGCACAGTAGGTACGATTGCGTGATACAGTGGGTTAACGCTATGCGATTAACACACTGTACTAATGTGAACGGGCCCACAAAAACTCCGACATACACAACCACAGACACATTCTCACACACACAAACACACTCCAAAAATTTTTTCATTCTTTTTTATGGTCCACCCAATCTCCCTACCTTACAAGAACTGGAGTAGATCCTCAGCCTGTGCTCCAGTGTTGGCTGCTGTGCTGTGACAGAGCTCCCTCCATATGTGCATTGCTTGTACAGCTCCCTTGCGTGCCCTGTAGAGGTGCTGGGAGCCAGAATGTGATGTCATTCCGGTCCAAGCAAATCTACAGGACACTTGAGGGAGCTGTAAGCAATGCATGTATGGATGGAGCTTCCTCGCGGCCATACCCCGAAGCCTACACCACCTCAAGCTGACACTCCGGCGCCCGGGCAGCATATTTTGAAGGGCTGCTTGGCGCGACAACTGACAGCGCTGCGCTAGGTGGAGGCAGAAGGGAGACTCTCGCCTAGAAAAGTGGAAGGCATGCAGCGACCCACCAGTTGAGAACCAAGGTTATAGAGTCTGTAAGGCCCTTTTTAAACGGATGCCACAGCGCCGATGTCATCAACGCATTGCGCTAAATTGTATCTAGAAAATACTTTTGTTTTTCCTCATCTTGCGGCTCGTGGCAATCCTCTCTTCAGTAAAATTATTGCAAAACTACAAAAACATATATATTTTATAAAGTAGTCTTTCCTAAACAAAGCTCGCCCACGGAACCGTGTTCTCATTTTCGGGTTACACCCATGAACTGAGCTTGATAGTTTTGACACCAGCGAAGATTTATTTTTGTACTTGTTTAAAAATAACTCTGAGGATTGGATTGTGTAGTATTGATTCGCGCTCCCTCGTGGAATGAGTTCATGCATTTTCTGTTCCCCGGGATCACTTGGGTTTCTTATTAGAGATTTTAGGAGACTGTTTGTCGGTTTCTTTTGTAACTCGAGATTTGTTTCCAAAATTGTATTGCTTTTCCCTTTTTAGTGATTAACACATCTCTTATGCGGAGCGCCATCTGAGTCATTGTTTTGGCCTTTTGGTTCCTTTTAATGAATGTCCAACACTAATCTCTTAATAAGCGGTTCAGAGGGCATGTGTACACAAGGATATTAATCCACCCCCTCACCAATATTTGCAGATATGAAGGGATTAAGTACAAGACGAGGTCACACAGCTAAAATTCCATTTAACCATCCGGCTGTCACTTCATAAGAACAATGCGTGGTCCAAATATGCAATTTCTTTACATCATATAGATAATATACATTTGTAGTATGTTGCATTATATTCTGACAAGTTATACTGAAAAGTGATGTCCCTGATTTCTAGGGAACGAACAGACTCCATTCTCGGTGATGCCATTGGTGCTTATTAAACGGGTAGGCTGCATTCTCAGTGATGACACTGGTCTCTAGTGAAGGCATAGGTTGCATTCTCAGTGATGACACTGGTCTCCAGTGAATGGATAGGCTGCATTCTCAGTGATGACACTGGTCTCCAGTGAATAGATACGCTGCATTCTCAGTGATGTCACCAGTCTCTAGTGAAGGTATAGGCTGCATTCTCAGTGATGTCACCGGTCTCTAGTGAAGGGATAGGCTGCATTCTCAGCAATGTCACCGGCCTCTAGTGAATGGATAGGCTGCATTGTCAGTGATGTCACTGGTCTCTAGTGAAGGGATAGGCTGCATTCTCAGTGATGTCACCGGTCTCTAGTCAATGGATAGGATACATTCTCAGTGATGTCACCGGTCTCTAGTGAAGGGATAGGCTGCATTCTCAGTGATGTCACCGCTCTAGTGAAATGTTACATTAGTGAGTACCACAGCAGATCTATCTATCTATCTATCTATCTATCTATCTATCTATCTATCTAATCAGACGTTAGATACTGTATGAGTTTGAGAGATTAATCAATCTTAGAGGGATCACACGTTCCATGATTTCTTCTGTGGGGTTTTTTCATTCTTTTGTAACCTTCTAATGTCATGCATGCACCGGGGGGGGGGGGGGGGGGGGGGGGAGGGCACAGTCCA
>NW_017306278.1:3240309-3243539 GCF_000935625.1 Nanorana parkeri
GGGGGAGGGAGTGGATTGCAGATTCCGGAGTTTACATAATTCCACAGCTGTGTTTCATTCCCCGGTGCTCATATAGTGAGATGATACTTGGACTCATCCACATTAGATAAGTCTTTTTATATAATCTTATTTGCAGCCTGGGATATTTTTATTTTGCACAGAATAGCGGCGCATTGTTTCCTTCCAGCTCAGCAGATGTGAGCCAATCTCCTGGCAGATCTCTTGGATAGTTCTTATTATCTGCTGGCTTGCTGGATGCCGCCCTTCTCTGTCCTCGTTAAACTGTCATCTAATAATGGAGCACATGCGTTTTGGAAAGACGTTGTGTACGGCATTTTGCTTCGGCAACATGTTTTTTTTTTTAGGTGAAACGTAAAAAGTAACTCTGGTATTCTTTCACCGGGTGCGTACTTAAATGTAACAAATATTGTTACATTTAAAATCATGTAGCTTAAAGGAAAACTATGGGGTCAGTGTTTTCCCCTCATAGTTCTCCTTAGGGTCACAGGAGGACATATAGTAGCGTCCTCCCATCACCCAAAGCTCAGTATATCGCCAGCTACAGCTTGCCGTATACTGAGAGCGCCGCAGCTTGAACGGATCCCAACATTACTGTCAAGATCCACCCAGCTGCGTGATTGACAGCTGGCTCAGCCTATCTAGAGGCAGAGCCAGCTGTGCCCGCCCCCTCCCCCGTCCGCCAGTCAGCGCTGGAGGATAGGAGCGGGGAGGCGGGTAATCCCTGCGGGGAGCTGTGAGTGACAGTCATGGCTCTCTGCAGGGAGATGATCGAGAAGTGAGCGAGTGATGGTGTGTGTTCGCTTACTTCCCGATCTATTGAGACGACCTGTGACAGTCTCATTGTCACACGTCGGCTCGAACTATGAGGAGGAGTGAAAATCACTCACCTCATAGTTCTCCTTTTAACGTTTTGCTTTTTTGGAGTTCCAAATTTATATGGCACTTCCTGTAAATAAGCGCATACTTTAGTGGTCATCCATATTTTAAGGCTCAACTTGGGCTCCCCCCAAAAAATAAAAAAATAAATTAGCGTTCCCCTCCACCTCTTTTAAATGCAGCACATAATGCCAGCGTTGGCACCAGGGTGGGTGTCACCCGGTGTAGCTGCCGCTCATGCTAAATGATGTCCGTGGTGTGAAATCATCTCACATGCATGGTGATGTACTGCACTGCAGGCAGCCATCTTGGTGATGGATGCCACTAAAGAGATTAAAAAATATAAATAATAAATAGCGATATTGACCCGGCGGGATCAGGTATGCCATCAGGTAAACCCCCACCCCCCGTGTTGCTTTCGGGCTCTCGTGCAATGACCGAGTGCCTGACTTTTAGGAGAGGGTGACACCAAAATAATCGTTAAGTTATTTTGGTGTCACCCAGTGCGAGCTGCACCCCACTGCCTAATGGTAGTTTAGTGTACGGGGGCTCTAAGAAAGAGCAGTATTCACTTACGCCATGGTCTTTACAGAGGAACGTCAGGATTTTTAAAAGGTTTATATGTTGGTTTTGGACCTCTAGGGGCAAGCCCATTCTCCTGCATTAGATGTGAGGACACCGAGGGACACAGCATAGCCGGATTGGAGGGGGAGAGACGTGAGCGCTGTCTGCCATGGGACCGATGATCAGGTGTATCTTCATAATACCATTCCCTAGACCAAAAGGAACAGGTAACCCTTGCCGTGCGGGGGTAGCCCTACTTGTAAGGGTTAACTTTTGAGAATCCTGGAGTTGTCCTTTAAGAACTCCTCTCCTGACAGAAATCCAGCGAGCTTCTAACTTCCTCTAGTGAGATGACAACGCTGCTGCAATGAAATGCCACCTGCGCTGCCCATCTTTATAACATAATAAGGAGTGTTCTGTAGTCCAGCAGGGGAAAGATGTACGGAATTTTTTTTGCCCATTTGTAATGACATTGGATTGCGAAGTGACCATTGCACGTGCGTGATCAATTTAACAAAAGTGGAGTTTTCCTTTAAGGACTTACCAGAGAACGTTAAAATAACCTGTGTGTATCCGCGGTCACCTGTCAGTTGTCCCGAAATCATGCCGTCATTAAAGGAGAACTATGAGGGGGGTGCTTTTCACTCACCTCATAGTTCTAGCCGACCTGTGACAATGAGACTGTCACAGGTCGGCTCAGTAGATCGGGAGGTGAGCGAACACATACCGGCGCTCGCTCACTTCTCGATCCTGTCACAGCTCTCTGCTGTGACAGGGGAGGGGCTGGATTCCCCTCTCCCCGTTCCGCCAGCGCGGTATACTGAGCTTAGGGTGACGGGAGGAAGCTAGTTTGTGTCCTCCCGTTACCCTAAGGAGAACTATGGGGAAAAGCCCTGACCCCCATAGTTCTCCTTTAAGCCCCATCAGAGCGCCCCCTCTCCCGCTAATCAGGAGCCAGCAGGATTGGGATTCCTGGCTGGACCCTCCGCTAATGTCGCGCTCACACGATGAAGTCATGTAACATTCATGTAAAAACAGCCCAGCAGCCATTTTTGAGTAATAGATTTAGGACGAAGAATTTGCCAAATGTTAGACTTGGCCCGATCGAGTCGTGTATCTCAGTCAGTTTATACATGCCGTGGCCAAATGTTTGTTTTATTGCATTCCTGCATAATATCCTTCATGTCATTGTACAGAATGAGTGACACGCTCTGTGCACAAGTCAACAGCATCCGTTCCAGCATGTGACCTTATGTGTCATTAATCTTCAATGCGCGCTGCCGATCGTATCACCACTAGGTGGCAGAGGACGCCAGACGTTGGTGGGCATTGGATGTCTAGATCAGCGTTTTTCAACCTTTTTTTTAACCCACGGCACCCTTTATAAGTATGCAAAATCTCGAGGCACCCCACTCTAAAATGTCATAAAGGGGGACCCCACGCAAAAAAAGTGGGTTTTCTCAACATTTATTGACCGGGACTGCTGAAAGGTGTGCGGAGAGTATCCTTACCTCTTTCATATCTTAGTCTTCCTCTTTATATCAGGAGCCCCCCTCGCATCAGTCTCTATTCCCTCCTTCCCATCACAGTCCCACTACTTAAACATTTTGAGGCACCTCTGAAGAAGCCAAGAGGCTCACTGGAGTGCCATGACCCTAGTTGGAAAAGGCTGATCTAGACGACCTGTTAAGAGGACCAACTTGCTATGGAGTTGGCACAGCTTCTACTTGCTGAAGGTGGGGAGAGGGGGGGGGGGGGGTTGGGATGGG
>NW_017306278.1:3243642-3265243 GCF_000935625.1 Nanorana parkeri
GGGGGGGGGTTTGCAAAGGAAGCAAGTAATGTAATAATTTTAAAATTATATTTAAAGCTGAACCCCAGTGAATAATTGCAGACGTAAAATCCATAAATAGGAGCAGTTTTAGCTGCAAAATTATTTCTGTTTCTGCTCATCGAATTCTGATATTTACACACCTCCGCCACATGGTACAGTCTGGCAGGGAAAGAGACCTGTTTTTTGTATTCCTCAGTTAAAGGAGAACTTTGAGGTTAAGTCTTTTCCCCATAGTTCTCCTTAGGGTAACGGGAGGACACAAACTAGTGTCCTCCCGTCACCCTAGGCTCAGTATACCCTAGGCTCAGTGTGCCATCTCTTACGCCTCCTTCCCTTGTACCTAGCACTCGCCTCTCTCACACCCTACTATTGGGAAGTGCCATCTCTTACTCCTCAGTCCATTGTACCTAGCACTCGCCTCTCTCACACCCTCCTATTGGGAAGTGCCATCTCTTACTCCTCAGTCCCTTGTACCTAGCACTCGCCTCTCTCACACCCTACTATTGGGAAGTGCCATCTCTTACTCCTCAGTCCCTTGTACCTATCACTCGCCTCTCTCACACCCTACTATTGGGAAGTGCCATCTCTTACTCCTCAGTCCCTTGTACCTAGCACTCGCCTCTCTCACACCCTACTATTGGGAAGTGCCATCTCTTACTCCTCAGTCCCTTGTACCTAGCACTCGCCTCTCTCACACCCTACTATTGGGAAGTGCCATCTCTTACTCCTCCTTCCCTTGTACCTAGCACTCGCCTCTCTCACACCCTACTATTGGGAAGTGCCATCTCTTACTCCTCCTTCCCTTGTACCTAGCACTCGCCTCTCTCACACCCTACTATTGGGAAGTGCCATCTCTTACTCCTCAGTCCCTTGTACCTAGACCTCGCCTCTCTCACACCCTACTATTGGGAAGTGCCACCTCTTACTCCTCCTTCCCTTGTACCTAGCACTCGCCTCTCTCACACCCTACTATTGGGTAGTGCCATCTCTTACTCCTCAGTCCCTTGTACCTATCACTCGCCTCTCTCACACCCTACTATTGGGAAGTGCCATCTCTTACTCCTCAGTCCCTTGTACCTAGCACTCGCCTCTCTCACACCCTACTATTGGGAAGTGCCATCTCTTACTCCTCCTTCCCTTGTACCTAGCACCCGCCTCTCTCACACCCTACTATTGGGAAGTGCCATCTCTTACTCCTCCTTCCCTTGTACCTAGCACTCGCCTCTCTCACACCCTACTATTGGGAAGTGCCATCTCTTACTCCTCAGTCCCTTGTACCTAGCACTCGCCTCTCTCACACCCTACTATTGGGAAGTGCCATCTCTTACTCCTCAGTCCCTTGTACCTAGCACTCGCCTCTCTCACACCCTACTATTGGGAAGTGCCATCTCTTACTCCTCAGTCCCTTGTACCTAGCACTCGCCTCTCTCACACCCTACTATTGGGAAGTGCCATCTCTTACTCCTCAGTCCCTTGTACCTAGACCTCGCCTCTCTCACACCCTACTATTGGGAAGTGCCATCTCTTACTCCTCCTTCCCTTGTACCTAGCACTCGCCTCTCTCACACCCTACTATTGGGTAGTGCCATCTCTTACGCCTCCTTCCCTTGTACCTGGGACTCGCCTTTCCTAAACCATACATGTGTTTCTTTTAATTCTCTTTGTGTTTTTTTTTTGTGCTATTTCTGTCCAGATTGCACCACTCATGTGGACACAGGTGTCATCCACAATCTTTCTGGCGTAGTCCTCTCCCGTGGAATCACAAGGTGATGGCTGATCTTTTAGCGGTCCATCAATTTCTTTCCCTTCTCTTGTCCTGAGCAGCCTGTTTCTGCTTATTTTTATGACGTGTTTTGGCCTCGTCTTATTTTGGTTGCTTGATTATGGCATTCGGACAACTCTGCGTTATCTCAACAATAACCATCATCTCTATCCGCACTTTCCATAACACGGGTTTATAAATACTTGACCGTAAACCGTTATCAAATGTGTTGCGTCCTGTCTATACATCGCAGAGATTCCACATATTCCTTCTGTCCCAGAGACAGCACATCAAATGAGAAGAAATCCCTCTAATCTGGGGGGACACACCTTCCCCTCCAGAACAGTAGAAAGGCATCATGGCACACTCACAAACTAGCATGTAAAACAACTTGTCTCACCACTAAGGACAATGACAGAGGTTTGGATACACGTCTTCTGCAAAGGATGTGTAAGCCGCACTGCCGCGCCAAGGCACCTCTTATAGTGCGGTCCTAACTCTAAACTATGAGATTCTCCATCTTGGAGCACATGGGGCAGAAGATATCAAATTGGGTGCAGGCTTGTCAGGAGGACGCCCCACCTCCTTAAAAGGTACAGAAACACACAAGGGATCCCGCACATCCCATTGGCAGCTGAGAAACCCCATGCGTCGCTGCACCAAATCGGTAAAGCAAAACAAACGACAAACGCACTCAACAATTTGTTACCAGTTGTACAGTAAGGTGCACACGAAATGGGCTTTGAACAGTAGAACAGTAGAAAGGCCTTCCCCTCCCCCTCCCTTCTTAGATAATTGTCACTGAAACAGGTGTACCCACTGGAGCATTTCCCTGTATTTCTGTTCCGGTGACAACTTGGGTCATTGTCATCCATTGTATCTCACATAGGTTGTAAGCTCCTCAGAGAGCCAGGACTCGTATTGGTGGGTCAGTGTTTTCTGCAAAGCGCTGCGGACAATGTTGCCTCTATATAAATGAGTGGTCTCATCCTGATTCTGTTACATTGGTGTATTGGCTTTCGGGGTGTCTTTGCCTCATGTAGACTGTGAACATGTTCAGGAACAGGTGTATTTGCACGTGCGGGAATCCATGTTGTGTTTGGACAGATCTGGGTGACTGTAGAGGTCAGTATCTGCTTGTTCTCTGAGGAATACAGAATGGACGTGCTGAGGGTTAAAGCATATCCCCGGACAAGAATATTTCCCCTTGCAGTGGGGCTACCCTGGCACTGCAATGGCTAGTATAGTATAGGGCTGCAACAACTAATCGACATAATCGATTATAATCGATTATTGAAAAAGTTGTCAACTTTTTCAATAATCGATTAATCGGCTTCCAATCAGTTGGCCCTGTTCACGGCTCCAAACACGCTGTGCGCTGCACCTCCTCATCACCTCACGCTCGTCGCTGCCAGACCCGCCCGCATCCACGCTCTTCACACAGCACCTCCTCCCCGCCTTACACTCACTGCCCGACCACATCCACGATCGGCACAGGGACGCGGGGAGATGTAGTAAGGAGGAGCAGGTGTGGGGGGATGACAGCCACCAATAGACAGGTCCAATCTCAGAAGCAAGTTGCTGGAAGACTGGTCAGCTAAGCCTGCACTTTCCCACACATGGTGCTCTATAATGTATTGCTGGGATTTGTATTCCTCTATAGCTGATGGTACATTGTGCTGTATATCATACAGCACAATGTACCAACAGCTATAGAGGAATACAAATCCCAGCAATACATTATATAATGTATTGCTGGGATTCGTTGTATTCCTATATAGCTGGTGATATTCTGCACTGAGCTGTATAGAGGACTACAAATCCCAGCAATAATATATTATACAGCGCAATGCTCCAAGCTTGCTCCTGTGATGGAGTCCCATTTCAATACAAACTAGTAGTCCATCACTGGAGCCATTTTTAAAAATGTATTTTATTGTTTATCCGATTAATCGAACTTAATAATCAGCTAACTAATCGATTTTGAAAATAATCGTTTGCTGCAGCTCTAGTATAGTAATATATCTACTTTGTGTGCACCAAATGCCTTTACAAATACCCAGTTGTTACCTTGTAGAAGTAGCAAGGGCATCATGCTGGGTTCCTCCTGTACAGAGAGCAGAGCTGTGGGAGGAACTCCACCCACTGCAGACTGCCTGCAGAGTACTACAGAAGTGGGTGGAGACCAGACCAGTCACCCTGCACAAGGAGAGAGAGCAGCAGTGAGCGGTCTTTATTACAGGTGGGGGTGGAGACAAGACCAGTCACCCTGCACAAGGAGAGAGAGCAGCAGTCAGCTGTCTTTATTACAGGATAGGGCAGAGACAAGACCAGTCGCCCTGCACAAGGAGAGCGAGCCACAGTGAGTGGTCTTTATTACAGGAGACTGAAGAAGAATAAAGTTGGTGACAATATTGGCTCATCCTGGAGTACTGCTATAAGCACAGATCTAGTTTCAGTAAAGTTAATGTATAGATTTCTCATCTAGGAGGAAAACAAGAGGCTGAAATGTAACAATTCTAGGAATAAGTTAATGAACAACAGGCCGTCAGGACTGGAATAATGTGAATGTATTGGGTAGAACAGCGGCTTGAGGAATGTGCGAAGTATCGGCTGACCGTCCAGTCTGCGTTGTGTTGAGCGTTTGGTTTCTGTATATAGGGCGTGGGGGACAAACTAACATCGTGAGACTTGTTTTCCGAAAATGTTTTTACTTGCTGCGGATCATGTGACTTGTGTGCACTTTGGGATTTTCCATTATTTGGTGCACCAGTCAGCGTCTTATTGCTTCAGCCACGGGGGGAGCAACTCAGGCCCTCCAGCTGTGGTTGAACTACAAGTCCCATGAGGCATTGCAAGACTCAACAGCCACAGGCATGACCCCCAGAGGCAGGGGAAATCCAATAAAGTAGAACTGATGCCCAAACTTCTTTTTTTTAGTTTTCGATTGTTGGAGTTTTGGAGATCGTTTTTTTTTGGATTTCACTATACTTCAGTCCAATAGCCACAACAGGAAGTGAGAGGAAATCCCTCACAAGACAGGGAAGTTCCAGGTGGTCACCAAGGTCACTAGAACTAGTGTCTCCATTGGGGGATCTCCCACCTATTCATGTTCTGCTTACAACCCTAAAATTTGGGATTCACTCTCAGTGATGACAGTCACCTGGGCAAGTAGGGAAGGTGGGGACACGGTCAGCAATAAAAAATTTACCAGGGGTTCTAATCCCTCTCCATTCCATCTAAATCTAGAAACAAGTTTTCACTTCAGTTTAGGGCTGCAACCAACTAATCGATTAATTGATAATAATCTTTAATGAGACTACTTGTCAGCTATTCTTATTATCGATTAGTTGGTCGGATCCCCAAGCTCTCTCCTCCATGCTGGGAGGAAGGCACAGCAAGCAGTCGGCGGGTGCAATTTCTAGCCGGCTATTGCAATGTGAAATGGCCAATAGCAGGCTGGCTATTGCACTTGCCCACTACCGGCTGTATTTACGTTCAGCTGCCGTCTGCGGAATCTTGCCCCTGGCAGCCGTCTTTCCCGGCTGAAGCTATTCCAGCGCCATGTGCTTACAATACTATTATTAAAAGGTGGGAAAAAGCCATTTTCGTCTGCGGCCTGACAAATTCTGCTGCGGGAGGTGCGTTCCAGTGCCATTCATTTCAATGGCACCCCAAACGCGCCTCCCAGTCTCAGTGTGATCGCCCCCACTGGAACGCAAGGTACCGCAATGCTCTGCATTCCATTGCAGTGTTATTGCAAAAAATTGTGCATGCAATTTTATTCTGTAGCAAACTTTGTAACACTTACACACATTTGTGTGCTTTATTTTAAATTAAGGATGGTATTTATTTTATTTTTTTATCCAATCGAAAAAATAATCGGACAACTAATCGGTTATGAAAATAATAATTAGTTGTAGCCCTATTTCAGTTACTCTGAACATTTGTCACCAGAGCAAGAGGTGGGGTAAGTCAACCAATGGGGACACCTTTCCTGACAGCTAAGGAGGGAATTCCCCCACTTTGTAGTGATTTCCTCTCATTTCCTGTTGTGTCTCCAGGACAGAAAGTGAAGAAAAATCTCCCCATCTGGACAGACCGCAAATTATAACCTGGTTGAGGTGTTGACCATTCCCTAACAACTTAAAAAGAAATCACGCTGATTGAAAAGCTCTAGGGGTGATGCAGTAAAGGGCATGTCGGACCTCTGCAGAGAGACCACTGCTTTCACATACAGAACAAGAGTCCTTCTCTGCAGCATGCTGGCAGGGGACAGGCTTTTCTAGTCTGTAAAGAGACCCAATTGTAAAGGTGCCCATACACCTGCCGATTATCGTACGATTATCGCCAGGTGTATGGAAGGCGTGCAACCGTTTCTACTGTACGGTCGCACGTCTTTTGTCTTCCGAGCATTCCTGAAAACCTGCCGAAAATCGTACGATTTTCGGCGGGTTGGTGGTGTGCTCAGAAGACAAGTGCCGAATGGGCCGGTGTGCGCAAGCGCACACTGCCCGCTCAGCATCGGAATCATCGGAAGCCCGCCCCTCAGCGGGGAGGGCATGAGATGATCACAAGTACGATCTGCCTGTCCAAGATGTGCCGATCGTACGAGATTTTATTTACCTTACAACCATCGCATAACGAAAGTCGTGACTGGCAGAACGGACGGGGGAGGGGGCGGGTACAGCTGGCTCTGCCTCTAGATAGGCAGAGCCAGCTGTCACTCACGCAGCTGGGCGGATCCAGACATAATTGTCGGGATCCGCTTCAGCCGCGGCGTCTCAGTATACCGCGAGCTGTAGCTCACGGCATACTGAGCTTTGGGTGACGGGAGGACGCTAGTTTGTGTCCTCCCGTTACCCTAAGGAGAACTATGGGGAAAAGCCCTGACCCCATTGTTCTCCTTTAAGACTGCACACCTTTTGTTTTGGTGCAGCTGGAGGGTATTCAGCCGATTCATACAGAAAGGTCGGTTGGCTCTTCATGCATGCAGCTTCAATATCTTACACTGATGAGAGCTAACAGTCTTGAGACAGTTGTGTTCATTCCGGATAAATAACTCTGCATTCTGGGCTGTGTCTGCGCTATAAACCGTTCTGGATGTGGAGTCGGCATGAAGGAATGACTGGCAGCTCTCCACCAATCACGCTCTTACATATTTGATGTGGTGCCCGGCGATACTTTTGCATATAAAGTCCAGACCGTCATGATTGGAGTTCTTTCCATTTACAGTATAGTGCACCGATTTAGTTTCCCAGTACCGGCGTGCGGCATTTGTTGTGTGACATAGAACAGGTACTCGCGTATAATGAAACACCCTCAGCTTGGCGCGCCGCCCCTCGCTGCTTTCCCGGACCCGGCTGGGTGATTCTGCAGCGTGGAAAAATGGTGTCCGGTTATCTTTCTGGCCGGCAAATGAATTAAGGTTGGAAACATCTCATGATTGGGAACAGAAGAGATGGATGGAAATGAAACATCTGCACCGTGAGAGAGGTAAAGGGAACGATTCTCAGCCTCGCCATTCCTCGCCATGCCTCCACCCAATCACAGTCATGTGACATCTTCAGGATTAAAGTGCGCCTGTCATCAGATACATTATTCATGTTAAGTGAATGCCGAGTAATGTGTCAATGTAACACTTCCAGATATGTGTTACCTCTCACAGAGATCACAGGGCTCCCCCTGACAATGCCTTCATCTGCTCTTCTCTGCGGAAGGATGCTGCCATCTTTGGAGAGGCATCTTGCAGGGTCACCATCTTCTTCCTGGACTGAGATGACACAATCATGTAAATCCTGGTGTCTGTGCAGTTCTGGGCTGTGTTTACAAATGTCTGACAGATCTCAGCCCCTGCCTGCAGCCTCTCACCTTGTGACTTACTACAAAGTTATAATGTTGCAGTCTGATCACTGGGGGAGGGGAGACTGAGGAAATTCTCCCTCCTGCCTGCAGCATGCTGATCACTGGGGGTGGGGAGACTGAGGTAATGCTTCCTCCTGCCTGCAGCAGCCTGATGACATCATCCCAGCCTAGGCAAACTCATTGACTGGAGCTCATGATGGCTTTTGAATGATAAAAGTTACAGAAATTTGTAATACTTTCTTCTTATCTATGCAGACTTGTAAAATTATAGAATGTCTGCTTTAAAGTCCCTTGTTGAGGGGGAACTTTCTCTCTCCCCCCTCTCTCTCTTTCTCTCTCCCGCCTCTCTCTCTTTCTCTCTCCCCCCTCTCTCTCTTTCTCTCTCCCCATCTCCTCTCTCTCTCCTCCCTGCAACTAACTAATCGATAATAGTTGACAACTATTCTCATAATGGATTATTATCGATTAGTTGGTTGCAGCCCTGGATGTAGCTGATTTGGACAGAAAGTTGCTTTAAGAAAGAGCAGATAATTGCCCTGAAACACCAAGAGCTCCCTCTAGTGGCAAATGTAGAAAATGCTGTTTCAGCCCAGATACTATAATCCGGAAGAGCGTGCACGTATGATGTGAAAGTCATATGAAAATTGAATCAGTATAGCAGTTGTAACTCAGAATAGCTCTGTGTGCTTCCCCTTTAAATATGAATGTACGTGGCGCTTATTTCCATCACATTGCAAGAGCTGAATTATCATTAACAAAGCTCCTTCCGGATGGGAATTCATAACTGTCGTTTGTCATTTACACAAGTCTTTTGTTGCTAGCAACGTTGGTAAAACATTGCTCGGAGCGCGGAGAAGGGAACGCCATTAATTGCCGGCAGGATTACGCATCTGACTCCCGCTTTGATAAATGTTCCTGTTTTCTTGCTACATGGGGTCAGGTGTCCCGCTAAAATCCAACAGCCGGTGCACATGTGTATAAAGAGGGGATTCTGGAATCTTCCACGCTGTGCTGCGACTGTCCAGACCAACTGAATAGAGGAAATCACAGCCACCAGTCAATGCAAAAACATGGCTGCTGTAGAGCTAAAGCCCAACTCCACCTTGAAAAGGCAAAGAGGGGACAGTCTCAGGGCAAGGTGACGGTGTCTGTGAACCAGCCCCAACCCACTGAGACTCAGCTCATCCAGCGCTCCCCTGCTGATCTTGCCTCTACCAGCACAAAATACTGGGTACTTTTGGGTATGGGGGATCATGTGACCTACTACCATGTGACCATGTTTTGGTCTGTTGGCTAATTGCAAGGCCCGAGCACTACGTCATGATGGACGGTGTAAGTGCTTCCTCTAGGTTCTGACACCATCCAACGCACAAGATACCCATGCAAATGTTTTTAATATGAGCGAAAAGTTTTCTAATCCTTAAATAATTCAAATTCTATTTTATGGATTTCTGATGAATATAAGCCGTAGGCTTAGCTATAAGCTGGAGGCAACATCATTTAAGAACATTCGAACAACTGTTCGGTAGAGAAAACACCATAACATTCAATCTAAAACCAAAATGCCCTAAGGATATACAACCCTATGAGAAAAAAAATCCTAAGCACTAGGGATGCACCGAAACCGATACTAGTATCGGTATCAGTGCCGATGCCGAGTATTTGGGCGAGTATTCGTAATCGGCCAAATGTTCCAAAGCTTAGGCCGATACGTCCGGTATCAGGAAGCCGGACAGCGAGTCATTACACACGAACGAGCACGTATAGGCGATCGGCGGGCTATGGACCCGCTGATCGCCTATATGTCAAACACCCAGTAACGGGTGTGTTTAATGGTCGGGTCTTTTCTGCCCGTGCGTGCCCGCGAGCAGAAAATAATTGCCGTCTGGAGACGGCAACACGCAAATGCAGCAGTGCCGTCCGTCCGTTTTTTTACTACGGGCGGACGGCAAGAGGTTAACAAAAAAAAGACTTCCCCTGAAAATAAGACCTAGTGTGTTTTTTGGGGGGCAAAGAAATATATAGGACAGTGTCTTATTTTCGGGGAAACACGGTAAAATGCCGGTATCGGTGCATCCCTACTAAGAATATTCAATCCAAAGAGGAAGTTTACACTCACTGGCCGCTTTATTAGGTACACCTCTTCAACTGCTCGTTAACACAAATATCTAATCAGCCAATTACAGTAACTCATTAAATTTTGGCATGTAGACATGGTCAAGATATTCTGCTGAAGTTCAAACATAGCATGTGAATGGGGAAGAAAGGGGATTTAAGTGACTTTGAATGTGGCATGGTTGTTGCTGCCAGACGGGCTGGTCTGAGTATTTCAGAAACTGCTGATCTACTGGGATTTTCACCCACAACCATCTCTAGAATTTACAGAGAATGGTCCAAAAAAAGAGAAAATATTCAGTGAGTGGCAGCTCTCTGGGCAAGAACACCTTGTTGATGTCAGAGGTCAGAGGAGAATGGGCAGACTGATTTGAGATGATAGAAAGGCAACAGTAACTCCAAATAACCTCTCGTTACATCCGAGGAATGCAGAAGAACATCTCTGAATGCACAACATGTCCAATCATGAAGCAGATGGGCTACAGCCACAGAAGACCACACCGGGTGTCACTTCTGTCTGCTAAGAACAGGAAACGGAGGCTACAATTTGCAAGGGCTCACCAAAATTGGACAATGGAAGATTGGAAAAAGTTGCCTGGTCTGACGAGTCTCGATTTCTGTTGCGACATTCTGATGGTCGGCTCGGAATTTGATGTAAACAACATGAAAGCATGGATCCATCCTGCCTTGTATCAACGGTTCAGGCTGGTGGAGCTTCGCATCATGGATGTGCAGCTGACAAATTTGCAGCAGCTGTGTGATGCCATCATGTCAGTATGGACCAAACTCTCTAAGGAATGTTTCCATCACCTTGTTGAATCTATGCCACGAAGAATGAAAGCAGTTCTGAAGACAAAATGGGTCCAACCCTATACTAGCAAGGTGTACCTGATAAAGTTCGCCGGTGAGTGTGTGTGACATTGTTGTTCTTCGGCCTCTATACACTCGAAGAAATGTAGGTGAATATTTAATTGGCCACCACAGAGCAAGAGAATCTGCCATTCATTATCGGTTGTAGCAGTGAAGAGGGTGCGTTACACCTCATGGGAATTCCACCAGAGCCAAGGCTTGCCCCTCGCACCGTCTTCTGTTACATGAAGGATCTGATTTCACTCTTTTACCTCCTCTGTTGTCTCCTGGGCCTGGAATCCTTTCCATAATGTATTACGGGGATCTGCCGTGTTATCTGTGAAAGGTCCCCCCTCATTACAAGGATTTGTAGTGCTCACAGAGTAACATATTTCACAGTCATGAGACAGGACGAGAGATATATTACACCCATATTATCTCCGACCCCGGCAGGCCGCGATCTTCAGATAGCAGGAGATTCGAGAGCTTATAAAATGTTCACAGGATGAGGTCAGCTTGTGGTTTACCACCATTGTGATCTTAAAGGTGTAGGCCACCGAGAAAAAAACTCTTGAAGGTACAAGTTGTAGGTTCTGCTTCTTTTACATCTCTTAGGACACCAGGGGAGATCTCCTGGAGGTAGTTCCCAACATCTGCTCTTGCCTTTCCTTTATGTACATTCTCTACAATGTAAAGTCGAGGTGGGAGAGTGGGATTGACATGACAGGTAGGGATGCATCGATTACTGATACTAGTATCAGTGCCAGGTTTATTTGGCGAGTACTCGTACTTACCCAAATGCTCCGATGCCTGGCCCGATACTTTAAGCTTCCGGTATCAGGAAGCCAGGCAGCGAGTGATTTCACGCAGCACTGCTTCCTGATTGGCCGGGAAGCCGGCTCCATGCTCCCTCGTCACAAGGAGATGAAAGCACGGAGCCGGCTTCCCAGCCAATCAGGAAGTTGGGAGCTGTGTAATGACACTTGTGACGAGGGAGCATGGAGGTGGCTTCCCGGCCAATCGGGAAGCTGGGCAGCGTGTCATAACACGCCCCCCTGCTTTCTGATTGGCCAGAAAGCCTGCTTCATGCTCCCTCATCCCCTGGTGACGAAGGAGGATGGAGACGGCTTCCCTGCTAATCGGGAAGCCGGGTGGCGAGTCATTACACCTTAATGGGACTTGCGGTATCGACGTGTACGATAAATGTCAGTACTGGAACTGAATACCGAAAAACCAGTATCGGTGCATCCCTAATGACAGGTGTATATACCTGCAAACCCCAGGGTGGAGACTTCCACCACTGACCCCATGAGAGAAGAAGGTAACGGTTAGGTGATTTCAAGGCCATCTCCACTTATATCTGTAAAAAAATAAATCAAGGCGAGTGGACTTTCTGTATTTTAAATTACAATATTTTGCTGGTGATCCGACTAGGTTTCTCAATTCAGAATTCATAAAGCTGGTCGGATGACCAGCGGAACATCTTCAAGACAAATACAACAAGTCCAGTTGCCTTGACTTATTTTTTACAGATATACCATGACACGGATGAAAAACTTTAACAAGGATGTATGAGGAAGTCACCAGTGCTCACAAAATCCAAAGACATCAGGAAATGGCTTTCATTTATCACTATATCACCCTGAGGAAGGGACCCCTCATGGCCCCAAGATGTTTGACTCATGTGACAATAAATTCATTTAGATTTTATGAGTGCTTTTGACTTCCTCATACATCCTTGAGTACACAAGGTGCCATCCGCGTCATCACTTAGAGTACTGCATGTACTCTATGATCTACAGTATATACGCTGCATGGAGTGCAGGTGATGCATAGCAACACTAAATGAGGACCTCCGCAGAGACGAAATGAGGACCTCCGCAGAGAGGACCTCCGCAGACACTGAATGAGGACCTTCACAGAGACTGAATGAGGGCCTCCGCAGACACTGAATGAGGACCTTCACAGACACTGAATGAGGGCCTCCGCAGACGCATCTCCACTTTTGTTCTTTGCTTTTCCTTCCAAAACAACTTAAAAGGCTGCAATGCTCCTGCACTGCCCTCTATATTCTCCTGCATGCTGAAGCGCTGCTCTTCTTCTGGGTTGAATAATGCCAAGTGTCCTTCAGCTCACATCCTCTCAGCCCAGGCTTTCATGGACACCTACTCTTGGGTGGAGGGGTCCCCATGCCAGCTGATATAGATCTTAGCGATATCTCCTTCACACACTGTACTGATGTACCCCCAAATTCATCAGGTGCTGGAACAGCTGATAGATGGCGCCACAGTATAGTAGATGTGTTGTCCGCTAACCGTCTTTAATGGTATTCCTTCAGCATGGCGTGAAAATGCAAAGTTTTGGAACCATGGACAATGCATGGTCTCTTCGTCAGTCCTTCCATCTTTGATGAAGGGACCTTGCGAGGTTCCGAAATGTTATGTTTTCCCCAGTCATCTTCCAGGACAGCCATCGAGATATAGGCTCCGCCTACCTGCAACAGGAAACACACCAACCACATTAAATAAATAGACTCCTCCTTCCATCCCAAGTCAGTTTTTTTGTGTTTCCGCCGGCTACACGGGGACATCGTAATGTTTGTTGTTTTCAGGGCTCATGTTTGTTTGCCTTAGGGCTGAGCCTACCCTGCTATGCGTCGGGACCTACTCCAGGATTACCTGCTGCGGCGCATGCAGGGCTTCCCTATCTGACCCCCATCCGATTCTTGGCCAAGGTTCCCTTCCATCACTCAGGGAAGGCAACCATCCTCCTGCACGTGAGCTGGCGCCAGATGGTGGCCCCCCCTGGTGTACAGCAGTAGCAAGCTGGGGGTGAGAATGCTGACCCAGGGTTGTGGACTTTTGTCTGGCAAAGACAGGGCAGCATTGGAGAGGTACGGGGAGGCTGGAGGAGTCCAGGGGTCCCGGCTACCTTGGCAGAAGGGGGCTCTTACCTGATGGTATGGAGAGTAAGGTCAGTCTGCGGCAGTGTAGAGGTGTGGGCCTCGCGCGGCGGGCTGCGGTGTCTCTTCGCCCTTGCAGGGGCTATGTCCTGGCTCGGAATCCGGCGGGTGACGTCACTGTAGAGCGCCGGCGTTGCCTGGGATACGCGCCGCGTGGTCCGAGCGATGACGCTCCAACTGTACTAAATACTGTAGTCATTTTGGGTGAGCTGGTCCTTTATACCTTATTGGCTGTTATGGGTTGCTCCCCCCAATGGACCATCTGTGCTCCAATCCAGTTTGGCCAGTTGCAGATTTCTCAGACATTCTTTCTTACAGTACAAGTCTCATCTATTTCCCAAGCCGGGTATGCGGACATGATGGATCAGATCTGTAAATGTGTGGAACAGATAAAACACTGTCTGCTCCCTCTTCCCGGTACATTACACGTCTCCCTGCCACTTCTAACATACTGTCCTGACAAGAGGCGACATGGCCGTATTAAATGTGAATTATTCCTCCTTGTCAGGAGAGGGCAGCCAGCGTCCTGAACCAAAGAGATCAAATCAGCCATGCGGCAACAAAGGCCTTTTAGTTCTGCTCCAAGCTCAGACACCGATAAATCTTCCGGCTCATTCCAGACTTTTAAATATCAATAAATCTTCCTACAATAACATATGTATTCATATGCAGGGGGGTCACTATTAACCAGATCTTGTCTGGCGTCCGGGCTGTGTTTGTGGCAGTAGCGTTCAATTTCTGTCCTTCCTCTAAGATTGATGAAACAGAAAACTTACATTCTGTACATTTCTGTCTTCACGATTTTAAAGTGCACCTGTCATCTAATGCCTTGGGAAGCAGTCATTTTGTGTAGATGAATATGAAAATATAGCCCTCTGACTGCCCTAAGAATGTAATGTCACCAATATCACATCCTATCCGTTTTCTGGAGTCAAGTGACATCAATGCAAATGCAGCCTAGCCATCTACTATAGACCAGTGACATCACAGAGAATGTATCCTATCCATTCACTAGAGACTGGTGACATCACTGAGAATGCAGCCTATCCATTCACTAGACAACGGTGACATCACTTAGAATGCAGCCTATCCATTCACTAGAGACCAGTGACATCACTGAGAATGCAGCCTATCTATTCACTAGAGACCAGTGACATCACTGAGAATGTATCCTATCCATTCACTAGAGACCCATGACATCACTGAGAATGTATCCTATCGATTCACTAGAGACCGGTGACATCACTGAGAATGTATCCTATCGATTCACTAGAGACCGGTGACATCACTGAGAATGCAACCTATCCATTGCAAACTGTAGTAGACAATTGTATTTTGGTTATTAAATTATAATCTTATCTATAAATCACTTTTCTTTATGGCTTGAGGGGTTTAAAATATACTTATAGTTATATTATTATTTTCTTCTTTTTCTAGGGAACAAAGCACGATCACAGCGATGACGAGGATTCTGGCTTGATTCAACCCGCACAGATTTTTGCTCCGAAATGTTTGGTGCTCGTCTCCAGATTGGATTATCCTGAGATCTTCAGGGTGAGTTCGGGACACTTACCAAAATCGGACTTTTCATCTCTCGACAACAAATTTTTGTTTTGTATTCAGGAAGCAAACTGTATACCTCTGTTTTATTTTTATGTGTCGCTGATGGTGAAGAACCGGTTCGGGAGCAAGGTCATAGTTTTTGAAAGCTTCCGTAAAAAGTTTACTGCCTGACGTTAAACTTATATTATGTTTATATTTGTGTGTATATATAGAGATATATGCTGTGTATGTATATATACACTATATTGCCAAAAGTATCATTGGATTCAGGTGTCCCTTGTAATTTCCTTGCTACTAAATATTCCACGGTCACCTGTTACTGGGATTATAACAAAGTGGAAGCAACTGGGAACAACAGCAACTCAGCCAGGAAGTGGTAGGCCACGTCAAATGACAGAGCAGGGTCAGCGCATGGTGAAGCGCACAGTGCGCAGAAGTCGCCAACTGTCTGCAGAGTCAATAGCTACAGACATCCAAACTTGGTGTGGCCTTCAGATTGGCACAACAACAGTGCGTAGAGAGCTTCATAGAATGGGTTTCCATGGCCGAGCAGCTGCATCCAAGCCGATACACACAAAACATTTTTAAATTGTAACTCATAAAGGGAAATGAGGGCAAGTCTTCCAATAGGGACACCTGTTCTGGTGACAACCATCTAGGAAGAGATATCCCCTCTTCAGACGGATCTGCTCCTACTTCTTGCTACAACAGGAAGTGAAGAAATATCTCCCCCAAACAAAGTTCTTACTCATTCCCAACTGTTTCCAAGCTCGAGCTTGTTACAGGAGTAGGGGCATTCTGAGACAGCCTGCTGAAAACTGTTACAATGATTGCGAGGTGGGGAATTTATGGCAGCGAGAGATCATATCTTGATATCAAATAGAATGGAAAAATATGAAATTACAGAATGGCTCCTATCGCAATTCTATACGTTGTATTACATGATTTTACCAATAGTGAATTTTCCGTTGTACTCCCTCACATCTGGTCTTTCTCTTTACTGTCACTTTTTATCACAGCGTTCATGCAAAACAACCATCTGTTCTTAATCTGCGCCTTTGACTTACCAAAGAGTAAGCAAATAGATGGAGCACTTTAATATTATTTAGCATTTCCCTGAACAAGTTTGCAGATTCCTCCGCGGCGTTCCACGCTCGTTGGCTCGGAGAGGGACACGGCTGTGTGCGGTTTGGAACAGGTGCTCGACATATGTTAGCTCGGCACATGTGTTATGATATTTCTCACTGACAGGCGTTCAGGTGCATTTTGGGATCGCCCAGCAGATGTCATACAAGTATTTTTGGGGTACACATACACCCCCCTCCTACTCGCAGCCCTTGAACCAGTTAAAAAAAAGCAATGTGCCATCCAGTATTGGCTGGCTGGTATCTGCCTCATTTTGGCTATAGTTTCCATTGTTTAAAGCTGAGCTCTGGAATAAGCAAGTATCGCCTAGATCAAGGGTAGCCAAACGTCAGCCCTCCAGCTTCTGTGGAACCACAAGTCCCAAAAGGCATGGCAAGACTCTTAATGACCACAGACATGACTCTAAGAGGCAGATGCACGATGGGGTTTCTAGTTTTGCCACAGCTGGAGGGCGGACGTTCGTCTACCCTGATCTAAAAACAAGAACTATGCATATTCTTACTGGAATTTTGGTGAGCTTCTTCCAGATCTGTGCAGCAATCCAATGTGAAGCTTCATCTAAGGAAAACCACTCACTGCTGCTCTCTCTCCTGCAGGGTGACTGGTCTTGTCTCCGCCCCCTCCTGTAATAAAAACCGGTCACTGCTGCTCTCTCCTTGTACAGGGTGACTGGTCTCGCCTCTGCTCCTTCCTGTAATGAAGACCGCTCACTGCTGCTCTCTCCATGTGCAGGGTGACTGGTCTTGTCTCCGCCCCCCTCCTGTAATAAAGACCGCTCACTGCTGCTCTCTCTCCTGGGTGCAGGGTGACTGGTCTTGTCCCGTCCGGTAGTTTTCTACAGGCAACCTGTAGTGGGTGGAGCCTGCTAGGTCCCTCCCTCAGCTCTGTTCCCTGCACAGGCTCTGTACAGCACAATGATGATGTCACTGCTACTTTTTTAAGGTAATGCCTGGGTTAGCACAGGCATTTGGTGTACACAAAGTGGATTTATATCCTTTGCCTGCGAATGGAGTTCAGCTTTAATAATTTTACTAGTGATATATAAAATGATTTCTTGTATCTTTATAGAAATGTGGGTTAGAGATGTTACAAGCTGTTACAATGTTAATGCATCAAAGGAAGTTAAAACTGAACACCGGGTAGATATTAAATGATAGTCTATGTAAACCCCAACCATGAACTTCTCTTATTTGCTTCCATTTGATCTGCTAAATAAACCATATGATGATGATTGATGTCATATCCTCTCTCTTGTTTGCAGGCCTGCCTCGGGCTGATCTACACCGTCTATGTGGACAATCTGAATGTCTCCCTGGAAAATCTGGTCGCTAATCTGGTCACATGTATCATTCCGTCTGCTGGAGGTTCCCAGGTAAAGGACTGGTGTCTGTTACAGCCTTGAAGAGATTTCATTAAAGGGTTAGTTCACCTTTTGATAAGCAATGAAAAGGTGAACTAACTCACAACCTCCTGGTATCCAGTGCACTTAGCGGCAAGGATGACCCTCACCCGCTGCCCAAGCCAGGAGATATAACAGTCCTGACACTTGGAAACTTCACTACACAATCCCAGAGGCTGTAGAGCAACATCATGCTCACAATGAGGAGCGGTCATTGTTCACTCTCTCTTCTGAGCCTTCCTCTGATGCCGTCCTGGAAGAAGGAAGAGATTCTCATTTGCCAGAGCGGTCATTGACTGATTGCCCTTGCAAGGGCTGGTCAACATTGGTCATTGGAAGCTAAAAGGACTGCCATGAACACCAGCGGTCAGAATACAATAGTGGCAGTGGAGTTTCGGCCATCTGTGCTCTTTAATGTTGATTGGGCCATCGTTTGAATTAAGAAGAATCCGTCCTGGATCTCTACTGAATGTAATGTGGCAAATGGGCCAAATGCTGAAGAGCATCAGCATCCTGTCAGCTCAGAGCAAGCCTAACTTCTGGGTTGTAGGGTAACATGGCATTGCGTTTCGGGTGCTCTTTCCCCTTGGCCCCTTGCCGCTCTTGTCTGCCGCATTACATCCTATAGACATCCAGAATGGAGTCCTCTCCTCACTCACAGCCACGGAGGGCCCCAGTTCTCTGCAGGCTTATGATGGGCGCAGCCACTTCTGTCTCCTTGTGAGTGCAATTTTATTATTCTTTATGAAAGTTTATGAACCTTTTCATATTTTAATGCAGACATATCTTTGCACCCGGCACTCTGCTTGCTTCCTGCTGATATTATAGATAGAAACACAACATGAGATGTAGAAACACAGAGACCGCAAGATGGACAGGAGCCAGGAAACAAAAGTTGAGGAATACCGCATTTGAATGGAGTGATGGCATTTACTCTGACTCTATACAGGGCCATTTATATAAGTAACTATGGGAAACGGAAACAACCTGGAGCAGAGGATTGAAGGCAGGGCAGTTGGAGCCTCTCAGCCTGCAGGCTATGTCCTCTTAGGGCAGAATTGGCACGACTGAGCGGAGTGTCCCTTCAACCTTTGATTCACACTCCCTGCTGTACGCGGCCGACAACGTACGGGGTGATCAGAGTTCAATGAGTAGTAGACTCTCCTCATTTTATATTTGACCTCATCCCGGTTCTGTGAGCTTCCTGCTCACCGCTGCTGCGCCTTTCATAATTACCTTGATGCGATTTCTGTTTTATTTTATTTGGCACAGCCTTCAGATTCTTATCTGTTCTTGTCCTCAGGACCAGGGCTGTACTGAATTTGTCTTCATTCATTTATTGCTTGGAGGTTCACCAAAATATTCTACATCCTGTATATGTTTCTACTACTCCAATATATGTTTGTTTTCCTTAAACGGCCATTCCACCAAAAATTGATATGAGTGGGGTCTGGTGGGTTTAGGTCATCCGCTGACTTCTTAAAGGGGACCTAGCATCAGCTATTTTCTCATCTAAAGGGCAGCATGCTAAGCAATGTGTCAGTGTAACACTTTCAGGTGTATGAGACCCTCACAGAGATCACAGCACTACCCCTGACAATGCTTTCATCTACTTTTATTTCCAGAAGGGGGGATCCATCTTTGTTCAGGCATCATACAAGGTCACCATGCACTTCCTGGATGTAGATTCTGGCTCAGAGACGACACAATTCTGGTGCCTGTGCACAGTGGCGTCACAAGGGGGGTGCGGCCCATACCCAGGTGACACCATTGGAGGGGTGACACCAAAATGACTTAGTAATTTTGGTGTCACCCCCCTCTGAAAAGTCAGACACTCGGTCATGACAGCTGCAGGAGAGAGGAGGGGACCCGGCGGCATACCTTGTCCCGCTGAGTGAACATCACCTCCTCTCTCTCTAAGATGGCCACCAGCAAGTATAAAAAAGTTAACCACGCATGCGCGACAACGTCACGGCGGGGTGTCACCCGGTATCTGCTCCGGGTGACACCCGGCCTCGGGACACCCCTGCCTGTGCAGTTCTTGACTGTGTTCACAAATGCCTGACACAGATCTTTTTACAATGCAGCAGACTGATCACAGGGGGGGGGGAGAGGAGACTGGGGAAATGCTTTCCTCTGCCTGTACCAGATTGATGATATCATCTCTGCCTAGGCAAAGTCATTGAATTGGAGTTCAAGAATGGCTTTTCAATGACCAGTCCACTTGAATTTTTTTAAGACAAAGCCATTCTGTGCTTCCCCTTTTTTATTTATTGGCTGAACTCAATGGTCTTTTTCCAACTTGACTAGATATGCATCATCTTAAATAGAGGTCATGTGATCTCTGCCTGGCTCTTAGGAGGCTGAGCCAGGTAATCGTGGCCAGCACTCCAGCATTTGGTCTTGTAAGCAGCATGGATGGACCACTGAGCATTTCCTCCCTTCAAAATATGGTAGTGTCAGGACTGGCTTTGTCTTTGTCCATAATTGATGCCTGTAGGGGCATTTAAACAGGGCAGCAATTATGGAGTCTAGCTGATGCTCACTGCCACCACTACTTACGAGATGGCAAGAACGTGTTTGGCACAGTTAGCTTGCAAAGCCATTGTCAATCTGAAAAGCCCCCCCAAAAAATAGAACACGGTTAGTTACAAGTACGTTGTGTGTGTCATTGTTCTGCTACGTTTTCTTTAAAGGTAATGCTGAATTTGCATGTTATGCTCGTGCAGGCCTCATACATGTATTTATCACAGAACCATCTGTTTATTGAATTCCTGCCTGATGAGATTGTTTTCCTGGATATGCAGGTAATTAGATTAAGGAACAATTTAGTTAAATTGTTAGGTTTATTAGCATTCTGCGTTTACTTCTACAATGCTTCAGTTCCTAAGGCAGCGACCTGCGGAATTCCCTCATACACAATGCCAAAGTTACATAACAGTTGGATGAAAGCTGAACTCTACAGAGGCAGCATAGCAAATATTTAATAAGTCTTACTCCCCTTTCCCACCCTTATTCTTCGGTGTGATGTAATATCTCTCCCCCCCCAATAATAGATATGTACCTTTAAAGCAGCCTGTGCCCATTCTCACGGTATCCTCTGCCCTGTGCACAGTGGACTCTCTCCAGGCCGATGGGAGTCCTGGTGGTGGGATGTCACTTCTGGATGAACTAGCGCATCACTCGGCGTATGATTCTCTTGGTGATGCCATTTTTGAGATTGCTTCTGCAGCCACCTTTGATATGTCGGAGTTTCAGAAGCTCCTGACCAATTTTTGAACAGTCAGAAATATAACCACTGTATGAATTTCATTTTAAAGTCTAAAGAAATTAGACTTTTGACCTGTATAATAAAGGATATTACTGGGTGGGTTCGGGTCGATTGTGCACCATTCCTTGGATTGTCCACTGGCTGTGCAACTTGTGTGCATACCATTCCGTGTAACCAACAATGACTAGTGGGCGAGCCCCTGACCTCAAGACTACTGACCAGGTATTGCGTGGATTCAGGGACAGGGAGTATTGTTGCAAACAGCTGATCCTTGGGAAAAGAGAGCAGCCCACATAGGACTGGGGTTCCTTAAAATTTTTCTAGGGGTTCCTTGAGCAATAGCAGATTGATTGCCCACCTGGCAGTGCTGACGTAGTTAAAGTACCATCGGCACTCAACAGAGTCAGCACCACAAGACTTGTAAAGCCTCTCCTCTAATCTCAGGTAAGTAACCTTTGATATCAGTCATTTTATTTTAGCTCTCCCAGCTTCCTCCATGGCAAAAAGGTTTACAAGAAATAGAAAGTGAATAAAGATAGAGGAAGGTGCTGGGGAGTTGGCGCTCGTGTGTGTAAAGCGCGTTAGAGTTTTGGTATTCATAAGATGTTTGTCTTGTAATGGGCTTTACCAGAATAATCGCCAGCTTCC
>NW_017306278.1:3265441-3267101 GCF_000935625.1 Nanorana parkeri
CCCCCCCCCCCCATACATTGATTGCGGTTGCAATGCTTTGCAGGCTCAAATGCACAAATGCCAACAATTAATAAATGCACATTTTTTTCTTTCATTAAAGTGGGTACATTTATGATTTTTTTTTTTGAAACATAGACTATCAAACTTTAAGGTACCTGAATCCTCAACTCTCAGTTATAATGCTCTTCTTTGATCTTGTTTTCTTTTTATTTAACATTTTTCCTGATTTATTATTATCCTTTTATTATTTTTTTCCCCACTCTTTTATTAGGAACTGTAAAAACATTTTACTGTAGATTGGGGCTCTTTATCTTTGGTTGGGTAAGAGCATAGCTGAGCAAATTGTGAGGAATTTTAATTCCCAGAGTGCCAGCTTTTTGGTGGGAGGGGGACCTTTTTAGTTGGAAGTGCTGAGTTTTTAAGGTGAACCTGTGTTCTGCAAAGTAACAGGGTCACTTTATAGTGGGGGCTGTACTTACCTTTACCACGCACCAATATCTCTGAGTATGAAGGACGAAATGATACACCATTCAGCCTCCCACAGTACAATACTTTGTATTTAGGTGACCAGTGGCTGGGCCCGGTGCCGTCACTTGAGGACAAACCACTATCACGAGGAGTGGGCATGGGGGAAGTTTGTAAAGCCCTCTGTAGGACGGTATGGCTTTACAGAGGATTGGGGTGTTGTGGGAGCGCAAGGATGGTACATATAATATGACTCCTGTGCTTGCTGTGAAGTGTACCTTTTACTTTCCCTACTATGGACAAAGTTTGGGTTAGTTGGGGAGGACAGGTACTTCAAAGATCTTAATAGTTTAGTCACTTTTCTGCCATTGCCTGCAATGGACAGAAGGGTGTTAACTGGTTGTATTTAGTAATTTTCTCAATTCCCATTTTAAAGCGGTATACTGCCTTCCAGTTAGAGCAGAGTCATCCTCTGGATCAGGGTTGCTGTGTATTACTGTACACGTGGATGTACTGCATACTCTGCCAGCAGTATTTCACAGCCCATAAATATGTACTTGTTGAAGTGCGAACCTGTATGAGGGCCAATAAAGTTTCTTTTGAATTTGATTAGTGGTTATAACCGCCTGAGCTGGATGAGAAGATCATGTCCCTGTGTATTGGGCTGTAATCTAATATCCTCTCATTTACTTGCTGTGTCATCCTCAATTTTCTAGCTTCTGCTGGTCTGTCAGTATTGACCTTGAGGGATTCTGGTTCTCTCTGCTCCTATCTCACTGTTCTCCTTCCACATTCAGTAATTTAGATGCTCCACTGCAGTAATCAGGGCCTCTCTCATTACATTGATTAGCTAGATCTAAGAAGCCTTGTTGGTGTTAAGTCAAGGCTCCTCTGCCTCCTTCTTGGTATTGGTGCAGGACTGAACCTCCTTCATAGTGTTGGGGCAGGAAGTAGTTAAAGTACCATCGGCACTCAACAGAGTCAGCACCACAAGACTTGTAAAGCCTCTCCTCTAATCTCAGGTAAGTAACCTTTGATATCAGTAATTTTATTTTAGCTCTCCCAGCTTCCTCCATGGCAAAAAGGTTTACACGCAATAGAAAGTGAATAAAGATAGAGGAAGGTGCTGGGGAGTTGGCGCTCGTGTGTGTAAAGCGCGTTAGAGTTTTGGTATTCATAAGATGTTTGTCTTGTA
>NW_017306278.1:3267332-3271857 GCF_000935625.1 Nanorana parkeri
CATACATTGATTGCGGTTGCAATGCTTTGCAGGCTCAAATGCACAAATGCCAACAATTAATAAATGCACATTTTTTTCTTTCATTAAAGTGGGTACATTTATGATTTTTTTTTTTGAAACATAGACTATCAAACTTTAAGGTACCTGAATCCTCAACTCTCAGTTATAATGCTCTTCTTTGATCTTGTTTTCTTTTTATTTAACATTTTTCCTGATTTATTATTATCCTTTTATTATTTTTTTCCCCACTCTTTTATTAGGAACTGTAAAAACATTTTACTGTAGATTGGGGCTCTTTATCTTTGGTTGGGTAAGAGCATAGCTGAGCAAATTGTGAGGAATTTTAATTCCCAGAGTGCCAGCTTTTTGGTGGGAGGGGGACCTTTTTAGTTGGAAGTGCTGAGTTTTTAAGGTGAACCTGTGTTCTGCAAAGTAACAGGGTCACTTTATAGTGGGGGCTGTACTTACCTTTACCACGCACCAATATCTCTGAGTATGAAGGACGAAATGATACACCATTCAGCCTCCCACAGTACAATACTTTGTATTTAGGTGACCAGTGGCTGGGCCCGGTGCCGTCACTTGAGGACAAACCACTATCACGAGGAGTGGGCATGGGGGAAGTTTGTAAAGCCCTCTGTAGGACGGTATGGCTTTACAGAGGATTGGGGTGTTGTGGGAGCGCAAGGATGGTACATATAATATGACTCCTGTGCTTGCTGTGAAGTGTACCTTTTACTTTCCCTACTATGGACAAAGTTTGGGTTAGTTGGGGAGGACAGGTACTTCAAAGATCTTAATAGTTTAGTCACTTTTCTGCCATTGCCTGCAATGGACAGAAGGGTGTTAACTGGTTGTATTTAGTAATTTTCTCAATTCCCATTTTAAAGCGGTATACTGCCTTCCAGTTAGAGCAGAGTCATCCTCTGGATCAGGGTTGCTGTGTATTACTGTACACGTGGATGTACTGCATACTCTGCCAGCAGTATTTCACAGCCCATAAATATGTACTTGTTGAAGTGCGAACCTGTATGAGGGCCAATAAAGTTTCTTTTGAATTTGATTAGTGGTTATAACCGCCTGAGCTGGATGAGAAGATCATGTCCCTGTGTATTGGGCTGTAATCTAATATCCTCTCATTTACTTGCTGTGTCATCCTCAATTTTCTAGCTTCTGCTGGTCTGTCAGTATTGACCTTGAGGGATTCTGGTTCTCTCTGCTCCTATCTCACTGTTCTCCTTCCACATTCAGTAATTTAGATGCTCCACTGCAGTAATCAGGGCCTCTCTCATTACATTGATTAGCTAGATCTAAGAAGCCTTGTTGGTGTTAAGTCAAGGCTCCTCTGCCTCCTTCTTGGTATTGGTGCAGGACTGAACCTCCTTCATAGTGTTGGGGCAGGACTGAGGTCTTGGTGTTGAGGCAGGACTGAGCCTCCTTCTTAGTTTTGGGGCAGGACTGAGGTCTTCTTAGTGTTGGAGCAGGACTGAGCCTCCTTCTTAGTGTTGGAGAAGGACTGAGCCTCCCTTGTGTTGGAGCAGGACTGAGCCTCCTTAGTGTTGGAGCAGGACTGAGCCTCCTTAGTGTTGGAGCAGGACTGAGCCTCATTGTTGGTGTTGCTATACCTGTCCTTGTTAAGGTGATGTCCTCTGCTGCTGGTTGCTGCTCCATTTTTGGATTGAATGACGGTCTGCAACATTCAAAAACTTAATATGAGCCCCCGACATGGACACATCCTCTGGGCTGGCATTATCACACAGCCTGGACTCACTCTAGAATCCTGCATAGAGTAACAGTCATGTCACAATGTGGGCACTGTTCTATGCAGTGCTGGTCTGCCCGCCACTGACGAGTAAGTAGGACATTTAATCTCTTTCTACATACAACTAAAGGCTCCTGCATGGAAGCTAATACAAGTACCAAATCCAGTTACTATGATGCATAAGCCTCGTAAATTAAACAAAAGACATCCTTTACCTCCCCTGACTATGCACAATCCTCCTTCATTTGTGTCTCATACGCTCCCCCTCCCAGACACTGCAGCTCACAGTGGAGGGTTTTAGCAGCAGAGGCAGAGCTGTCAATCCAGAAAGCAGTGAGCTGGACTAGTTGTGCACATTCACAAGCTACAGGCTTGTATATTATCACTGACACTGCTGATAGTCACACCCCCTGCAATAAGAGTGGCAACTCTGTGCTGAATGCAGGTGCAGTGCAGCATTGTTACCACCCCATCGCAGAAAGCTGCATTAGGAGAACCTTACTGGCAGGGCCAACAAGTATTTGTGGGACTTTGCAAAGGGGAATAAGAGAAAACTAAGTTCAGATGCACTTCTAAATAACTGCTGCAACGCCATATTTTTTTAATAGGTCATAGTTCTACTTTAAAATGCCAGTACCTGCCTGTTATGTGGATATAGTGTCTTCAGTACTCACTGGGTCACTGACTTTGATTGCTGCATGCTTGTTCCAGATCAGTAGCTCAGAAAGAATCAAAGCCAGGAACAAGCCAGTGCAAGTGACATTGTGCTGGAGGAGGTCAGCCCCTCGCATTGCAGGTTCCCTTTAACACCGATTACGTTAGGAATGATTGGCAGATAAAACGGTTCCTATGAGCGTGTTTGACTTGTGTCTTCAGCTGTTTGGCTGTAAACGACGTTCATCATTCATTCTGGACTCGTAGTCTAGATGGGGCGAAGAGGCGCGAAGTTGTTTATTATTACTGTGAGCGAGTCTTGTGCTCACGTGGTTCTCCTTCCTGCTGTTCTGCTGGGTATAATAAAGCGCAGCGAGGTGTGTAATAACTGTACACCGTGAGTAATGATCCCATACATTGGACTCGTACTTCGCTAACATTCAGATTTACTGTCCTTTTCTGCTTTCTCGATTAAACAGTCTCACATATTCAGGTTTCGTAGTTATATTGGCCGATGGATGGTATTATTGGAGCACAGATGTTGTTTCTTATGCTCCAGAAACGAGAGGCACCAGTCGCTGTGGAACTACACTTACTGTAAAGTGTCTCGGAGGTGGATCCAGCATCCTGGTCACTAGCTGTGCCGCCCACCCTTCAGCACTTCGCTGCGGGTTGGTGAGGCTGCCCATCACAGCGATGGGCCAGTAGTGAGCTGCAGATGGCGAAAGGGTGGGCTGAGTTGGCAACCGCAGGAAACGTTTCATTATATGAATTGTATTGCTCCTGGGATACGATATAAAGGGGAAGAATCAGTATGTGAGCATTACTATAAAAGAAAAGGCTCTTCCATATGATTTTTGTCGCCATAGGTTCACTGTAATGCAGACCTCTGCAGATGCAGATATTTACCTTCCTATCACTCGGCCGCTGGTAGTGAAAGCAATGCCCTGTGTAAACTACAAGTCACCGAAGTGTTAGCTGCCACAGAGCGATGGCTTCCCCTTTGCCGGAACTATTTGGACCAGCCTTGTCACATGCTTGTCCACACCCTTTGTCCTGAATTAGCAAGGCGCATGTTTGCTTTAAGAGCAAAAATAATCATGAGAATGCAAAACCCTGCCTTGGCCAAGATGGCCACCCCCACAGGGAGACTCTGTGCAGATCAAGGTATGGTAAGTCAGTAATGGGGAATAGATCAGCTACAGAGCGCGCAGGCAATACCAGCGACTATTCCTTTGCCCGCTACCTGTCTTTTTTTTGGGGTGCAGCTTCCAGAGTTCAGTTCCTCTTTAACGTGACATGAAAGCTTAGGCCTCATTCACACTGCCGCGCATATATGCGCGTGTTTTGTTCCATATGCAACACATGCAAATAAATGGCTCCATACACATAGGCGCGTATAGAGCCGTATATTTGCGTAGCGTATATATGCGCAAAAACAGAATGGAACAGAGATGCCTCCGGGCAGCGGATTGCTGCGTATTTACGCGCACATACGCGTGGTTACGCGCATATACACGCGCAGCACATTACAAATTCCATTACGAGTGATGCATTCTGGGATTGCAAATAGTGCATGCATAGACGCTCGTATATACACGCGCATAGACGCAATATACAATTTTGCTTGAGTTGTGTGTGAATGAGGCCTTACTGATAATATTTTATCCTGAGTAGATATTTGATATCACACAGGAAAGATGATAAATATCCTTTAAGTTCATTAAACTTTACCGATTTTTCTTTGCAGAAACTCTTTTCGTTGGGTGCCGGAGACCGCCAGCTGATCCAGACGCCTCTGTGCGACAGCCTGCCAGTGACGGGAACCAGCGTCGCCCTCCTTTTCCAGCAGTTAGGAAAACTTTCATTCTTCAGAAGGTTTTATAAAAAGCAAGAACAGGCTGACCATGGACCATCGTGCTGTGATTCACCTTGGCATTGCTGAGCCAATAACAATATGCTATCTTCCTGGAATGCGCGTCAATTAGGGATTTCCATACTCACTGAGATTCTTTTTTTCCCAAAGAGCTAATATTTAATGAGGTTGCAGTTGTCTGCAAACGTTTGGGTACCCGTGATTAAATGACACACAATGCTGATAAGTGAAGA
>NW_017306278.1:3271938-3273149 GCF_000935625.1 Nanorana parkeri
GAGAAGCAGCAGAGGGATTCCCAAACACACCCACTGCTGACTCCTTGCGGTCTCTCACATACAGACGTGGGGTGGGAACATAAGTCGGAGAGAAGTAATAAAATATATATCCCTGCTGACCGGAGTTCTGCTTTAAGTCGAGCACTAATGGGCATTGCTATAAGTATATAGAAACCCTAACTGGAAAACATTTATTTCTCAACTGTTGAGCCTCCTAAAATAAAATAGCACCTCCTCCATTCCCAGGCATAGAGATGCACTTTCTCTGCAATGTCACAATATTTACTTCCGTCCAGAGTCACATTCATTTTTGTAATGATGATGGGAGAGTCTGAGCACTGTGTAAAGTCTTCTCCAGCACATCCCGAAGATTCTCAATGGGGGGTTTAAGGCCTGGACTCTGTGGTGGCCAATCCATATGTAAAAATGATGTCTCATGCTCCCTGAACCACTCCTTCACAATTTGAGCCTGATAATTCCTGGCATTGTCCTCTTTAAAATATGGTCGTGACCTGAGGAAAAAAATCCATTGATGGAAAAGCAGTATTTTCAGGAAGGCAGCTTGTTTTTTGGGGCACATAACATTGCTGAACCCAGAGGTGACCAACTGAAGCAACCCCAGATCATAACACTGCCCCCATAGGCTTGTACAGTAGGCACTAGGCATGATGGGTGCATCACTTCATCCACCTCTCTTCTCACACATATGCACCCATTACTCTGGGACAGGGTTAACCTGGACTCATCAGACCACATGACCTTTTTTTCCATTGCTCCAGAGTCCAATCTTTATGCTCCCCAATAAATTGAAGTGTTTGGTTTTTTTTTGTGTCTGTTTAGCCTCACTGATGAGCCGTTTTCTTAAGGCTACATGGATGTTTGGCCACTATCATTCCAGGTTTTAATAATGCGTTGGACGATTCTTAACCCAATTTTAGTAGTTTCAGCAATCTCCTTAGTTGTTTTCTTGATGCAGGCCAATACTATGACCCGTTCTGAAACAGAGTTACATCTTTTCCAGGACCACAGGATCTGTCTTCTGACATGGTTGTGTAAGAAATGAGAAGCTACTTACTGCATCAGTTAGGGTTCAATAACTTGTTGCCCACAGAAAAACATATTAATCCCTGCAGTAATTATCCAATGGAGGGCTCTCACCTATTTCTGTTTGCTTAGATAAAACCAGGTGGTGACTATTTTTTTTGGTCAGG
>NW_017306278.1:3274462-3274847 GCF_000935625.1 Nanorana parkeri
TTAATAATTAATACAATGTTGTGTATTTATCTGGCACAACTCCTTTTACCGTACATACAGTTTAATTTACTATTACAAACGCGGCACTTTCTGAGAACTTTCTAAATCCACTCAAAATCTGTTATGTCGCAGACCGCCACAATCGCTGCCATTGTTCCAGATTCCCGATTTAGAACGGGGTGATGCCCATTCTGAGAAGGCACAGTGCTTTTCTGCAACAAAGTCCCTAAAGATTAGAATATTATGACCTGGTAACCTGGTAATGGGATTTGGCACGTATGGATGGAGAGATGTTTAATGTGCAGATATACCACCCGGAGTAAGATACACAAATCAAGTGCATTACGGCTGCCGCTGAGCAGACTGGCCCCCTTACAGGCAATCA
>NW_017306278.1:3274880-3275271 GCF_000935625.1 Nanorana parkeri
GATATTCGTCGTAATAAAGCCAGGAATGCTGGTAAAGCACGGATATGTCAGAAGTCCAGCTTCATGTTTAGCTGATAGATGGTTTTAAGGGAAAGTAATCCACACGTAGGGGGTTCCCTGGGTCCACTGGGCTTCATATAAGGAGAAACAGAGGCAGGAAAATGGATGCAACGCTTGAAGCAGCCAATCAGGGAAATACCAAGCCAATCCTCAGAAAGAAACATTGGACAACTGCTGGGGGTACATGCAAATGCTTAGGCGCCGCAAGTCAAATTACATTTTATTGAATTAGGAAGCACAAAGAAGATAAAAAAAATATATAGATTATAGAACTAACTAAACATTTAAAAAACAAGTTTTCGAGAGTTAACCTCTCTTCTTCAGGGCAAGA
>NW_017306278.1:3275322-3278909 GCF_000935625.1 Nanorana parkeri
ATATATAAATATAAATATATACAATGACAGTGCAATTATATACAAGCAATAAAAGATGTATTTTAATTTATTAATATTTGTCCTTTTAGTTTTTGGTTGACCATATAGAAGATGTAGAATACATAATAAATGACTGGAGATGCATATCCGGTATCTATCCTAACAACCACAATCTCCAAAGAGTCTGTATATGACTGGAGTGGTGGATGCATGGGTAGGGGTGTTCAGCCATCCACACCAGATCGTTTCATACCTTTTGAGGGCTACCTATTTGTACATACACTTGCCAAAAGTATTGGGACACCCCTTAGTTCCAGTGAAGGGAACTCTTAAGGCATCGGCATACCAAGACATTTTGGACAATTTCATGCTCCCAACTTCGTGGGAACAGTTTGGGGATGGCCCCTTCATGTTCCAACATGACTGCGCACCAGTGCACAAAGCAAGGTCCATAAAGACATGGACGGGGGAGTTTGGGGTGGAGGAACTTGACTGGCCTGCACAGAGTCCTGACCTCAACCCCATAGAACACCTTTGGGATGAATTAGAGTGGAGACTGCGAGCCCGGCCTTCTCCTCCAACATCAGTACCTGACCTCACAAATGGTCCAACATTCCCATAGACACACTCCTAAACCTTGTGGACGCCTTCCCAGAAGCTGTTATAGCGGCAAATGGCAGAGCCAACCCAATACTGAACCCTACAGACTAAGACTGAAATGCCATTAAATTTCCTGTGCTTGTAAAGGCCCAATACTTTTGGCTATATAGTGTATATTAAGCTTTACAACTGCAGAATGGAATTTACTTTTTCTATCCATAGGCATGTAGTAGTTGGGTGGCTGGGAAGATAACTAGTGCTGTGCAGTAGCCTTTCTGGCCAGGTATGAAGTTCTGGTAACTGCAAATATCTACCATGAAAATGGACTTCCCCCTGAAACATGCACATTGCTAGGTGCTCCACCGAACCCATGAGTGCCATTATGGTACGCACAGCTCAGCCAATGGTTGTGTTGCCATTTGGCACGGTGGGTGGTAAGGATGACGGTGCTTGACATCATGAAGAGCTGAGCCAATGTTGAGGAAACCAGTGCTTATGAATGAAACGCATAGCTCTGACCACAATATTAATACCTTTAAAGCAATCTGCGGAAAACTGATTCGAGTTTATAGACTTCAGATCTCAGTGGTTCTCTTTATTACGTTGCTGGTGTTAAAACACTGCAAGAAATGAGAAATAAGAATTCCCTTAGCTCCTTTTGAAGCATGCCTCGCAGCGTAATACCGGCCTCTCCGGGACTGCAAAAATCTGCCTTCACTTTACATCTGAGCGCCAAACAATCGCAAAACAGCCGACATGCTCTTAAATGTTTTCCTGCCCCGGATGTGACCTGGTCAGTCTGGCTCCCAGCGCATTGTCGAAGATTCTGTTTACAATAAGGCGTTTTTTATGGAGCCAACACAAATTTGCGCAGAGTTTAGAAGGTGACGCAGCTTTTCCTAAAATTAGTATCAATATTTCACTTGGAACCGTTATAATGGTCAGCCTTGTAATAACATTGCTGGGCCTTTAACTTTCATCTGCAATTTACCCCAGTTGTTTTTTCTTAAAGGAGAACTATGAGGTGAGTGCTTTTCACTCACCTCATAGTTCTAGCCGACCTGTGACAATGAGACTGTCACAGGTCGGCTCAGTAGATCGGGAGGTGAGCGAACACATACCGGCGTTCGCTCACTTCTCGATCCTGTCACGGCTCTCCTCCGTGACAGGGGAGGGACTGGATTCCCCCCTCCCCGCTCCGATCTGCCAGCGCTGACTGGCGGAACGGACGGGGGAGGGGGGCGGGTACAGCTGGCTCTGCCTCCTAGATAGGCAGAGCCAGCTGTCAGTCACACAGCTGGGCGGATCTCGGCACAATTGTCGGGATCCGCTTCAGCTGCGGCGTCTCACTATACCGCCAGCAGCAGCTAGTGGTATACTGAGCCTAGGGTGACGGGAGGACGCTAGTTTGGGTCATCCCGTTACCCTAAGGAGAACTATGGGGAAAAGCCTTAACCCCGTAGTTCTCCTTTAATTAAGAAACTTTAGAACACCATTCATTTCAAATTATTTTAGTTTTGGTTGAATGCTTTAAAATAGCCTAATGAGATCTTTGCAGTTGAGTTCCTTGTTGCACTCGCCTGCAGAGGCGACAGGGATCTGCTGCTTCCTGCTAAATTTTTCACCTCCTGGAGTCTGTACTATGTTCCCTTTCGTGACTGCACAATGGTGACACTTCTGGCATGTCCAAAGCAATATATGGAGAATGCACTTTTGTCATAGAAACCCGACTTCTAGAAATATATAGGCACATGGTTCAAGTCATGAGCGGCTATGCAAAACTAAAAAGAACAGCTTTGGGTGTAGTCATCCTGTAAATGGCTTTCCATCCAGCCCTTACAGACTGGTCAAAGCAGTGGTAACCGCAGTTCAACATTTTTAAATGCGTAATAATGCACTTAGGGAAAATAATTATCTGATGGAATAAAATATTTAGAGTGCTGTGTTTTCCAGAGTTGCAGAGGAACAACTTATGGGGTGCTATTCCCCTATATAGATCTTTAGTTATCACTAGAGGAATTATCAGGAGCAAGAAGGAGGTCCTGATTCCCCTATATACATCTTTAGGTATCTGTAGAGGGATCCCCAACAAGAAGGAGGTTCTGATTCCCCTATATAGAGCTTTAGCTATCACTAGAGGGATCCCCAGCAGGAGGAAGGAGGTCCCGATTCCTCCATATAGATCTTTATCACTAGAGGGATCCCCAGCAGGAGGAAGGAGGTCCTGATTCCTCTATATAGATCTTTAGTTATCACTAGAGGGATCCCCAGCAGGAGGAAGGAGGTCCTGATCCCTCTATATACATCTTTAGTTATCACTAGAGGGATCCCCAGCAGGAGGAAGGAGGTCCTGATCCCTCCTATATAGATCTTTAGTTATCACTAGAGGGATCTCCAGCAGGAGGAAGGAGGTCCTGATTCCTCTATATAGATCTTTATTATCACTAGATGGAACTCCAGCAGGAGGAAGGAGGTCCTGATCCCTCTATATAGATCTTTATTATCACTAGAGGGATCCCCAGCAGGAGGAAGGAGGTCCTGATTCCTCTATATAGATCTTTAATTATCACTGGAGGGATCTCCAGCAGGAGGAAGGAGGTCCTGATCCCTCTATATAGATCTTTATTATCACTAGAGGGATCCCCAGCAGGAGGAAGGAGGTCCTGATTCCTCTATATAGCTCTTTTGTAACAGTAGAGGGATCCCCATCAGGAGGAAGGAGGTCCTGATCCCTCTATATAGATCTTTAGTAAGACCCCATTTAGAATACTGTGTCCTGTTCTGGAGACACCACATACAAATATATATTGATAACACAGAATAAGTCCAGAGATGGGCAACAAATGTGAACGGTCTGAGAGATAAAACATATCAGGAGAGACTACAGGAACTTAATATATACAGTATGGAGCAAAGTAGGGAAAGGGGGAACATGACTGAGATCTTTAAATACATGATGGGTGTGAATGATGTTCGGGGGGGGGGGG
>NW_017306278.1:3278923-3321905 GCF_000935625.1 Nanorana parkeri
TGAAGAGTACTTGATTGTAGGAACAGACTTCCAGCAAAGGTAGTGAATAAGTCAACAGTAAGTGAATTTAAACATGCTTGGGACAAACAGAACTATATTCAGGGAAAAAAAGGGAAAATAAATCAAAGCAGTGGACTCAATTAACTTTTTTGTCTTTTTCTGCTGTCACTTTTCCATGTTTCTAAGAGATGCTCAGCACTGGCTGGTGTTTTTGCAACTTGATAGAAAGCAGAGACATCTTAGAGCAACTCTGCTAAATGTTTTGTATCAAGAAAAGTGAGGAGAACATTGATAAGAACCATTTATCAGTTTAGTCATCACCACCTTCCTGCAGACCTGCAAAGCAAAGATGGACGGTCCTCTCTGAGCATTATGAAATCCCCTTCTTGCCGTCCAGTTATTTACATCCTCTGCAGCATGTGAGCCTGACTCGTCAACGACCACGGGAACAGAAAGCCAGTCCTTCAAGATGTGTACACTCAATTAAACATTCTTCACTAAGTCACACCTACGTTCGTACATTTGAGAACCCTAAGTCATTGTGAATCAACACTTTCTAAGATCAAAGTCACCATACGGTATAAACACAATATTAGAACAACTGGGCAGCAGTATTGTGGTTGACCGAATGAAAATGATTAGTCTCCAAGCATAGAAAGCACAGTGAGGAGAGAGAGATGGAAAATGTCACCCCTTTCCCGCTATGCATAGATAAGGCAGTGAGTGTAAGCTCTCATTCACACTAGAAAAGCCCGGCACGCACAGCTCCGTGCTGCGTGCACAGCCGTATTGGGCAGCTCCCGGAAAGGATAGGTGTTGCGTGTGATAAGTCTGCAGCCCTGTCCTTCTCTATGGAAGTACGCCGCCCTACGCTTGCCTCAAGTGCAGGTCCATACGGGTGCGTGTTTCCTGGCTCGGACGCAGACAGGATCCATCCCGTCAGTGTACAAGTACAGTCACCCGCTCGGGCGTGCAGGGTGGGTGAGCGCAGGGCGGCGTACTCCCATAGAGAAGGACGGGGGCTGCGTACTAATCACACGCAGCACCTATCCTTCCCGGGAGCTGCCCGATACGGCCCTGCACGCAGCACGGAGCTGTACATGCCGGGCTTTTCTAGTGTGAATGAGGGCTTAGAGACTGTGTCGCTTTGCCCATTCAGATGAGGAGCCTTACCACCACCACCACCACCAGGCTGTTATACGTACCAAGCTATGCTCCATCGCTTCAACCCTGCCTGTATAGATTCCAGCATTGGCTGTGTCGAAGCTTAGACAGAGGGGTTATGTCACAGTCCCCATCGCCATGACACAGTGTTCGGGCCCAGTGATTGTCCGCTCTGGCCAAAGCACTGTTACGTGGGGAGGTCACGTGCTTTCTTATACTCAGAGCCCTGATCCATTAATGAGGGCTTCTATGATTGATAGAACAATAGATAGACGATAGAGAGACATGAGATAGGTGGGTAGATAGATGGATAGACAGATGGATAGATGGAAAATAAATATTGCACATTTAGTTAAAATAAAATCAATGGCGGGTTGTCAGTTTTCTTAAGAAGTTCAACTTTGGATGAACGTTGTAACCAGATTGTTTTTTTGTTATTGCTTCCGATGGAAAAACTTGTCCTAATTAGTAAAATCTGGTGCGTGAATGACACGTTGTTTTGTTCGTACTAATAACATTTCATGACCCGTATCAATGGACCCAAATGAAGAGATTGGAGAATTATTCACGTCTTGCACCCTGCGGAATCCGGGAGAAGATTTGCCTTGGAAAACACATTTATCAGAATAACATTTCTTTCATCTCTATGCCCGCTCATGCTGCTCCGAAGGAAGCCGGCCCGGGTTCACAGCTGTAATAATTTTAAGCTATGTGGAAGCATCGCGTTCTATAGAGACAACCGATGTATTGATTTACAAGTTCAGGAGTGGATATTATCCTGCCTGCATGCAGTCCATTATCAGGACGCTGCGGTCATTGGAATTGGCGGTGCGCTGTCACGCCGGTACAGAAAGATGGCTTTGCAGGAGGGAACTCATTAACCTTGTGGAACGTCTTGTTTTAGCTGTTAATGCGTCACAATTAAAGCAATTTGCAGGTCGAATACTAGTTCATAATATAACTGATCATTAGATGTTCTCCAGCTAATTTTTTTTAAACATCCCTTATTTTATAAAGGCAAATAAAATTACAAGAACAGAAAATGACATAAGAAGATTAACAAAAAAATATCCATTAATTTGGGTGAAAAAACACAAAGTACAGACTGATCAAGGCAGTAGCATACTCAAGTGTACAAACAAAAGGTAGCATAGGCATTTGGGAGTATCTGCTGGTTGCAGAGCCAGAGCTCCACAAAGACGACAGATGGACCAAAGATATGAGAAAATATGGTCGTCTTCATAAGTTTCTCCACAATCGGTGTTTTTCCCATCTTAAGCCTTGACTGTTCTTATCTAACAATGATCAAAGTAGTAAAGTGTGAGATTAAAAAAATAAATTCTATAAATGGGTTGTCAATGTTTGTAAAAAATGGACGTTGGTCTACTTAAGTGTTTCTCAACCAGGGTGCCCTCTGGCTTCGGCAGGATTGCCTTCAAATTTTTGCACAATGTCATGCATTTGCATGGTGCAAGAAAACTGGGCACCAGCACCATGGAAAAAAAATTACGCTAATCCAGGGAGGACTGCACCTAGGATCCAGCAGCACTATAGGGTAGGGCTCTGATGTTAAAGAACTGAGAACTCTGATGTAAAGGGAGGGCTCCCAATGTGAAGGAGGTTTCTTGATGTGAAGGTAGTACTCATATGTCAAGGGGTCTCCTTTTAAGGTAATACTCTGAAATCAGGGCTCCGGATGATTTAGGGGGTTCCTGATTTGAAGGGGGGCTTCTGATGTGAGAGGGGGGGGGGCTCTTATGTAAAGGGAAAAAAGAAAAAATGGTCACCAGCCCTCCAAGTTTTCTTCAAAACGAAATCCTTTTATTCATTCTTGCAGGTCATATCATTATCCGCGGCCACTTCAGCACCCCCCACATTATATGGGGCTTCTCGGTCAGGAGTGCGGTTGGACTTCTATTTGACTGTATCTTATGTAAAGGGGGAACTTTTTTTTGTGTGTGGGTCCCCCTTTATAATCAATCCCCTATCTAAGATAAGGGTCTGGTAAAGATTTTGGGAACCACTTGTATTATTTTCAATGCTTAGACTGGGGTGCCTTATGATTTTGCATATTTTTCAAGGGTGCCATGACTAAAATAATATTGACAAACGCTGGTCTACCGTCAAACTTCCACCACTCCCAACCAACGTCAACCTAGTTCCACAAACTAGAGCGCATATTTAAATGGACAGGGTCGATGGAATACTACTCCTCCAAAAAAAGCACCAAGAGGGCAAATCCGGGAAAAATGGGGGGGAGAGTTGGAAAAAGATAAAGGTAGGATAGGGATATGGGGCTATCTGCTGGTTACAAAGCTCCATAATCTACCTATTTGTGGAGTAATAACCTACCAGTTCTCCAGCCATATTTATCAAAATCGGCAGTCTTCCATAGCTACATGAGGGGTGAGGGTTCTGATGTGTTGGTGGCACCTGGGAAAAATGTAAAAATTAAAACCTGACAGGCGTTCTAACCCTTTCCCCTTCTTTCCAAAGCCAAGAAAAAAAAGTTTTGGCTATATGCTATAGTTACATTTTAACTTTTCAATAGCATTGTAAATTCAATCGTAATTCCAGTTGTAATTTGAATTGGAATAAATATATATATCAATCGGGTGCCATCATAAAAAAAAATGTGTACATGCAACTCAACTTCATGATTGATCTGAATAAAAATATCAACATAATGATATGCTCTGCATTCCTTTTAAATAATTCCTTTTTTCCCCCTAACAATACTCTGTTGCCTAGTTTTAAAAAAAGCCCCCCCCCCCCCCCAAAAAAAAAGAAAAGCAGCACTCAGTCTCGGTCTATATAAGCAGCTAATCTGGTTGTAGGATTGTTTGGAAAAGTACTGGGTGATCAAGGCTCGTACACATCGCATACAGTACATACCTCACTCTTTAATGAGGAAACATATTTGGAAGGGGTCACTGCACAGACACAATGGCTGCTGTCTGTAGATTAGCATTTACACAGAAAGAATGAGACTGCGGTTTCACAGACCGGGGGAGAGACGGTGCCGCCGAGGTCACGTAGTACTGACTGTGTGCCGTCTTCCTGTGTTGGGGTCAGACTTTGTGTTTTTCAGTTGATTTTAAAAGGGTTAAAAAGACTCTTTGCCTTTTATAACGGGATGACCTTTAAGGTTATTGTGAGGGGGAAATGCAACCAACAATCCCTTCTTTAGAACTCTGTGAAGTACAGTGTTGCCTTCGTAGAGGGTCAGTCCAGCCAAAAGTAACATTTTATTGGCTTCTTATGTCTTGGATATTAAAACAGCGAGACCTCTCTGCCATTATTCTCGACCCCGTTCCTGTCCGCCTGGGAGTTTTGGCTGTTCCCAACCACCTTTTGTGTGTTCCAGTGCCTCCCGTTACATCATTCATATTCTAAAATAAATAAAAATCCATCAGGGATGGTGGGAGTCCCTTGTAATGGGCACAACAGGGTGTGCAGAGCTGGAAACTCAGAACCTGAGATCTCCAATAGGGTCCCCAAGAGATTGGAAAGACTGCTAGGAGGTTTAACTGTGCCTCATCTTCCAAAAAAATTAAGAAGCAGTTTTGGGTCAACTGAGTCTTTAAAGGGGAGACATTTTCATGTTATTACTTCTAACAAAAGATCCAAAAACGGGGTTTACCTCTAACTTTAACATTAGCCAATGAGCAGAGCCATACGTATCGTTCCTGAGAGTCCAGGATGGCTGGTTTGTGGCCCACATAGAGCCAAACATAGAGGTCCCTCTTATCCGTCTACGACTGTTTTTCTTTAATCCGTGAAAGATTGGGAAACAATTTCTCCTTCCGACAAGAAACACTAATATCCTCACCCCTCTTGTAGGATACTTTGTTGTGCAGGAAAGTGTAGGATCAAAGAATTAAACCAACTTACACTTTTTCTAATTAGTCATAAAGTCTTCCTGTGGGATAATAAGAACCTACGACCGCCTGAAGGGTATTTTATCCCCTGCTTGGTAATTGCAAGTGATGCTCAAAATTGGGAGATTCACTTGTAATTATCTCACCAGAAGCCAAAGTGTGATACATCCCCATAAACATTTCGTTTTTTCTTCCGCGTCAAGCAGCCCACTAAACATTCCCTAAAAAAAAGATCTGCGAGTGTTGATTGTGGTTACAAAATGTATTAAAGCCGAGCCAAGGATATTAAACCACCAACACTTCCACATGCGATAACCTTTTAACACATATCATGCTACTTCAAATAATCATCAACTTCAAATAGAAACTGTATCAGCTTATCTGCTTTCTACTGATACAGTTTATGATAAAAGTTGCAAAAGGTAAATAATTACTTTGGAATAGTATGTTATTTCCTGTACGTTGTTTCCTGTTTGTTGTAACTCAAGAAGTGAAGATATTCTGTTATAGGCGAGTCCTGAAAATTGTACCTTTTTTGGCTGCTATTCCATCCAAAAATAGCAGTACACTTCCTGTGTCTGGACATTTTGTTCCTACAGCCTCATAGCTGTATGTCTGCAATGTTAGATCTAAGGCACTGCTGCCTCTGACTGATCTCAGTCTCAAGAGTTTGGGAATTAAATTTGATGATGCCACTATTGTGCTGCTCACTGTTCTCCTTGCTGGAGGCTCTGACATGAGGAAGCAAAGCCCTGCCTCTACCAAGATGGCCGCCTCCACATGGAAACACGATGCAGAACAAGGCATGGTAATTCAGTGATGGGAAACAATTGGCTCTAGGCAGACTACATGCAAATAAATCCTTTGCTCTTTCCCTGCTTTTTTAGGGCACAACTTTCGCAGTTTTAATGTATTAAAACATTTAATATAGTGCAGCTTACCAGTCCTAGATGTGGTGGCTGCATTCGTTTTCTTTCTTTTTTTTCTTTAATTTTACCTACTGGTTCTGCCAGTAACACACTTTGAGTCCTAGCATGATGACACCTATTCAGTCTACAGTACCAGGACAACAGAAACAAGATAGGACTACCACCCACTACAAGCTGCCTGCAGTAAACTACTGAAGGGGGGCGGAAACAAGACCAGTCACCCTGCACAAAGAGAGACAGCAGCAGTGAGCAGTCTTTATTACAGGAGGGGGCAGAAACAAGACCAGTCACCCTGCACAAGGAGAGAGAGCAGCAGTGACCGGTCTTTATTACAGGAGGGGGTGGAGACAAGACCAGTCACCCTGCACAAGGAGAGAGAGCAGCAGTGACCGGTCTTTATTACAGGAGGGGGCGGAGACAAGACCAGTCACCCTGCACAAGGAGAGAGAGTAGCAGTGAGTGGTCTTATTTACAGGAGGTGGGGTGAGCCATGTTGAAGAAATGCTCAAGACTCCCAGATCTAACTAACAATACCCACACTGCTTGTATTTAGACGCTATTTGCCTGGAGTTCCACTTTAATGCCTCACCCTCAGGCGATATCCACAAAGGAATTAAGAATTGGAATTGTGCGTTTGGAGTGCAGTTTTTCACGTGTCGTTTATCAGCGATCTGCGCAGATATGGTATTAGCTGGAATGAGCCCTGCTCTCTCAGGAATGTGGCGGGCAGTTCCATATACGTTTTTTTATTGGTGCCGTTCTGATTAGTTTTTAATTTCAGTCATATGGGCCCCTTCAAGGAGATTATTGGTTAATAACAAAGCACTCTAGGCAGACTACATGCAAATAAATCCTTTGCTCTTTCCCTGCTTTTTTAGGGCACAACTTTCGCAGTTTTAATGTATTAAAACATTTAATATAGTGCAGCTTACCAGTCCTAGATGTGGTGGCTGCATTCGTTTTCTTTCTTTTTTTTCTTTAATTTTACCTACTGGTTCTGCCAGTAACACACTTTGAGTCCTAGCATGATGACACCTATTCAGTCTACAGTACCAGGACAACAGAAACAAGATAGGACTACCACCCACTACAAGCTGCCTGCAGTAAACTACTGAAGGGGGGCGGAAACAAGACCAGTCACCCTGCACAAAGAGAGACAGCAGCAGTGAGCAGTCTTTATTACAGGAGGGGGCAGAAACAAGACCAGTCACCCTGCACAAGGAGAGAGAGCAGCAGTGACCGGTCTTTATTACAGGAGGGGGTGGAGACAAGACCAGTCACCCTGCACAAGGAGAGAGAGCAGCAGTGACCGGTCTTTATTACAGGAGGGGGCGGAGACAAGACCAGTCACCCTGCACAAGGAGAGAGAGCAGCAGTGACCGGTCTTTATTACAGGAGGGGGCGGAGACAAGACCAGTCACCCTGCACAAGGAGAGAGAGTAGCAGTGAGTGGTCTTATTTACAGGAGGTGGGGTGAGCCATGTTGAAGAAATGCTCAAGACTCCCAGATCTAACTAACAATACCCACACTGCTTGTATTTAGACGCTATTTGCCTGGAGTTCCACTTTAATGCCTCACCCTCAGGCGATATCCACAAAGGAATTAAGAATTGGAATTGTGCGTTTGGAGTGCAGTTTTTCACGTGTCGTTTATCAGCGATCTGCGCAGATATGGTATTAGCTGGAATGAGCCCTGCTCTCTCAGGAATGTGGCGGGCAGTTCCATATACGTTTTTTTATTGGTGCCGTTCTGATTAGTTTTTAATTTCAGTCATATGGGCCCCTTCAAGGAGATTATTGGTTAATAACAAAGCCTTTGCTTGGCGAGCCCTTGGGGACCCCTGGACGCCTTTTATAATACAGATCTTCATGATGTCATGTCAGGCATTCTTCAGAACTTGCTCCATCCGAGGGCGCTGCAGAGAATTAAGGATTGAAATGTGCGCATTGCGGTTTACGGAAAGGCAAATTAGCGAGGTCCAGCCGATGCCAGCACCCTCCAAAATAAGTGAGAGATGCAACGAGGTCGCTTTTCTATTTGGATTCCGATGTAATTAAAACACATCTTTTAGATATTATATATTGCAGCTTACCAGCCCTTAGATGTGGCAGCTGCATTAGCTTTCTTTATTTGTAACTTGGTCCTGCCAATAACTTCCTGCCAGCTCACTCATATACACTATGAAAGCACACCAATGTCACCCTAGGAAGTAAAGTGTTTAGGACTACAGAACACATTCCCCACTTCTTTTCTTCATAACACGGGAAACAATGTAACTGATGAGATAACAGCATAGGCAAGGAGCACAGGAAGTTATCTTCTGGAGGGATCAACAGGTCATTTTTTACGCGTATCCAACCGATATAACAGAACACTTTCAGTGATATATAACGGAGGAAATAAGAGCAGGTCGTTGCTAAACTGACACTAAAACTCAGGAGTTAAAGTGACATTAAACCCTCAGATTTTTTAACATAAAACAATACTGTAATGTGCGCCTTACTGTAATCCATGGTAGTTTACCTTCTCTTTGCTGCTCTTCCTTTTTAAATCCTCATGTCTTCTCATGCTTGGGGAGAACTTCCCTTTTCAGCTCAGGGCCTCTTCCTGTAGTGCTGGCTCAGGTTTCAAGCCTATAGAAACGTATACACAGACACCGTGTATCCATTCCTGAGACAAGGCAGTCTGCTGCAAAACAGAAGTTCTGCAGAGCATGAGAACAGATACAGATTTAAAAGGAAGAGCAGCAAAGAGAAGGGAAACAACCATGGATTACAGTAAGGCGCACATTACAGTATTGGTTTATGTGAAAAAATCTGAGGGTTTAATGTCACTTTAAAGCTTAAAAATGCATTCAGGGACCTTCACTATTAACAACAATGTCTCTTATTTGTGTATCACTCGGCTGTAGATCCTCCAATCATCTCTGAATTGGTGCCGACACTGTCCTTCCTTCTGGAGGGAGGCTACTTTTGGCGGCGAATCAGCTTTTGAATTACTTTCACATGTTAAAGCCTCTATGAGATTTTATCCATTTTGTTTTGATCCACCTTTGAATGCGGGTCTTTATTAATGGGAATATTCATTATCAGGGGGATAGCTCATAGCTCTCTGTACTCAAATCTGTTGTCTTTGGGATTCTCTGCAGGTGTTGGGCACTCAGTAATTGATCAGATTACATGACTGCGTTGTACAATTACACTCATCTCTGCTTTCTTTCAGGGATGGTGATAGGAGTGAGGAGTGAAGCCTCTTAATTTCGAGTGTCATTTCATTCTGTTCATTGTCTGTCCAGATGTTACACAGAGCCGAGTCCAGCACATTACTGGGATGTTTCACGAGCACGCGGCTGATCTTATAGATTACATATGTCATGGTTTTTATAAAATAATCTGGAGCGTCCTGATAACCAGGTACCGAGCAGCTGAAATGAATCACTGCGAATACTCTTCAGGAGATTTCACAAGCGTTCTCAAGTCAAAAAAATCCTCTCAATCCACTTTTTGATCTGAGCTTTATTTAGTCCCTGACATCCCAGGTCAGCATTTTTATCACAGTGCTTCTAGGCAAGGCTGCTGACTCTTTTTGGTGGATTGTGCTCAGCAACATCTGTGTCTCTTCCATTCATTGAAGGAAGCTGGATCTTCAGATCTTGTACGATGGGTTGTATTGCCAGCTGCTGGAGTAGGATATTGGGCACAAAGGAAAGACAATCTCAGAGACGGGCACTGCTGGTGTCCAAACCACTGTCTGTGACAACTAACCCCTGTTGGAGTTCTTGTGTTTTTATGTTTGGGCCTACCCTATGGTTAACACTACTTTGGGACATTCCATCGGTCAATATCTAAAAGTCCAACCGTGTCCTTCAATGACCAGAAGAGAAAATAGGATTTTTGTACTTTACCATAAAAATCCTTTGGGAATTCCCTTGGTCCGGATCCAAAGGTCCAGCTGCGGCCTTTCAGTGATCAGAAGATAAAGTAGGGTTTTTGTACTCACCGTAAAGATATTTTGGGTCTTCCCTTTGGTCAAGATCCAGAGGTCCATCTGTGTCCTTCAATGACCAGAACAGAAAGTAGTTATTTTGTACTCCCCAACAAAATCTTTTGGGGCTTCCCATCGGTTAAGATCTAAAGGCCCAGCTGTGTCCTTCAATGCCCAGAAGAGAAAAATTGGAATTTTGTACTCTTTCCAATTGTTCTGGTTGACCATTGTCACTGGGACTGAATGTTGCCTCTAGAACAGGAATAGAGGCATAGAAGGAGATGCTTCTAATGGAGATACTGGTCCTGGGGACAACTAAGAGGGGATTTCCCCTTAAGTGATTTGTACTACTTCCTGTTTAGTTTACAGGACAGGAAGTCAACAGAAATCTCCCCAAAAATACATGGGGTTTAAAAAAAATGCTTTAGGTCTACTCTAGTCTTGGGATTTCAATGGTTGGCCTTACTAAAGGGGTAGGCAACCTCAGCACTGTGGTGAGACTACAAATCCCAACATGCTTCTGCCTCTAGGAGGCAGAAAGGCATTGAGGCATTGCAAGACTGACAGCTCCCATGACAGCCTGTGGCTGGTTAGTCTTGCAATGCCTCATGGGACTTGTAGTTTCTCCAGCGACTGGAGTGCCAAGGTTGCCTATCTTTGCCTACATAGTTCAAAATTCTCAGTTGAATCCCCTTTATATCCAGTGAGATGTTTTAGATCATTGTAATTATAAAGGTTGATCATGCCAGGACACTTTTTATTTCCCCTACCACCGACAACCATCTTTTTAAATGTCCCATGGTACCGTAATTCTTAGCACGTCTGTATTTTACTTTTCATGCCCTGGTCACCCCTTTGCTAGAAATCGCTCTTTATTAAGAATGTTCCCCCAATGTTCCTCAATTATCAAACTTTAATGTTAAAGACAATTTACTTGAAACATAATCTGTTTCTTTGCCGCAATAGTATTATCCTTCATACGCATCTTGATAACTTAATTTCAATCGAAATAAAACTCCAATGTCTGTATTGTTCTTTTACAGTTATTATCTCTTCAGCCCATTCATATTGTATTCTTGTGTCCATGTGTTTGCCAACATATTTTGCCTCCTCGGGGATGCGTTAGCGTGTTAAACCTTTCAGTTCAAGAGTTTATGTCAAACTTGTGCCAAAAAATTCCTTCTCAGTCAAATTATCCTTTAATGAAAGTTGATGAGGTCCAGGAGATTCACTTTATGGAGAAATCCGAGCGTATTTGATACTAAGCGAGCGTTGTCAGTTGTCAGCGTCTTGTATATCTAAAAGTCATTCTTAATATGACATTCACGTTTTCCATACCCTACCACCTAATGTTGAGTAGGTCTCCCTTTTCCTGACCTGTCCAGGCATGGACTCCACTCTAGACCTCTGAAGGTATGCTGTGGTATCTGGCACGAAGCCATCAGTAGCAGAGCCTTCATAGATGGTACTTGGTTTTCCAGAACATCCCACAAATGCTCAATTGGATTGAAATCTGGACAATTTGGTGGCCATGTCCACACCTCAAACTCGTTGTGTTCCTCAAACCATTCTTGCTCGGGCACCCTGACTGTCTGACTGGTCTGCGGCTACACAGCCCCACAAACTGCACTTTGTGTTCAGACACCTTTCTGTCAGAATCAACATGAACTATTTCAGCAATTAGAGCTGCTCCAGTAGTTCTTCTGTTGAATCGGACTACACGGCCAGTGTTTGCTCCTCACGTGCATCAATGAGCCCTGGCCATCCATGACCCTGTCGCCGGTCAACTGGTTTTCCTTCTTTGGACCACTTCTGGTAGGTCCTGACCACTGCAGACCGGGAACATCCCACAAGAGCTGCAGTTTTGGAGTTGCTCTGACCTAGTCATCTAGACATCGCAATTTGGCCCTTGATAAGGTTTCACAAATCCTTACTTTGTATTAAAACAATAATCCAAATTGTCTACAATACACAGTGCTTTAGGAAACCCAGTGACATTCAGTTCCAGTTTATATCTTCTTTACAAAGAATGCCCAGTATGGATACTCGGCAAGATCAGTTTCTGAACTCCCTCAGCAAATTGTTCCTTCCTCTTGACCTGACTTACTGGCCATAAATGTGTCAGCCCTTTTGTGCCATGGCACCTTAATAGCCAAAGAGTAAATATATATTCTGCAATTATATTTATAACTGCTCATAACACAAACACTTTCTAATCGTGGCTCCACCCACCGCTGCCACCCCGCCGTCAGTGTAACTCCAGATAGTATAAAACACGCGTCAGAGATCCTGCAACTGAAAGTACTTTGAGAGAGTAAACAGATGCAATAGATATGAAAGATAAATACATTTTTATTTGCATTCTCTAAAGGGCCCATAACACCCGATGTCTTATCTCACTGCTCGGTCGGGGTTTAGAGGTCCAGTTGCCGCCCCCCAGCCTGACTGTCCCTAACCCACCCCTTTCATTCATTGGTTTTCAGTTCTTCCAATCATAAAGGCTCAGCAACACATGTGGGGATTACCTAAGCCCCTATTCTCTCTGCGTTTTGTGGCAAATATGAAGCTCAGTGTAGCTCTTCCAATGCATTTCAATGGAGATGTTCACATCTTGCAGCTCAATGTCACTTGTAGCTTGTAGCTGAAGCTTGTTGCTCCAACATGAGCTATTTGTTCAGACAAAGAGTTCCGAAGGAAGGCTCCTTGGGAGTTGTGACACAGGAAGTGCATATTCACAGGGCTGAGGGAAACTGTGTTGGTGCATTGAGGAGGTACATCCTATGGGCATTCTTCAAATAATTTGTTGATGCAAGTGGCCTCTTACTAGAACTTCAAGGACAGTCCATGTGCTTGTGTGTATGAGGCCTACAAGTTGCAAACGTGAACTGGTTTTGCATCCACTCACAGTTGCACAGTGACCCCCTCCAGTGGCCCCCTGCGACGCTCAGCTGAAGAAGCGCCCGGCTATACATAGCAGATAGTGTAAAAATAGACAGGAGGTAAAGACGGAGATGGGTGTCGAGGACCGACTTCCCCCCACAAACACTTCACCTCCTAACCACTGATTGGGTCTCACATGTTTATCTGACACTCTAATGTGACAACAGGAAGGACAGATTGATGTGTTTTGTTGCAAAAGGATGTTTTTCAATATTCTTCATCCGATTTGTGTCCATAAAAACACGGGGGAGTCTCTATCTCCTGTTTATTCCACATTCCGGATGTGTATGGATGGCTCTGGGAGTAAAATACCTGCTAAGGAACTTTGTTAATGCAAAATCTGTGCTGTAGAGGAGGTTGGGTAGGTGTGGGAGATACTCCTTTACAGAATGTTTTCCCAATGAAAAAGCTTATAATGTATGTAGCATTGGTAAGTGTCTACCCTTACTATGAGGGTCTGTGCTAATGAGTAATTGTAGTGCCTCCCACTCTAAAGCCTTGTACAGGCTCATGCGTTAATGGTGCCATTGTAGGGCAGGCACATGGGTCTAAAGTATGTGCTTATCTCTTCCACAATGCTATCAAATGTTTCTAAACAACATCTACCTCCCTCAACCGTCCCCTACAAATGATGCCAGGTCTAGCATGCAGCATACCTCTATCATGTCTTGCATAGTGAATGCACCTAGCTTGGCGCAAATGCTCAACTACAGCTGGCACCTGAGGTGGTATAGCTTCCAATGGTGTCATCCTTACAGGTTCTCTTTAAGCCTATTGTTAATATACACTTCTGTAGCTTCAGATAATAGTTTAGGGTCAAACTCTGGGCAGTTTATGCTGTAGGTATGGCCAGTTTTTTTAGACCAACTGAATCAACCCAAAAAATAGACATTCATGCATGCTCCCATGGATTATAGGAAGGGGTTGGTTGATGCCAGGCTTCTTTCAACCTGGAAGTACAAGAACAGGAAGTGCTCACACACAGAACTCTGACACGTTCAGCATCATCCTGTGCAGTAGGAGGTGGTGTGTGAGCACAGCTTTATACACTGTGAGTCCAGGTTGCTGGTGACACTTAGGCCCAGAGATGTGTCCACGACAGCCTCAAATGATGGGGTTGGATGACTCTGTGCTTTGTTGAACCCGGAAGTGAGGCAGTGACCACTGTGCTAGGAGGACACGGAGAGCATTCCTGGCGCATGAGGAAAATAACTAGGGAAGTGAGCCAACACATATCGTCGCTCGCTCACTTCTCGATTGTGTCCCTGCAGAGAGCCGTGACTCTTACTCACGGCTCCCTGCAGGGATTTCCCCCTCCCCGCACCGATCCTCCACTGCTGACTGGCGGAACGGCTGGGGAGGGGGCGGGAACAGCTGTAAATAGATAGGCAGAGCCAGCTGTCAATAACACAGCTGGGTGGATCTCGACAGCAATGTCGGGATCCGTCCCGGCTGCGGCGGTCTCAGTATATACTGAGCTTAGGGTGACGGGAGGACGCTAGTTTGTGTCCTCCCGTTACCCTTAGGAGAAATATGGGGAAAAGCCTTAACCCCATAGTTCTCCTTTAATTACCCAAGCTGGAGAATAAATGATAGCCAGGCAGCGTCACTTCTTCAAGGAGAGATAAGCAACGGCATGCTTTGTATTGTCCTCAGTACAGGTTTTCCTTGGACTGTTCCCACTCGATGTCTCATAATGATTTTACCCACTCCCCCGGAATTATTGGAAGAGTATAAAAAAACAAACAGCAGGTGGGCGGAGTCGGGAACCCAGGTGCTGAAATGCTACCAGTGGAGTCATCAAGAACTATAAGGAAGTAGTAGATTAGGCCTCCTGGGTTGATACATCGGTTTCGGATGTGGTGACCTTTGAAGCTCGCAGTCTGTTGTGTGTTCCGGTCAGATTGGATACACAGGGGGGATGTTTTGCCATGTAATATAAAACATAATATCTGCGTCTTCTTCTTTTTGCTGCGTGGGATAATGTCACATTCTTCTCCACTCTCTCTCTCTCTCTTGCCGCAATATTTGTTTTCATATAATCTGTAGCGGAAAGCCAGGTTTAAATATGCATTTGTTACAATCCATATGCTGAATCACGCCGTCTCAAGCTGCGACATAATCACATTAACGTCTCGGCGGTTCTATATGACTCGGATAAAACGTTCTGTTTACTTTTCCATTGTGCCGGAATTGTTTATTCCTTTTTTCGACGGTTCGGATTTTAAAACAAAATGAATCGGCGGAAAGGCTCGCGTCTGTTTTTAGATTCTGCTTACTCGTGAAATTCCTCGACAATCAGAAACAGAGCGCGTGATGGCGATAGCTGCTTGTATGGAGCGTGTTGTCTAACCGCGGGTTGTAAAGCATGCTCAGCCAGCAAACTACAAGTCCCAGCAACACCCTTTCTTTCTGTTCTAGATGCACTCCAGCGGACCTTTTTTTTTACACTTTATGACGTCATATAAATCAGTAGGACATGTGCTGATCACCTATCCCATCCCAATAATATGTTGAATGCAGAAATACCTCTTTCTTCCGATAAGTTTAAAAAAAAAATGTATATATAATTGCTACATGTGCCATAAAATGTTTCTTTAAAAAAAAAAAAAAAGCCGGGATAAAAGAAAAGGTCGGTGTTACTTTTCATCTTCATTTTGATTTGAATAAAGTCAGTCTACACCGCTCTGTCTGTAATCTGATCATACTAGAACACTTTTGCTGCTGATGCCGGGGCACCTGTGCTGCTGATGCCGGGGCACCTGTGCTGCTGATGCCGGGGCACCTGTGCTGCTGATGCCGGGGCACCTGTGCTGCTGATGCCGGGGCCCCTGTGCTGCTGATGCCGGGGCACCTGTGCTGCTGATGCCGGGGCACCTGTGCTGCTGATGCCGGGGCACCTGTGCTGCTGATGCCGGGGCACCTGTGCTGCTGATGCCGGGGCACCTGTGCTGCTGATGCCGGGGCACCTGTGCTGCTGATGCCGGGGCACCTGTGCTGCTGATGCCGGGGCACCTGTGCTGCTGATGCCGGGGCACCTGTGCTGCTGATGCCGGGGCACCTGTGCTGCTGATGCCGGGGCACCTGTGCTGCTGATGCCGGGGCACCTGTGCTGCTGATGCCGGGGCACCTGTGCTGCTGATGCCGGGGCACCTGTGCTGCTGATGCCGGGGCACCTGTGCTGCTGATGCCGGGGCACCTGTGCTGCTGATGCCGGGGCACCTGTGCTGCTGATGCCGGGGCACCTGTGCTGCTGATGCCGGGGCACCTGTGCTGCTGATGCCGGGGCACCTGTGCTGCTGATGCCGGGGCACCTGTGCTGCTGATGCCGGGGCACCTGTGCTGCTGATGCCGGGGCACCTGTGCTGCTGATGCCGGGGCACCTGTGCTGCTGATGCCGGGGCACCTGTGCTGCTGATGCCGGGGCACCTGTGCTGCTGATGCCGGGGCACCTGTGCTGCTGATGCCGGGGCACCTGTGCTGCTGATGCCGGGGCACCTGTGCTGCTGATGCCGGGGCACCTGTGCTGCTGATGCCGGGGCACCTGTGCTGCTGATGCCGGGGCACCTGTGCTGCTGATGCCGGGGCACCTGTGCTGCTGATGCCGGGGCACCTGTGCTGCTGATGCCGGGGCACCTGTGCTGCTGATGCCGGGGCACCTGTGCTGCTGATGCCGGGGCACCTGTGCTGCTGATGCCGGGGCACCTGTGCTGCTGATGCCGGGGCACCTGTGCTGCTGATGCCGGGGCACCTGTGCTGCTGATGCCGGGGCACCTGTGCTGCTGATGCCGGGGCACCTGTGCTGCTGATGCCGGGGCACCTGTGCTGCTGATGCCGGGGCACCTGTGCTGCTGATGCCGGGGCACCTGTGCTGCTGATGCCGGGGCACCTGTGCTGCTGATGCCGGGGCACCTGTGCTGCTGATGCCGGGGCACCTGTGCTGCTGATGCCGGGGCACCTGTGCTGCTGATGCCGGGGCACCTGTGCTGCTGATGCCGGGGCACCTGTGCTGCTGATGCCGGGGCACCTGTGCTGCTGATGCCGGGGCACCTGTGCTGCTGATGCCGGGGCACCTGTGCTGCTGATGCCGGGGCACCTGTGCTGCTGATGCCGGGGCACCTGTGCTGCTGATGCCGGGGCACCTGTGCTGCTGATGCCGGGGCACCTGTGCTGCTGATGCCGGGGCACCTGTGCTGCTGATGCCGGGGCACCTGTGCTGCTGATGCCGGGGCACCTGTGCTGCTGATGCCGGGGCACCTGTGCTGCTGATGCCGGGGCACCTGTGCTGCTGATGCCGGGGCACCTGTGCTGCTGATGCCGGGGCACCTGTGCTGCTGATGCCGGGGCACCTGTGCTGCTGATGCCGGGGCACCTGTGCTGCTGATGCCGGGGCACCTGTGCTGCTGATGCCGGGGCACCTGTGCTGCTGATGCCGGGGCACCTGTGCTGCTGATGCCGGGGCACCTGTGCTGCTGATGCCGGGGCACCTGTGCTGCTGATGCCGGGGCACCTGTGCTGCTGATGCCGGGGCACCTGTGCTGCTGATGCCGGGGCACCTGTGCTGCTGATGCCGGGGCACCTGTGCTGCTGATGCCGGGGCACCTGTGCTGCTGATGCCGGGGCACCTGTGCTGCTGATGCCGGGGCACCTGTGCTGCTGATGCCGGGGCACCTGTGCTGCTGATGCCGGGGCACCTGTGCTGCTGATGCCGGGGCACCTGTGCTGCTGATGCCGGGGCACCTGTGCTGCTGATGCCGGGGCACCTGTGCTGCTGATGCCGGGGCACCTGTGCTGCTGATGCCGGGGCACCTGTGCTGCTGATGCCGGGGCACCTGTGCTGCTGATGCCGGGGCACCTGTGCTGCTGATGCCGGGGCACCTGTGCTGCTGATGCCGGGGCACCTGTGCTGCTGATGCCGGGGCACCTGTGCTGCTGATGCCGGGGCACCTGTGCTGCTGATGCCGGGGCACCTGTGCTGCTGATGCCGGGGCACCTGTGCTGCTGATGCCGGGGCACCTGTGCTGCTGATGCCGGGGCACCTGTGCTGCTGATGCCGGGGCACCTGTGCTGCTGATGCCGGGGCACCTGTGCTGCTGATGCCGGGGCACCTGTGCTGCTGATGCCGGGGCACCTGTGCTGCTGATGCCGGGGCACCTGTGCTGCTGATGCCGGGGCACCTGTGCTGCTGATGCCGGGGCACCTGTGCTGCTGATGCCGGGGCACCTGTGCTGCTGATGCCGGGGCACCTGTGCTGCTGATGCCGGGGCACCTGTGCTGCTGATGCCGGGGCACCTGTGCTGCTGATGCCGGGGCACCTGTGCTGCTGATGCCGGGGCACCTGTGCTGCTGATGCCGGGGCACCTGTGCTGCTGATGCCGGGGCACCTGTGCTGCTGATGCCGGGGCACCTGTGCTGCTGATGCCGGGGCACCTGTGCTGCTGATGCCGGGGCACCTGTGCTGCTGATGCCGGGGCACCTGTGCTGCTGATGCCGGGGCACCTGTGCTGCTGATGCCGGGGCACCTGTGCTGCTGATGCCGGGGCACCTGTGCTGCTGATGCCGGGGCACCTGTGCTGCTGATGCCGGGGCACCTGTGCTGCTGATGCCGGGGCACCTGTGCTGCTGATGCCGGGGCACCTGTGCTGCTGATGCCGGGGCACCTGTGCTGCTGATGCCGGGGCACCTGTGCTGCTGATGCCGGGGCACCTGTGCTGCTGATGCCGGGGCACCTGTGCTGCTGATGCCGGGGCACCTGTGCTGCTGATGCCGGGGCACCTGTGCTGCTGATGCCGGGGCACCTGTGCTGCTGATGCCGGGGCACCTGTGCTGCTGATGCCGGGGCACCTGTGCTGCTGATGCCGGGGCACCTGTGCTGCTGATGCCGGGGCACCTGTGCTGCTGATGCCGGGGCACCTGTGCTGCTGATGCCGGGGCACCTGTGCTGCTGATGCCGGGGCACCTGTGCTGCTGATGCCGGGGCACCTGTGCTGCTGATGCCGGGGCACCTGTGCTGCTGATGCCGGGGCACCTGTGCTGCTGATGCCGGGGCACCTGTGCTGCTGATGCCGGGGCACCTGTGCTGCTGATGCCGGGGCACCTGTGCTGCTGATGCCGGGGCACCTGTGCTGCTGATGCCGGGGCACCTGTGCTGCTGATGCCGGGGCACCTGTGCTGCTGATGCCGGGGCACCTGTGCTGCTGATGCCGGGGCACCTGTGCTGCTGATGCCGGGGCACCTGTGCTGCTGATGCCGGGGCACCTGTGCTGCTGGTGCCGGGGCACCTGTGCTGCTGGTGCCGGGGCACCTGTGCTGCTGGTGCCGGGGCACCCTCCATGTTGCCTCTCGCATACAGAGAGCCTGAAATAAAAAATGACCAATGACCAGTAGGATTATGGTAAACTCAGATTAAGGTAAAGCAAGTGAACTTTCTGACTTTAGCACGGACAGACATGTGCTGGAAAGCTTTATTAGCTCCCTGAACGCTTTTACTTATTTCTTGGAATTGCTCTTTATGAATTGTAATGTTTTCAATTCCCGCTGGCACCTTGCGCAAGAAATTTTAAGAATCCGCGCCAGAAAATTCTGACAACCACACGGGGGCCTTCTAGATGCCTCCATCGGGGTAGCCTGCCCGTCGGTTGTGTCGAGGAGCCCCTCCCAGCCGCTGACCCCGGATTGCCCGGCCCTGATGCAGATTTTCCAGTCGCTCTTCCAACACATTCCTTTATCTAGTTATTGTTTGCAGATTGGATTGATATATCTTTGGAATTTGCATTCTTTTCTGAAAACTCTCATGCTGGTTGTTTTTTTCAGGAATCCAAAACGTTCTGAAACTCTTCTGTGCGGTGCTGACCGAAAACAAAGTCCTCTTCCATTCCTCCAGTTTCCAGCGTCTCAGCGATGCTTCCCGGGCGCTAGAAGCGCTCATGTACCCTCTGAAGTACAGGTATGAAAATCAACACGTACCGCGTCCTGCCTTGTTTATAAAGGGTCACAAGGAATCCTAAATATATATTTACACAGATCTAATCTCAATAGCCAATGCTCTCCCGAGGAGCTTACACTCTGTCCATAACACTCATATACACAGTAGGGGCCAGTGTTGGGTGGAGGATAGGGATGCACCGATACTAGTATCAGTATTGGTGCCGATAGCGAGTATTTGGGTGAGTACTCGTACTCGCCCAAATGCTCCGATACCTCCCCCGATACTGGAACTTCCTCTGACCGGCAGTGCCGTAGGCGAACATGGAGGCAGCTTATCGTGCGACCAGGAAGCTGGGCAGCGAGTAATGACCCGCCTACCAGCTTCCTAATTGGCTGTGAAGCCGGCTTCACGGCCAGTCAGCATGGATCCGGCTTAACAGCTGTCTCCGTGCTGATTGGCCCGGGAACCTCGATTCCCGGCCGGGCAGCCGGCTATTTGCTGATTGGCCGGGCGACCGGCTTTCCAGCCAATCAGGAAGCTGGGAGGCAGGTCATAACTTGGCACACAACTTCCTGATTGGCCGGGAAGCCGGCTCGATGCTGATTGACTGGGAAGGCAGTTTCCCGGCCAAGCACCATCAAGACTGCCGGACAGCATGAAGCCAGCTGGTCGGGCAATCAGATTGCCCGGGAAGCCAGCTCCATGCCTACTGAAGCACTGGTATCGGTACTCGGTATCGACGAGTACCGAAAGCAAAATATCGGTACTCCCTAGTGGAGGACTATGAGCATATTTTTGAGATGTGGATGGAAACCACACGCAGAAGTGTGAAGAACTCTGCACCATAGCCAAGCCAGTCTGTTTCATGATCAGCTTCCTGTGCTTGACGTGTCAGTCATAATGATGTAATGGTCAGGGGGCGGGCACAGACACATGTTTTCCCAGCGACCTCGAAGCCTATTGCCAACCTAAAAAAAAACAGAAAAATCAAGTATAAAAAACCCCATGTAAACGTGTGCAAACGCACTGGAAAGCCTATTGGGAGCCAAAGAAAAAACATGACCGCGCTTACAGAAACACATCCAGATCTGGTCTGGAGATGGTGTGAACAAGCCCTTAAGGGGAATATTATGGAGCAGGGGTAGCCAGATTTCGGCCCTCAAGCTGTGGTGAAACTACAGATCCCATAAGGCATTGCAGGCCTCTGACAACCACAGGCATGACTTATAGAGGCAGATGCATATTGGAATATGTAGTTTCACCACAGCTGGAGGTGCAAAGTTTGCCTACCCCTTTATAGATTTTCACTTGAGGGAGAGCTCTGAGTCTGGAGTCTGAGTCAGGGCTGTTGACATCACATACAAGATGGCGGCACCCAGAAGCAGTCTCAGGACTTTTAGATGTCTGCATAAGGGAAGATTTTATGGAAAAATAACAATTAGAAAATGTCAAATTCATATATATATTATGGGTAGATTTTTGCTACAATATGTATGATTGGGATTGTCAGTACTTCTTTGTGAACTGATGGGCTAAAGTTTGCTTCAGCAAACCAAATGGCTTCTCTCTGTGCATGCAGGTGATGTTCATCTCATATGGACGCCAGTACCTACTAGCTCTTTCCATGTGCCCCCATCACCTTTGTCCTAACCTCCTTCTTTGTCTTACAGCTATCCCTACATTCCAATCCTTCCAGCGCAGCTTCTCGAGGTCCTCAGCTCCCCCACACCGTTCATTATAGGGGTCCATTCTATCTTCTGCTCCGAGATCCATGACCTGGTAAGCGGGTGAAGCCGGCAGTTTCAGGCATTTTGTTGTTGTCTTGTACTATTGCACGGTTAGTTGTTGGATCTGATTTATCGCCATCCTTGTGTTTCACATGTACAAATCCCAACAACATGTGAAGTAGCAGCGGGTTATGATGGGGAGTTATGAATTCCATATGTTTCACAAGTATTTAAGAACTGGTTTTATCCAGAACTTCGCCAGGAGTCCCGTCTCATCATCTGCGGGCGAGCTGCTAGGGAGACAGGTGCCGACTGCTGAATTTATGGCTCCTCACCGTGTCCCCATTCTACCGTGGTGTTAACTCTTTGCATGCTAATCACATTTGTAGCACACTTGGCTGATGTCCCCACCTATACTTTAGGAAGCTCTTTAGCTTAAAGGATAAGATCGCGTTAGCAAACAGGCTAACCGGAGCTGTCCCTCTGGCCTTAGCAATAAAATGTAATAAGACTTTATAGCTTGGATCAGGGGTAGGCAACCTTGGTGCTCCAGCTGTTGTGGAGGTACATGTCCCCTGAGACATTGCAAGAGTCATTGCAGTGGCATCTGGAGTGCCTCTACTTCATTAATCCTGGACAGGTCCTCTGCCCTCCTCTCACCAATAATTGTGCCTTGGTGGCCTATAAGCAGGGATCGGCACAGTCATGTCTGGGAGATGTAGCTATGCACTCAATAGGAAACCATATTATCAAGATCAGCCTCAATAGACTTTGTGTCTGTATTTGAGTCACAATGCCCCTTTGCATCAAGTGACTTCACTAACCCCATATCCAGCTTTTTAGTTCGGAGTTCCTCTGAAAGATTTCTCCTCGGTATGCAGCAAAAGCTCAAAAGAAGGCCCGCCGTGGCTTTTTCTATTGCCTCCCTGGTTGATTAATGCATACTGATTGCATGTTACATGGATGAGCTGTATTGGTATGAGTAGTAGCAGCGGGGCAGAGAGAAATGCAATGATTTCCATATGTCTTATAAACTAGTTAGATCCAGTGCTTCACCAGGAGCCCTGTCATCTGCTGGGGAGCTGCTTCGAAGACAGGTGCCAAAAATGGGAATTTATTGTCCATTATCGCTGCCGGCGGGGGATCGGAACTTAAGAATACCAAGCAGTTTGAAACCGCTACTTTATTTGTGCTGGTATAAGTTTTATACAGTCCTGATGCAGGCACTTAATGAAGTCCTAGAGAGAAATCTGTGCATTGCTATGTCTGTTCAGGAAACATTCATTCTGTTTACCTTAATCTGAGATTTAAAGGACCCAAAAGCAAACCATGTCTGAGTTGCACTGTACAAGAATCCAAAGCGTTCTTTGATTGGACAAGGAGCGTGTGAATATCACAATCTCCCCATGTCCAATCACAGAATGCCTTGTATTCTTTTTAAAGAATGCAAGATGTTTTATAAATGGATGGAGCTGCAAAGTGAGTGACCCGCTGTGATCGATGTGCTCCAGCCCTTGAAACTTCAGCAATGACATCACCGTCAGAGGCTGCCTGTAACTAATTATTCAAGAAAGAAGCAGCCACTTGTGGGGCGCACATCATTAGTACCTTATTGGTACCTGGCTCATGCCCCAATCATAGCCCACACTTTAGCTGTAAGGCTGCGGAGGTCACCCTGAACCCAATGCCCCAATAAAGTCTTAGCCCACACTTCAGCTGTAAGGCTGGGGAGGTCACCCTGAACCCAATGCCCCAATGAAGTCTTAGCCCACACTTCAGCTGTAGGCTGGGGAGGTCACCCTGAACCCAATGCCCCAATAAAGTCTTAGCCCACACTTCAGCTGTAAGACCGGGGAGGTCACCCTGAACGTGAGAGTAGAATTACACCATAGGTCCCAAATGTTATGGAATAGAGGACAGTTACTTTTCCCATATATAATCTTCTTATACAGAATAATCTGGTTAACCAATGGCGTCCACTGGGCTACAGTAGGGACTCCATTTACTAGCTATGACTTTGCAAGCCCTAAACAAAGTTTCTCTCAAGATTATTCTAGTATAGTATGATCGCTATTCTTCATCCGGTATAGCAAATTTTCCCCAGTGATTTTAATGACCAATCTCACGTTTCTGTCCTCTGGCAGAAGTTCCATTCCTCTTTAATGAATTTGTCAGTTCTGCTTGCAGAGACATCTCCATTAGAAGGAGAGGAGACAGACTTAGCAGAGTCCAGAAATGTTTCCAGATGTTTTAATGCATTTCATTGCATATGACATTAATGTTTATATCTCTTTTTAATATGAAGCAAATTGCTTTTGTATGGGAAAAACATACACGCATCTGAGACTTTTTATGCAAGGAAGTATCAACATGGCTTCCATGTCGCATCTTCTTTCAGGTGAGGTTGGCTGGGTCAGCAGGCTTGGACAAGCCGTATATTTAGCTTCCTCTGTCCTGGAGGTTCCTGGCTGCCATATTGTCTGATTTTCGGCTGGTCTTGCTGAGCCATTTTATTAAAGAAGCAAAAAATGCAGTTGCCCAATGGGTCAGGAAGTCAGGACCAGGCTAAGAGTCCATTCTCCTGGCAACCACCAAACCCAGTCATGTCCATCGGATTGCCAGACAGAGAAGCGTGATTCGTCACTCCAGAGAACACGTCTCCACTTCTCTAGAGTCCAGTGGCGGCGTGCTTTACACCACGGCATCCCACGCTTTGCATTGCACTTGGTGATGTAAGGCTTGGATGCAGCTGCTCGGCCATGGAAACCCATTCCATGAAGCTCTCTACGCACTGTTGTTGTGCCAATCTGAAGGCCACACGAAGTTTGGAGGTCTGTAGCTATTGGCTCTGCAGACAATTGGTGACTTCTGCGCACTGTGCGCTTCAGCATGCGCTGACCCCGCTCTGTCATTTTTTACGTGGCCTACCACTTCCTGGCTGAGTTGCTGTTGTTCCCAGTTGCTTCCACTTTGTTATAATACCACTAACAGGGGTCCCAATACTTTTGGCAATATAGTGTAGTTTAGCAGTTGGTGCTCTTTATGTATTGCAACATCTTATTTTCATTGAGTGAAGTTGGAGCAATGCTTGGATAAAACTTTGAGGATTTTGGTGGGTAGGTGGTGCCTTCTATGTGTGTTTCAGGACTCCATTGGCAGCTTTGTTGACCTGTGCTGTAAAAGAAGCCTGGCAGGAAAGACTTTGATCATCACAAGCTGTCATCTTTCTTTCTTGTAGCTCGACGTGATCATAGCAGACCTGGATGGAGGTACAATCAAAATTCCGGAATGTATCCACCTCTCCTTGCTGCCAGAACCCCTCTTCCAGCAGATACAGACTTCCCTTTCCCTTGTAAGTTTTCCTTGAGAGAGAGAAAACTTTCCACATTTTTATTTTCTACTCTATGGCCCCTGACGGCTCCTCTTGTTCCCAGGTTTTGCATCCGGATCTAGAAGTTGCAGATTATGCCTTCCCTCCTCTACGCACAACTTTGTCTCATGTAAAAATGCTGGTAAGTGAGCTACTGGATCCACAAAACTGGAGCAGATAGAATCTGGAGCAGCTGCACATAGTAACCAATCAGATTCTACCTTTTAGTTAAGTTTTGAAAAATGACAGACAGACGCTGATTGGTTGCCATGCACAGCTGCTCTAGTTTTTGTCTGCTCCAGCACACAGTGTGTCAGGATAGTAGTGTTCCCATCATGTTGGCCAACATAGGGAATGGCAAAAGTGGGAAAACACATTTGGAGAGATATTAAAAGGCGCAAACTCCCCTAGCAGTGCAGAGTATTTCAGGAAAGCAGAGTAAGAGGAAGGAGCAGAGTCCTCCAGCAGAGCAGAGTTATAGAGGAAGGAGCAGAGTCCTCCAGCAGAGCAGATTATTTCAAGAGAGGAGAGTTATAGAGGAAGGAGCAGAGTCCTCCAGGAGAGGAGAGTTCTAGAGGAAGGAGCAGAGTCCTCCAGGAGAGCAGAGTTATAGAGGAAGGAGCAGAGTCCTCCAGCAGAGCAGATTATTTCAAGAGAGGAGGGAGAGATATTAAAAGGCAGAGACCTCCAGAGGAGCAGAGTATTTCAAGAGAGGAGAGTTCTAGAGGAAGGAGCAGAGTCCTCCAGGAGAGCAGAGTTATAGAGGAAGGAGCAGAGTCCTCCAGCAGAGCAGATTATTTCAAGAGAGGAGAGTTCTAGATGAAGGAGCAGAGTCCTCCAGCAGAGCAGATTATTTCAAGAGAGGAGAGTTCTAGAGGAAGGAGCAGAGTCCTCCAGGAGAGCAGAGTTATAGAGGAAGGAGCAGAGTCCTCCAGCAGAGCAGATTATTCCAAGAGAGCAGAGTTCTAGAGGAAGGAGCAGAGTCCTCCAGGAAAGCGGAGTTATAGAGGAAGGAGCAGAGTCCTCCAGGAAAGCGGAGTTATAGAGGAAGGAGCAGAGTCCTCCAGGAAAGCGGAGTTATAGAGGAAGGAGCAGAGTCCTCCAGGAAAGCGGATTATTTCAAGAAAGGAGAGGAGAGATAGAGGGAGGAGCAGAGTAATTAAGCATTGCAGAGAACTTCAGGAGAGTTGAGTACAAGGAAGGAGCCGAGTCCTCCAGCAGCGCAGAGTATTTCAGAAGGAAAGAGCAAGTGAAACGACCGTTAATAATGTACCTCTCCCGTCTGTGTTCCCTCAGGATAAAGAAGTGCGCGCCATCTTCCTGCGATTATTTGCTCAGATATTTCAGGGATATCGCTCCTGCCTTCAGCTCATCAGGATACACGCAGAGCCGGTCATCCACTTCCACAAGGTAACACGTGATGGCAGTTGTCTGTTTCACATTTGCAAAGAAGCTTTCTGTATTGTCCACCATTTTGATATGGGGGGGATGTTACTTTCCAAAATGTGCAGAAATGTTCTTTTGTCACACATATCGGGAACGCTGCTGTGTGCACGCTGCATTCCAGATGGCTGCTGCGTTTCAGCTGAGGTTTTCACAGCAAGGTTTCTTCTGGGAGGCGCTGTCCATCAAGAAAGCAGGGCTGGGTGGGGGGAGCATGGCAGCTAATCTGACCATGGGACATAACAGGCAGCGTGGGGCTGAAGGAAAGAGGTCTTAACCTTGCAGCACCGAGGGTCCCCGGTTTGAATTTCCCCAACGATCAGAGATGTCTCTCCTCCGATCACTGGACCCGGAAGTGATGTGTATTCACTTCTGGTGTCACTATATACCGTATTTTGCGTTCCATAAGACGCACCGGACCATAGGACGCAGGGAGGGCCAGTGCACCTTATGGAGCACTCGGCAGACCGTAGCTTCTGTCACAGCTTCTGTGACAGAAGCTGCAGTTAGTGACCACTGAGACAGGTGGCGCTGTGATTACAGCGCCACGGTCTCAGTGATCACACAGAGCAGACGAAGAACGTCCGTTCTATGGTGATCTCGATCACCGCTGCCGTCGCCGCTGCTCGGTTTTAATACAAGTGATCTAATCATATCACTTGTATTAAACAAGCAGTGGCTCCTACGGTACATTTAGCTCTGCTTTAGCAGGGCTAAATGTACAAAACAACTACTCGCCCGGCGACCGAAACTGCATGTCTCGGGCGTTAGGATTCGCTCCATAAGACGCAGGCACATTTCCCCCCCCTCCTTTTGGGGGGAAAAAAGTGCGTCTTATGGAACGAAAAATACGGTACATTCTCCTAGAGCCAGGAGAGTGGGAGCAGATCTGTGCTTCCTCAGCTTCTTTGGTCTGATAGACCACACTCACCCTATCTGCTATTACCTAGGGGACTTATTGGCCCCCCTATGTGATAGCAATAAGGTTAGTGTAAAAACAGTGTTTAAAAATTGTGGAAAATTAACGTAACATATAAGAAAAATGCAAAAAAATAAAATGAAAGTCCCTCGCCCCCCACGTGCACGCACATACACACGCAAACATGCGTCGGTGCACCTATGTGCGAAAACGATAATTGCGCTACACATGTTACATATTGCCACGGATGTCGGAGTGAGTGCAATAATTCTAGGGCCATCAATCACTGTTAGCACTAAACTGATGAGCGGTAAAATAGTTTAAAGTGTTCCCTATGGGAAATTTGGGGTATTGAAGTTTTTTGCAGCTTCACGGGCGAACGCAATTTTAAGGCTCAACATGTTTGGTATCTATTTACCCGGCGTGACCCCGTCTTTCATATTTTACCAAAAATGTGGGTATTATATTCTGTTTCTGTGCACTAAATTTAATTTAGTTTTATTTATTAATTTATTTTATTTATTTAAATTATCATTAATATTACATTTTAATTTATTTTATCCTAAAAATACCAGTTTGATAAACATGTGCAAATACCGTGCGACATCAAAAATTGCAACTAGCATTTTTTTTATTCTACAGAGCCTCTGCTTTCAGAAAATGTATTATTGTTTGGGGGTTTGACGCTGTTTTGTAGCCAAAAATTGATATTTTATCATCTGTGTGCGCAAATAGTAAGAAAATGCTCTGGACAGCAAGTGGTTAATGTTTGTAGGATGATATGATTGGTCACTTAAAGTGATATCCGCCATTATCTTGGCGATATCGCTGCATTGTGTCTCAAACATTGCTGACATCCAGGAAGCCCTCGCACCATTGTCTAAATGGATGAGTAATGAGGTTAAAATGCATAATATTATCTGTCTCCGCAGGCTGCGTTCCTGGGTCAGCGCGGCTTGATAGAGAACGACTTCCTGACTAAAATCCTGAATGGGATGGCATTTGCCGGCTTTGTGTCTGACCGCGGTCCTCCATACCGAGCCTGCGATCTCTTCGATGAGGTACGGAGATATGAAACTCCTTCTATTATTGAGGCAACAAGGACATTTCATGGGGGATGCTGATCACTAACACATGAATAAAAGCGTTCCAAGTTTTATTTATTTTTTCATATAAAAGGGGGTTTTATGATATGTACAAATTTGCGAGGTTTATACCATAAAACTGTCCATTACAACACCAAATATTGTGAAGTATACATGACAACAAATCTTTAATACGCTGATATTCCTCCAACGCGTTTCTTGGAACAAGGTCCACTTTATCAAAGATGAACATGCAGTTCAAATGTTAAAGGTCATCTTGCGTCATGGATCGGATTGTAGTTTCCAAGGCTTATCTCTTTAAAGGATATTTAAACCCTCCCGTGTTTTTTGCATATATCTACTGCTAACAAGCAGTAGATATATGCAAAAAGTTTTTTTGGTTTTTTTTTAAACGCTCAAACAGCAGTTTAGACTCACCTGTGTTCCGTGCGTGGTCCCGTGCCGAAAATGAGAAATTTCTCAAGCGGCCGCAAAGGATCTTGGGGCGCGCGCATGCGCAGTTCTCATTTTCGGCCGGGACGCGACGAGGGATGCAAGGTAAGTCTATGGATGCGTGCACCCGCATGCAGACACCGCTGGATCGGAGGGACAGAGCAGTGAGCGCTGGATTGGAGAGAGCCGCCGCACCGCTGGAGAGAAGGCTGAAAACATCAGGAAAGAAGAGGAAGATCGGAAATAGAGACATCATTTAAGGTATGTGCTAACATTAACATAGGGGGGAGGGAAATTTTTTTTGCCTTTAATTTCACTTTAATTATTTGTGTAGAATGTCACAAAATCACCCTTCAGGAGGCAGCAGGACTGATGAACCGCCATGTCCAGCGCACACAGGTATAGAGAGATCCCCAGAATGCAGTTATGCCACATGGGGATCGTTCTGCCTGGTGTCAACCACTGACTGCAATGGGAGATCAGGGTCAGCGGCTGGCACCAGGCAGTAAGAGACATGCCACGTCTGGTGTGCCAGAAAAGTGCTGTACACTCCAGTGCCTTCCTGGCATCTGCAAGATGGAGGGCCAGTGCACACCTAGGCGATTTATTGCGCAAAAGACAGATTCGCATTGAAGTCAATGGAGGCTGCTCACACATTTGAGGTTTGTCACGCGACCGAAATCGCCTGTCGCGCAAAAAGGTGCAGGAGCTATTTTCGGGCGGATGTCGCGCGGTTTGGGTCCCATAGACATCTCTACGCATTGAAAAACGTGCGACAATCATATGGTTTACAATGAACAGTCGCGCGTGCGAAAACAGCTCCGCATCTGAATCTCCTAGGTGTGAACGGAGCCGAGTGCCCGGGATGATGTAACTACTGTGCGCATGCGCAGTAGGTATTTCATCAGAAGGTGCCCTATGGCTGAAGAGGATGACGGGAGACCCAGAAGTAGCAGCAAAGCAGATGGCAGTGACAGGGTACCGTGCTGCAACTGATTGGTCAGTGCTGGTGGAGGGCACACTTGTACAGTGTGCTATGATATGCCAAAAGCTCACCCACTTTACATCCACTTTAAATAATGTTTGGAGTTTGCTCCCCAACCACATGTCACCCCTACACTATGTAGAATACATTGAGGGGTGTGACACCATCCTTTAGCTTTGTAGTGACTCTGACATTTCGTAGGGATGAGGTATCTAGTATTGGACTCGCCTTCCCAGCAGCCATTAAATGTCAGCTTATTAGCGGAGCTGACCTTTCCTTGTACACTGGGAAAATCCAACTAATCTGACGTTTCATCATCTTCTAGAGCACATGAACCCGAATTGGAAGGTGGGAATAGTTGTTCATCCTGAAACAGAAGAATCACTTTTATGTTGCATAAGACGCTGCCATTGTTTATTCTGGACTTTGGGGAAAACCGCGCTGGGTTTCAGATGTTGTTTTTGGGTCTTCATCTACCGTTCCTTAATAAAACTCTTTTCCATCAGACCCTTTTATGTGTAATTGTTACTAATTGGTTTCAGACTCCGGCTCATATAGAGCAGACTTCACAGTCGCTCGTGAGAGCCGAAGAGGGGAGCATTGCTATTTCCTGAGCCTTCTTTATTTACCGGAGTGTATTAACACAACTGTGGAACGCTGTGCCTGGAGCGAGCGATGTCTTCGGTTTGATGCTGCGCTATGTTTATAGACTGTAATAGGCACGCAGAAAGCAGTAAATAAATAGATCTGAGCCCTGCGACCATTTGGGTCTAGTTGTTTCAGTTCTCTGTTATCACTTTGTAGAGCTAAATAAAGCTCTTTGAAAAAAAGAGCTTGCAAAACAGAATCCATTAAAGGGACATTGCCATTAATTCACAAAGCTGAGTTATGTCACATGGCTTTGTTGTTTTTTCTCTTAATATTTTTACATCAGGTGTTCTATTGAAAGCATCTATCATGAATCCATATTTTAACTCTCGAGTTATTCTATCACTGTCTCAAATGGCTCCTTTCCTTGCCCCTTTCCTTGAAACCAGAATCAGAGAGAGAGAGACAGAGCTATAACAGCTTCAACTCTTCTGGGAAGGCGTCCACAAGGTTTAGGAGTGTGTTTGTGGGAATGTTGGACCATTTGTGAGGTCAGGTACTGATGTTGGAGGAGAAGGCCGGGCTCGCAGTGTCCGCTCCAATTCCTCCCAAAGGTGTTCTGTGGGGTTGAGGTCAGGACTCTGTGCAGGCCAGTCACGTTCCTCCACCCCAAACTCCCCCATCCATGTCTTTATGGACCTTGCTTTGTGAACTGGTGCGCAGTTATGTCGGGACAGGAAGGGGCCGTCCCCAAACTCCTCCCACGAAGTTGGGAGCATGAAATTGTCCAAAATGTCTTGGTATGCTGATGCCTTAAGAATTTTGCAGACAGTTGGCGACTTCTGCGCACTGTGCGCTTCAGCATGCGCTGACCCCGCTCTGTCATTTTACGTGGCCTACCACTTCGTGGCTGAGTTGCTGTTGTTCCCAGTTGCTTCCACTTTGTTATAATGCAACCAACAGGTGACCGTGGAATAGCAAGGAATTTCTCGAAACACCTGAATCCAATGATTTGAAGGGGTGTCCCAATACTTTTGGTAATAAAGTGTAGGTATCTGTGGTGGTCTAGGTGACCGCGCAGATGGCGCCGTGGAAATACTAACAGTAGATAAAGAGATATCACCGGCACACACTCGGAAATTCAAATATCAATAATCCATTGATATGTTTTGAGGAAAATGTCACATCATGTCATACGGTGCCAACGTTTCGGTTCCTCACAGGGATCCTTCATTATAGGGTCACTGTGTCGCTCTGATGAAGGATACCTGTGAGGACCCGAAACGTTGGCACCGTATGACATGATGTGACATTTTTCACAAAATAAAACATATCAATGGATTATTAATATTTGAATTTCCGCGTGTGTGCCGGTGATATCTCTTTAACTACTATACATGCCCCAGACATGCCGACCCTCTACATCTTAAGGTGTGTGCTAATTTTTTTTTCCCCTTCCCTACAGTGCTGTCTACCACACATCTATTGCTAGTAATCTCCCTTACCTCTTGTGTTGCTTCTTATTCCATTTAGATTGTCAGCTCTTTTTTTGGTTTCAACTCTGACACCTAATATCCTCTGGTATATTTTATTGCCTCCATACAGCTGGTGTCGTTTGAAGTGGAAAGAATTAAAGAGGAAGAACACTACAGCCCCCAGGAGACACTCAAACGCATTAAGGAGCTTGCCGAACAACTCTTTAAAAATGTGAGATTTGCCTCTTTATGTCGTTCTTTTGTGAACTGTTTTGGCTTTGCCGCAGTCATCTGTTACCTGATTGATTGATTCATGTGGTTAAAAAAAATAACATTGCAAAATACAGTAACCAAAAGCAGATAACTAGATAATAACTCAAAATATATCCCACTAGGGAGGTGGAAAATGGGGCAGGCCAATAACTGTACAAGGTTTCTATAGCTCTCAGCTGGCAGCCAGCAAAGCTAACCTGGGCCTTCCAGGTTCTGGTCACTTTAAGGAGGGATGTGAGCCCCTGCTTTCAGTTCAGCCCTCTTGCCACACAACTTTTGCAAGGAAAACGCTCCAACTGACAGGGTTATTCACAAAAGTGTGAAAAGTTTGGAAGAAGGCATGAGAAGTGAACAATTTAGGCAAAAAAAGCGGATTTGGAAATTGAAATTCTGCAATTCAGTTCATTTTCTGGTTCATCGATGTTGTCCTAGATTGTTCACTTCTCCTGCCTTCTCCAAACTCCTCACCCCTTGAATGACCCTGTGAGTCTTCTGCCTATTGCACACAGGCGGTGCAGACCCATTAATTCCTATGGATGAGACCTACTCATGGTCGATTTCAGCAGTGCAGTTGTGCGCAGTAGGAAGAGGACCTGGCTGGGACATTACAAAGGCAAATCGCAATGAAGATCACTGGAATGGGGAGGAAGGCAAATTTTTTATCCAAGTAGACTAAACTAAAAGCCAACTGCTTAAAGGTGCAGTTGTCCTTTAAGTTTTGCCATTCACCTGTCAAGTATCAGGGTCTCCAATGCCCACTGGATCTGACATTATAAAAGGCAAGAGATGGAGCTCAGTGCCAGAGGGGGCAGATCTTAATACTGATTTAGAGAGAAGCTGAAAGTCTTTCTGCAAGCTAGTTATGGAAACCAGGAAGATACTAAAGGAATGCACGGAGTGACTAACACAGGTTCTTGTAGGCTTACACTTCAGCACCATTGTCACCTTAGGGACATTTTGACCAATTCACACTGTAGCTGCAGCGCCTTCCAACGATAGGTGGCTAAGTTCTCACATGCTCTGGTAGGTCATTGCAGTGGCCCGGGCTCTGTAAGCAGTGTACAGCCCACAAATGCCTAGGCTTTTCTGGTGGTGTGGGAGTTCGCTATGGGTAGAATGGTGTCACAAAAGCACATTGCATCAAATGCTCTTCAGCATCCAGCACAGTGTAAATACAACCTGTTTGAATTAAGTAAAGAGAGGTAGGACTGTACTATTATAAAAGTTTAAGTGACAACAATCAGACTATTAGAAATGCCAATCTCTTATAGGTAATACACTTTACTCATCTAACGTGCCACCGTAATGTGGATGGGTGGCTGCAAATAACTTTATTATTCTTCTAGAGGCCCCCAGGAACCCAAAATCCCAGGAAGTTGTTGCTTTGGCCCTCCCCCTTCTGCCTCCTATGCCTCACTTTGGCCCACCTCATTCTGCCTCCCATGCTTACCTCCTCCTCCACACACACTTTTCACCTTCCCCCTTCTGCCTCCCCATGCATCCCCCCCACACCACCTTCTTCTGCATCCCATACCTCACTTTTCACAAACCTTCTTCTGCATCCCATGCCTCACTTTTCACAAACCTTCTTCTGCATCCCAGGTCTCACTTTTCACCCACCTTCTTCCTCATCCCAGGTCTCGCTTTTCACCCACCTTCTTCCTCATTCCAGGTCTCGCTTTTCACCCACCTTCTTCCTCATCCCAGGTCTCGCTTTTCACACACCTTCTTCCTCATCCCAGGTCTCGCTTTTCACCCACCTTCTTCCTCATCCCAGGTCTCGCTTTTCACCCACCTTCTTCCTCATCCCAGGTCTCGCTTTTCACAAACCTTCTTCTGCATCCCATGCCTTTCTTTTCACTCACCTTCTTCCTCATCCCAGGCCTCACTTTTCACCCACCTTCTTCCTCATCCCGGTCTCGCTTTTCACCCACCTTCTTCCTCATCCCGGTCTCGCTTTTCACCCACCTTCTTCCTCATCCCGGTCTCGCTTTTCACCCACCTTCTTCCTCATCCCGGTCTCGCTTTTCACCCACCTTCTTCCTCATCCCGGTCTCGCTTTTCACCCACCTTCTTCCTCATCCCGGTCTCGCTTTTCACCCACCTTCTTCCTCATCCCGGTCTCGCTTTTCACCCACCTTCTTCCTCATCCCGGTCTCGCTTTTCACCCACCTTCTTCCTCATCCCGGTCTCGCTTTTCACCCACCTTCTTCCTCATCCCGGTCTCGCTTTTCACCCACCTTCTTCCTCATCCCGGTCTCGCTTTTCACCCACCTTCTTCCTCATCCCGGTCTCGCTTTTCACCCACCTTCTTCCTCATCCCGGTCTCGCTTTTCACCCACCTTCTTCCTCATCCCGGTCTCGCTTTTCACCCACCTTCTTCCTCATCCCGGTCTCGCTTTTCACCCACCTTCTTCCTCATCCCGGTCTCGCTTTTCACCCACCTTCTTCCTCATCCCGGTCTCGCTTTTCACCCACCTTCTTCCTCATCCCGGTCTCGCTTTTCACCCACCTTCTTCCTCATCCCAGGCCTCACTTTTCACCCACCTTCTTCTGCCTCTTATGGTTCCCCCCCTTCTGCTTCCCATGCCTCACTTTTGGCCTACCTGTTTGATGGCATTATTTATGGTGAGGTGCAGAAGGGCATGGGTCAAGATGTTGCCTTCCTGGCAGAAGTCTCCATTTACATAATGGCGCTCGATGATCCCTGGACGCTCTAGTCTAGAAGTTCCAGCAATAAAGTCCAGACCCACTTTTCGTGCACCGTGGGAAAGACGCTGTGGAATAGTTAATGGTTTTATTATCCCCTGCTGGTTCCATTTAGCATTGCTGAGTACTTCTGGCCAGAGGGCCAATTATTCTACAATTTTAATCTTTCGGAAGTCAGTTTTTAATTCTCTTGTAGAGGAGAGGGAAGTTTTCAGGCTGAGGAAGTGTAGGAGACACGGTATGTTAATCCCGTCTCTCATCTCGGGGTCTGTCCATTAGTATTCCATTTGCACACACAGCTCATGCCAAAACCGGCGTGTTTATACACGAGGGATCTGGAGATGGAGGAGCCGTCACAGGAGAAGACTCGGCTTTTACCCACCAGTGTCAGAACTCTGCGGACAGACTCTACTCCATCACTTTGCGGGTCGTTAGCCTGGCCAAGACCAATTTATAAAGACTTTTGATCTCCTATTGTTGACCTATCAGACATTTCTGACTGGGAGTGGAAACTTCTCATGTAGTAAAGTTAAATTGAGTGACCTGCGCGGGGTTAATGGTAAAAGACAAACTTATAAAACTGTTCTTGTTATCAAACTTTGACAAATACCTGCGTGCAGATATCACACCTTTACTATGATTCATTGGGGTTGGTCTACTAAAGGAGCAGAAAGTTCACCGGGCCAGCTTCATATGGCCCATCATTCTACTCCTATGTTACATCCACCTCCTTGTCTCCATTCACTGCACCATAAGGAAGGACTCTGCAAAGTGTAAATCTGCAAGCAGGAGGACTGAAGGGCCCATTGTGTCTGTTTTAAAAAAGAACCGGTCCCTATTATGTGTAGGCAAGTCACTCTCATGTTAAACTTCAGGCAAACAGTGCAATACAAAGATGAAATGTGTATATAGGAGCTGACTTACCTGCCAAAAGATTTGCATGTCTGTCCATCCAGTTTTGAGATGCACAGCTCTGCCTTACAGCACAGCACATTCTGGCAGGGCAGGAGACCTGTTTTTTTTCACTCTGCTGCAGTCACTTTCACACTTTCACATACAGAGACCTCCCTGCCCCCAGCCATGACGGAAGAGTGGAAAGAGAAGCGGAACACTGATGAGCTCATCTCTCTGCTCTCTTCTCCCAATGGCATGCTCCTTGCACTAATGCAGACCTGATTGGCTCCCTGTGCTACTTCTTTCTCTCCCAATCTGAGCTCTGCTGTACAGGGGTGTGCAAGAGGCCAGTAGATGCCAGCTCAATTTCATCTGCTTACCCTACTTGCTTTAAAAAATACAATAAGGATGTATTAATGAATACAGAGCTGCATTAATGCGTGTCTTCTATGTCTTCTATGTCTGCCTAGAGTTCAGCTTTAAATAATTATTGCTTAGTGTTGTTCTTCAGCTTGAGAATGAGAGGTCACCTAAAGTTTGAGTGTTGCTGCTCTCTCTATAACCTCACACAGTCTACCGGCTCCTGAGAATGCATAACAGTGTCAAATATCAGATCTTCGGCTGAACAAATACTAAATTCTGTTATGTGACATCATTATCCGTGCTCATGAGGACACAATCGTTGGGGATAAGCAGTAGACAGGCAGTTGTCAGGCTTCAGATGACCTCTGACCCCTGACTCTTAAGCTGAAGGGTCGGATTCAGACAAAGGAAGTAAAGCTCAAAAGAAAGGCAAATATAAATCTTTCATGGGGGAAGCCTGGATGGGTAAGACTTCTGCTATGCCAATGCTTCACCATATGCCATAGCTCCTTAGTATTAGCTGATCTCACCTCTCACCTCTGAAGTCAAGCTGAGGTCTGATTCTTCCCACATGATGTGCAGCCTCATTGACCAATAGCAAGTGCACATTAGGAGGAGGGGCAAGCCAGAGCTTGTTTTTGATCATCAGTGACCAATAGCAAGTGCACATTAGGAGGAGGGGCGGGCCAGAGCTTGTTCTTAAGCCTCAGTGACCAATAGCAAGTGTACTTTAATAGGAGGGGTGGGACAGAGCTTGTTTTTAAGCCTCAGTGACCAATAGCAAGTGTACTTTAGGAGGAGGGGCAGGCCAGAGCTTGTTTTTAAGCCTCAGTGACCAATAGCAAGTGCATATTCGGAGGGGGGCAGAGCTTGTTTTTAAGCCTCTGAGACCAATAGCAAGTGCACATTGTGGGGAGGGGCAGGCCGGAGCTTAATTTCGTAGCTCATCTGGGCGCCCTGTGATTTCTACGTCACAAAGCACTCATGAAGACATGACCTCTGATTGACTGCTTATCACTGCTACTAGAAGCTTGGGAACTTTAGTTTAAGCACAGGTCCACTTTACAGGGACCCAGTCTTCTGCATAATAAACTAAAATGTGTACAGTAGCTCTTGGCCTCATTTGCATAGACAGAGCACATGGACATTACTACGCAGGAAAAGAAAATGAGGGTCAGTCCACGCTAGAGTACGCAGCACACTAGACATTGAATCTGACCTTGAGGTTAGTACACTGCAGACTGGTCATAATGTTTCCTTCTGTTGGACCATTGTAACCAATTTCCTTTCCAACATAGTTCAGAAAAATCGAATTGGTGGATGTTCAGCTTTCGGACTGCCAGTCTTCTCCAGCATGCAGACATGTTTAAATAATATATTTGTTTTCTCATTACTGTAGGAAAATCCCAATCCCCATATGGCCTTTCAGAAAGTCCCAAAACCAACGGAGGGCTCCCATTTGCGTGTTCACGTCCTCCCCTTCACCAAGATGAATGACCTCAAAGTTCAGGAACTGATCCAAGATGGAATCCATAAGAACCAGAATTCTACACAAGCCACTCGCATAGAGAAGAAGTGTATTGTCCCCGCCGGCTCCCCCGTTGGTAGGTCCTCTTTTATATCCTTCTCTCCTTTTACAGGCCAGGAAACACTGGTAGCTCTACCACGTCCAGAGTTTTGCTGGCTGTACACATAACTACACTGAGTGGCCAGATTATTATGACCACCTGACGTTTGTAGGCAAATTAGCTATAATTTGGCGCTGAAGTTGCTGGAGGGCCAGACCATTATAAATAGGGAAGCAGGTTGTTTACCACGACAGTAGAAGTGATTTGTTTCTGAAGATACGGGGAAACAACGCGATTTAACAGCCTTTGAACGCGTGATGATTGTTGGCGTTCGGAGCCATGGAGCGAGTATCAGCAAAACAGCAGAATTCGTTAAATGTTCAAGAGCAGATGTTGTTAAAGTGTTTAAAGACCGGACTGTCAGCCGAAAATCTGGGTCTGAACTTGCGAATTGTGGCCGTCAGCGACTAGTCAATGTTAGGGCAGAACGGGGGAGGGGCAAGACTGGTACAAGGCAACAGAAGGGTAACAGCGCCGTGTCAGATTCCTCGCATCACCTTTCAACATCTCGTGGAGTCACGAGGCGGCCCAACGAAGTACTGATGGGGGGGTCATAATAATCTGGCCACTCAGCGTATAAACAACTGGTCATCAGTTTAATCACTTCTAACAATGTTTATTTATCATCCATTGAGGGACACAGGAATTCTTAGAATGTCCGTTTATACTGCCACCTACAGGTATAGTCTGACAGTCTAGGAATTCCTGTCTCTCTCAGTGGACTCCAAAAAAAAAGGATTTTACGATGAGTAAAAAAAAAATCAATTTTTTTTAATAGTCTACTTAGGTTTACTGTCCTGGACGTTGAATAGACACCTGAGCAGAGGGATGCAAGGGTTGCATTGTTTTCATGGGTGCTAATCACGTGATTTTTGCAAAGGCAGACACCTCCACATTAGCACTCCTCCTAAAGGCAAGAATCATTTGTGAAGGTTCCTAATATCTCTGTTATGTAGGAAGCTGACCTAGGGAAGATTTTTTTTTAAGCCTCTAAACAGGATCCAAGTTCTACCGTGAGGATTACATCATTCCTTCTCCGCTCATGGCATAGTTTGGTCAGTGAGTAGTTAATGCCTGAAATTGGGTGGAGGGATTTTCATGACTCCATTTTTTTGAGGTCTGTGGTTTAGCCCTCTTGCTGCTTTTAACAGAGATCCTTAACAGTATTTTTGAACGGGATCCTCGGGAGCCATAAAGATTTTAACCAAACCCATCCGAGGCTTGGAAGTCAGTCAGCCTGTGTTAACGGTTTAATGCTTGCATGAGGACTGTGTCCATAATGTATGAGATGAGAGGATGTATCTTGCTGCACTCCTTACCGGATCCGTAAACGTCCTGTGTATACAGGTGGGTGCTCGTAGTGACCACGGATGGCGCCATGGAAAGTATACGAATATCAATGATGTCACCAGCACACCAATTTAAAGTGATCAGCAACAGTCCATTGTAATGAAAAATTGCCATTCAATTGCAAGTGCTTTTCGGGGGCCTCACAGGGTCCCCTTCAACAGGTTCAGAATGTCATTCTGAGCCTGATGAAGGGGACCCTGTGAGGCCCCAAAAGCGGTTGCAATTGAATTGCAGTTTTTTTTATTAAAATTGACTTTTGCTGATCACTTTAAATCGTTGTGCTGGTGGCATCATTGATATTCATAATGTACGAGAAACTGTTAAAGCCTATTCCCACCATAGTGCTCTATGGTAACCCATGCGCCACAATGCACACTTTTTCCTGCATTGAGGCATACGATTAATTTTAATTGGGCCTTGTGCAGCATAAAAAATGCTCCTGCAGTATTTTTTAGGCAGCTCAATGCATTGCAGTGCATTGTAGTACTGGTACATTGTGTATGCACATTGGGGTGCCATTTTAAATGTACGACAATACATACACATCACGCAGTGGCGTCACAAGGGGGGTTCGGCCCGCACCCGGGTGACACCATCGGAGGGGTGGCACCAAAATGACTCTGTCATTTTGGTGTCACCCCCCTCTGAAAAGTCGGGCGCTCGGTCATGAACCGAACGCCCGACAGTATCAGGAGAGAGGAGTGGACCCGGCGGCATACCTTATCCCGCCAGGTGACTGTCCCCTCCTCTCTCTGCCGGCGTCCATCACCAAGATGTCCGCCGGCAGGTATCAGAATACTGCTGCGCGTGCGCGATGACGGCATCGCGCACACGCGTGGTGACGTCACGCACATGTGCAGTGACGTCTCGGCGGGGTGACACTCGGTTACCGCTCCGGGTGTCACCCAGCCTCGGGACGCCCCTGACATCACGTGCCATCATAATTCTCCAAGCACGTTCTGGGTGGTCAAGACACAGGTGTGGCCATTGCAAATTTTGAGGGCAGCGCTGGCACTATTCGTGAGGAAGCATTAAGTGGTGCAGATTTTTCTTTTTCCAGCGTGTCTTAAGGTTTTCTCACCAGGGGAGACTTTTGTTGCACTGGAATTCTTGTTATTCAGTTTTCTATATTACAGAGAACAGGAGCTGACGGAAAATGTATCAATAGGGACAGCTGTTCCAGTGACAACTGTCTACTGTCCCCCCCACTTCCCTTGAGTCTCCAGGACAGGAAGGTTGTCTCATACCCATTTTGACATCTTGGGGAAAACGGGAGAACTTTGAAGGAGGAGACATGGCTGACGGCACTGCTGGTTTGCGATGTCCATATGCATGGCTCGGAATCATGTATGCATCACAAGGCTTACCTGCAGTGTGGAAGACAAGGGCTGCCGTGTCACACGTGAAGCATTGTGTGAGCTCTGTGTACTAAATCTCCTGGTGGGAAGACCCGCTTCCATCGATGAGGACCCAGTGGTGTGAAGATGTTCTCTGCTTGTTGTGCGTTTTTTCTTTTTTCCTATACACATGTTTTTTTTTGAAGGGAGGTGGGGCAGTTATTAGCAAGCAGTACACCCATACGTCCTTGCCATTGCACAATCCTATGTGAGTGATGAGCTGCAGCTCTTCTGTGCTGCTTGTTTTAATTCCGCTCATAGTTTGGTTTGATTGAAGACCAAATCAGAACCATTTGTGAGTGTGCAGTTTGCAGCACAACGTGGTATTTGTTCTGGACGTCCAGCCACGCTGACAGCCCTGCGATTTGCTTCCCAGCAGCCGGAGGCATTTGTATTAATGGAAGCATGTGTACCGGTTCTATTAATACACGGCAGATAGAAGTGCGCGGGCGATGCGATGACAGCACGCCCATCTCCGACAGGAGTCTTCTGGAGCTCTCACTTCACATTTCAAACATCCTTCCAGACAGACCGATATAGAACCATTTAAAGGGAAACGGATGTGTGCTGATAGTTATCATTTTTGGGTTTTGTTTCCCTTTTTTAGCAATGTTTCCCTCTTCAGCCATATACAGCCAGGGCCTTGGTACCGTGGGTGTGACATCATTAAAAGTAGATCCAGATTCCAAAAATGTTTAATTTGAGGTGGAATCCAGGCAAGCAGCTAAGTTCAAAGGTTGAAAGGTACCTGTGGAAAATGTCTTGCTGGGGGAAAAAAAAAGATTTTTAAAATTCGGTGCAGCCAGACTTGTGATCCAATCCAAGATATCACCAGCACACCAGGTTCAGATGAGAAGACAGGACACTTTATGGTCACCAAGAGGAAGTGACATTTGGAGGCCATTGTGGACCTCTTCCTGAGGCAGCTAGACCGGTCCCTACAGCCTTCCCCCCCCCCCTCCCCCCGGGCAGTGTAAGGACCCATGACATTGTCTGAAACACTATGGGCAGCACAGTGGTGTTGTGGTTAGCAATTCTCCCTTGCAGCCCCTGGTTCAAACCCCAGCCAGGACATTATCTGCATGGAGTTTGCATGTTCTCCCTGATCTTGTGTGGGTTTCCTCCGGGTACTCTGGTTTCCTTCCACACCCCAAAGACATACTGGAAGTTAATTGGCTGCTCTCAAAAAAATTTGTCCCTGTTTACATGTGAGATGGGGACCTTAGACTGTAAGCTCCTTGAGGGTAGGGACCGATGTGAATGTGCTCTATGTACAGCGCTGCGTAAATTGTCGGCGCTCTATAAAAACCTGAAATAAATAAATAATACGGGTCTGTTACACATGAAGACACCGAGAGACACACCACAGCTGGAGTGGAGGGGGAGAGAGTGGTCATTGCTGCAGGGCGGAGGATTGGGGTGAGTATATCATCTTTACTTTCCGCTCCTAGACCTAAACAAGCCGTTAACCCTTGCAGTGCAGGCGTAGCCCCAATGCAAGGGTTCATTTTTTTCTTTAACATGGCTGTCCTAGTGTTATCAGATGGGATTACAGGACAGGAAATCAGTTGTGTGTTGGAAGCCCTCCCTTCCGCACTATAACATATTAATTTACAGCTTGATTACGTTTGATCACCTTTTAACAATTGTAGGCGATCCTTAAAAACTCATCTCTTCAGGGATTTCATCTCAACATAACTTAAATTATTACCTTTTGTAACACTTGCCCCTCCTGATAGATTGTAAGCTCTCATGAGCAGGGCCCACCTAACCCTATTGTAATGAAATTGTATTGTATTGTAAATTGTATTGTTACTGTACTGTCTCCTCCATTTTGTAAAGCGCGGCGCAAACTGTTGGCCCTATATTAATCCTGTATAATAATAATAGTAGTCAGGTATGTCATTAAAAAGAAGGATAATGATGTGTCTGTTTCTCTCCGCTCTGCGACAGTCTCTTTAGTGGACAAGGTCAGCTCCGTATTTAACAGCGCCCGAAGACTGGAAGTTGTGCGAAACTGCATCTCCTACATCTTTGAGAACAAAATGCTGGAAACTGAAAAGGTGCGTTTTATAGTCACCATTGTTTTGTTTTATCCTTCAGTCTGGAGAGAGTAATATAGGAGATCTCTCATGAATTAAATATCAAATGATCAGATCCATGGACATGAAGCAGCTTTATTTGTTTTGTTTTATCTATATAGCATCAATTCAGAAAACCTCAAGGGCCCATTCACACCAATTGCAGTGCATTCCAGAGCGGCAGCTGCTGGAACATACAGCAATTGCTCACTAATCTTCCCCCTTCGTTCTGCATTGAAGTCAATGGCACCGCAGCCACACACACACACCCCGCCCGCAGTGCGATCGGACTCGTTGCAAAACATTGCCTGCGTTCCGGTTCACTGTGAGCGCAAAAAATAGAGCATGCAGCAATGTTCGCAGTGGGCCGGAACACAGGCAGTGTTTTGCCACGCATCCAAGCGCACTGCAGGTG
>NW_017306278.1:3321951-3348706 GCF_000935625.1 Nanorana parkeri
TTTTTCATGGATAACATTATTTAAATCTATCATATATTATTATTTCATCTATTCTGACCCAAAGACTCTCGGGGAAGCTATATTTGTTTTCCTAATTCATAGAACATCAGCGCAGAGAACCGTTCATATCAAGTCCCGCCCCAGAGGAGCCTGCATGTACCCGAAACACACAGAATGGGGCCGATCTAGGCAGAAGCCAGTTATCATAATGTTTTGGACAGTGAAAGTAAAGTGGAGCCTCAAAGGTGAAATCCCACATACACATCAAAATTAAGACCCCAGAGGGCATTGAGTCCAAGGGACTCAGGTCTGCAAGGCAAGCGGGTCAATAACTATGCCACTATTATACCTCAATAATACACAAGAGGCAAAATCTGATCATGTGGGTTGTAAATCATTTAAAGCGGTATGAACCAGAGCAGGGAAGACTTTGAATTCAGTTTTTCAAAGTGTTGTCTGTCAGACACTGGAAGCTTCCTGACAGGAACACTGCTCCTTCATTGTCCAATCACAGGCTAGGGTTAATCCCAGATTAGGCCTTTGCTGTGAAGGGGTGTCTGGGTAACAAGATTACCTGAGCAGAATTAGGAATGCTTTGCATGTATGGTTTTTACTTTGTATTCAGCTTGTTACCCAGCAACAGGTATAGTTTCTATATAGGATATGATGCTGTCTATAGGTCCACTTTGGTTATACATAATGCCGTTCCCTTCTGTGGTCCGTGTTGAGCTTCTCCCTACAGCTGCTGTGTGAATTCAGCTTATAGGTACTCGGCCATCTGTGACCTGCAAAAAGCAAACCACACACAGTGCAGACGGTGTGATTGATGCGGTGCAGTAGCGGCATGTCATCGAAGATCGTACGGCACCATCCCCGGAATGTGCCGTTTTTTTCTGAGATTCTGCCAAGTGTCCCTCCCACCTCATCTGTCACCTCTCGCAGTAGATACCGGCGCCAATAACAAATCTAGTATTTGGACGCTTTTTGTGTTGCTTAGCGATGTCTTTGTATTGTCTGGCTCTAAGTTCGGTAACTGGGGGACATGCAGCGTCCGAGGGACTACAATTCCCAGCATGCTGGTTTGACAGTGAAGGAGGAGCTGCACTCCGAGTCATCACTCTGACATTCACTCTGATAGCGCTGAGGAAAAGCAATAGAAATCTGATTTGCTCAAAGGGCTTCTCCTCCTCCTACTACCAGTGTTAACGTGTACGGAAACCCGAGTAACACATTTTCTTTTATTTGCTCCCTTTAAAATATACAGAACCATAATAAGTGCAAAAAACATACTTTTGCTTCATACTTATCAACCTTCAAGGGCACTTTTTTTTTCCTGGTATCCGTGCTTCCCCATTTGGTGGGTGACGCTAGGAAATACGGGTTACTGAAGATCTGCCCCAGCCGGCCATTTAAACAATGAAGGAGCATCCACACAATGTGGTCATCGGTCTTCTCTCCTGTAAAAGAGCTGCCTGTGGTAGATTGACAGCACTATGCAAAACTGCGCTCACTGTACTGGAATGCCCTCTCTCCGTCCTCCATCCTAGTGTACAGCGCATTACAGAAAGCTTGTGTAGATGTTAGGTACTTGTACTGCATTTAAAAACTTGATTTTTGGTAAACTTCACTAAAAGGGTGTTTATCTTTGACTTCAGCTTTTACAGCTTTTACATTAGTTCAGGCCCCTGTCCTGGCCCAGAGTGCACTATGGTGGTCATTTATCAAACTAACACAGGCTGAATATTTGGCAGGAACGTTTTGTACATTACCTTCTAAGTGGATATATTTTTCTAAGTGCATTTATATGTCATGTACAATTGTGTCTCATTAACAAAGTGTGTGCAAGTATTGTAAATGTTTGTGTTTAATTACATTTGTAATGATTCTCTATTGCTTCTTCTCTCACTTCCTACCTCTCTCCATTCTCTGTCCTTCTATCCTACCCTCCACTTTCTTTTCCTTTTTCTTCCCTTTTCCTTTCCCTTTCTTTCCTTTTCTTTTATTTCCTATCCTTTCCCTTCCCTTTTTTTCCTTCTCTTCCTTTCCTCTTTTCTATTCCTTTCCTTCCGTTTTCCCTTTTCTTTTGTTTTTTCCTTCCTTCCCTTCTCTTTTGTTTCCTTTGCTTTTTCTTTTCTTTCCCCTTTTCCTTACCTTTTTTCTTTTTCTGTTTTCCTTTTCCGATTTCCTATTTTTCCTTTCCCTTCCTTTTCTTTTTCCTTTCTTTCCTTTCCCCTCCTTTTCATTCTTTTCTTTGTATTTCCTATCCTTTCTTTTCCTTTCCCTTCTCTTCCCTTTCCTCTTCTTTCCTCTCCTCTCTCTTTCTCTCTCCCCCTCTTCCCTTTCCTCTTCTTTCCTCTCCCCTCTCTGTCTCTCTCCCCCTCTTCCCTTTCCTCTTCTTTCCTCTCCCCTCTCTGTCTCTCTCCCCCTCTTCCCTCTCCTTTCTCTTTCTCTGTCTCTTTCTGTCTCTCTCCCCCTCTTCCTTTCCTCTCTCTGTCTCTCCCCCCATTTGCAGACTCTGCCTGCCGCCCTCCGCGCACTGAAGGGAAAAGCGGCCAGGCAGTGCCTGGCGGAGGAACTCGGTCACCACGTTCAGCAGAACCGCGCCATCCTCAACCACCAGCAGTTCGATTACGTCATCAGAATGATGAACTGCACACTCCAGGTATCTTATGTTCACATGTCAACGTTTGTGTGGCCAGGTAAAGTGTACCTGTCACCTTACACAGGGGAAGCAGCCATTTCAAGCATTGAACTAACATCCAGTTTATCCATTAGGTAGACCGTGGCAACATCAGTTGGAGACCAGGCACAAATCAAACAATAGACCGCCTTGTTTAGAGCAATGGCTCTGCCCAATGGTGACAATGGTGGGATAAGTGGGGTAATGATTCTGTGGGATGTAGGAAGAAACAGGGCACATTGTGAAAGATAAATGGAAGGAACAAAAAGTATATAGAGAGAGGGAGATCACTCCTCTAGCAGATCTAGCCTCTTCCTATACAGTGCTATGGGAAGAGGGATAGTGCAGTCTAATTGAGGACCTAATGTATTGCCTATATCAGTGGTGCACAATTGTTGAGATATAGAAGGCCTCATTGTGACTCCTGACATCATCAAGGACCGCACATAATATTCAGTATATGTAATGCTACCGAAGACTGTCAACAGATGGTCAGAGACTGCAGACATGCTACAGGAGTGATTAGTGACTAAGGACATCTTCAGAGACATGTTCAGAGAGGGATTGCAGACATGATGCATTACATTGCACACTAATGTTCTCACTACTGGCTGTTGAAAGTTTGAGTGTTGGACATGAAGTACTAGCAGGCTACAAGACATAGTGGAGACATGTTGCTAGAGATCGCTGTCGTTGCAACTCCTTTACAAACTATAGTTCCCACTATTGTCTTTGGGAGTCTGAGGGCTGCACAACAAGTACCAGCAGGTCTCATGTTGGGCACCAGAAGTCCATGGTTTGGTGCGCCCATCTTTAGTGGATGGCGCAGTTCATTCTCACATATATTTCTTCTTTATATTTCTTTTCTTGTGTTTTAGGATTTATATAACGCTGAGCAAAGCCTGTTTGTCCTCACAGGATTGACTGCAATAATTACCGGCGAAACACAAGCTTAGCTACGGCTCGTGTTCTCTCGCGTCCATAAACACGACCCTACATTTTCTGAATGTGCCGCGTCCATGCGTTCCAGCGTTTAATCTTGCTTACAATTATCATAAGATTTATGGTTATTTACTGAGCACAGTCCAGCAGTGCACTAAGGGGGGTTTAACTTCTCATTCTGAACATTTTTATCCTGAGTTGAGAATGTTGTTTGTGATGTTAACCATCTGCCGGATTTGTTTATAGAGAAATTGAGCATCTCCGCCACCGAAGTCCCAAAACAAAATATATCTTGTCTGATGGGCCGCGCTCTTGTCTGATGGGCCGCGCTCTTGTTGTCTGATGGGCCGCGCTCTTGTCTGATGGGCCGCGCTCTTGTTGTCTGATGGGCCGCGCTCTTGTTGTCTGGTGGGCCGCGCTCTTGTTGTCTGGTGGGCCGCGCTCTTGTTGTCTGGTGGGCCGCGCTCTTGTTGTCTGGTGGGCCGCGCTCTTGTTGTCTGGTGGGCCGCGCTCTTGTTGTCTGGTGGGCCGCGCTCTTGTTGTCTGGTGGGCCGCGCTCTTGTTGTCTGGTGGGCCGCGCTCTTGTTGTCTGGTGGGCCGCGCTCTTGTTGTCTGGTGGGCCGCGCTCTTGTTGTCTGGTGGGCCGCGCTCTTGTTGTCTGGTGGGCCGCGCTCTTGTTGTCTGGTGGGCCGCGCTCTTGTTGTCTGGTGGGCCGCGCTCTTGTTGTCTGGTGGGCCGCGCTCTTGTTGTCTGGTGGGCCGCGCTCTTGTTGTCTGGTGGGCCGCGCTCTTGTTGTCTGGTGGGCCGCGCTCTTGTTGTCTGGTGGGCCGCGCTCTTGTTGTCTGGTGGGCCGCGCTCTTGTTGTCTGGTGGGCCGCGCTCTTGTTGTCTGGTGGGCCGCGCTCTTGTTGTCTGGTGGGCCGCGCTCTTGTTGTCTGGTGGGCCGCGCTCTTGTTGTCTGGTGGGCCGCGCTCTTGTTGTCTGGTGGGCCGCGCTCTTGTTGTCTGGTGGGCCGCGCTCTTGTTGTCTGGTGGGCCGCGCTCTTGTTGTCTGGTGGGCCGCGCTCTTGTTGTCTGGTGGGCCGCGCTCTTGTTGTCTGGTGGGCCGCGCTCTTGTTGTCTGGTGGGCCGCGCTCTTGTTGTCTGGTGGGCCGCGCTCTTGTTGTCTGGTGGGCCGCGCTCTTGTTGTCTGGTGGGCCGCGCTCTTGTTGTCTGGTGGGCCGCGCTCTTGTTGTCTGGTGGGCCGCGCTCTTGTTGTCTGGTGGGCCGCGCTCTTGTTGTCTGGTGGGCCGCGCTCTTGTTGTCTGGTGGGCCGCGCTCTTGTTGTCTGGTGGGCCGCGCTCTTGTTGTCTGGTGGGCCGCGCTCTTGTTGTCTGGTGGGCCGCGCTCTTGTTGTCTGGTGGGCCGCGCTCTTGTTGTCTGGTGGGCCGCGCTCTTGTTGTCTGGTGGGCCGCGCTCTTGTTGTCTGGTGGGCCGCGCTCTTGTTGTCTGGTGGGCCGCGCTCTTGTTGTCTGGTGGGCCGCGCTCTTGTTGTCTGGTGGGCCGCGCTCTTGTTGTCTGGTGGGCCGCGCTCTTGTTGTCTGGTGGGCCGCGCTCTTGTTGTCTGGTGGGCCGCGCTCTTGTTGTCTGGTGGGCCGCGCTCTTGTTGTCTGGTGGGCCGCGCTCTTGTTGTCTGGTGGGCCGCGCTCTTGTTGTCTGGTGGGCCGCGCTCTTGTTGTCTGGTGGGCCGCGCTCTTGTTGTCTGGTGGGCCGCGCTCTTGTTGTCTGGTGGGCCGCGCTCTTGTTGTCTGGTGGGCCGCGCTCTTGTTGTCTGGTGGGCCGCGCTCTTGTTGTCTGGTGGGCCGCGCTCTTGTTGTCTGGTGGGCCGCGCTCTTGTTGTCTGGTGGGCCGCGCTCTTGAGGGCCGCTCAGCCCTTGTCTGATGGGCCTCTCAGCCCTTGTCTGATGGGCCTCTCAGCCCTTGTCTGATGGGCCGCTCAGCCCTTGTCTGATGGGCCGCTCCCATGTCGGCTGGCCTGTGCTGGCATTAATAGAGTGGCAGGCATTACGCCTATAATGCATAATACCGCAACACACATGCCAAACATTCTTGTGCACCGTCAGGAGATTATTGCACTGTGTTAATGGAACTTTAATGCAATGCATAGTATGAATGGGCCCTCAATCAGGGATTCTTGGCTTTAGGGTTTTAGGGATTCTAAGGGGCTGATCTATAAATGTTCTACTCAGTGAATATCAGGGTGAATGCTGTTCACTTGGCATTACCGCCACTAGATAGAAATTCCAATGAAGGTGGATAACCCTGCCTGCATGGTGCAGATAGGTCTCGATTTCTTATCTGACTCAAAACTTTCCCACAAACCAATCACAACCTTTTAGATCGGGGGTAGACAATCATGGCCCTCCAGCCGTGGTGAAACTACAAGTCCCATGAAGTATTGCAAGACTCTGATGGCCACAGGCATGACTCCCAGTGGCAGATGCATGATGGCATTTGTAGTTTGCTGAGGTTGCCTACCCTTGCTTTAAAACCTGCACACTAAGCCTACTTGAAAAATTATTTGCATCGGTCATCCAGAAATTGATTTGAAGATTTCAGCCAGTGCTAAGCTAATTATTTATTACTGGTATTTATATAGCGCCGACAATTTACACAGAGCTTTGCACAATCAGTCCCTGCCCTCAGGAAGCTTTCATACTAAGGTCCCTATAGCACACGCATACAGGGCCAATTTAGACAGGAGCCAATTAACCAAGTCTTTGGAGTGTGGGAGGAAACCGGAGTACCTGGAGGAAACCCACTCAAGCACAGGAAGAACATTCAAATTCTTTGCAGATAGTGTTCTAATTGGGATTCGAACCGGGGACCCCCAGTGCTGCAAGGCAGAAGTGTTAACCACTAAGGGACTGTGTTGCCCAAATGTTCCAGTCTGGTGTCTGTGCCCAAATGTTTAGCAAGCTCATGGATGCCATTTACCTGTCAGGTCCACTTTAAATGAGGCATCACATGAGAGATAATCACAGCGGCGTGATTCAGACTTAGTCAGTATGACTATGTAGTGTAGAAACAAGGAAGGAAAGGAATAAATCCCAACTTCATCACATCACGGGCCGCAATAAAATAAAACAAACCATTAAAATGTCCGTAAATAGCTTTTCGGTTTATACAATAAATTCCCCACTTTAGGTCCCATCCCGGCGGTTTATAATAACCATACAGATCCTTCCCATCATGGCTCCTGTCTGACACATGACAAGCCATATACTCATTGTTGTACAGGCCAATGTTTTATGATAAGTAAATGGTACATCGCGTTTTACAATGAGAACCGACCTCAGGGCTGCCGAACACAGCTTGTTAATGTGAAAAACAGGACGCAGCCACTTAACCGTGATCAGTTCTTGGCAGGATGTATATTAAGCTATCTTACACACATGAGCCATTGCTGTCGTCGTATGTTGCGCATGAGCGTTGGTCTGGTGGAACGCTCTGCGATCGGTGTATAACAGAACCAGAGTAATTCTTGTTCCATGCAAATTACAATGAGTGATGCCAATGCAAAGGCTTGGTTTCAGATCTGACCAATAATATGAAAGTGGCCCTTTCAGTCATTTCGGTAAAAGTCTTTGTGAACAAATTCCTGATGTGCCGTGATACAAAATGACTGCATCAGGTTTAAGAAAAAACTCTATTGAAGTGTGCTTGTGTTCAAGTCAGGTGACTTTGCCTATCCTGTGATGATGGCACTGGCCATCATCACAGATTTCCCTCAGTCTCCTCTCCCTCTGTGATCACTTCAGACGGTACACCAGGGTCGGGAAACTCTGACCCTCCAGCTGTGGTGAAACTACTGATGTGCTTGCATTCAAGTCAGGTGACTTTGCCTACCCTGTGATGATGGTACTGGCCTGCTGCCGGCAGGAGGAAGCATTTCCTCAGTCTCCTATCCTGCTGTGATCACTCCAGACTGTACACCAGGGTCGGGCAAACTCTGACCCTCCAGCTGTGGTGAAACTACTGATGTGCTTGCATTCAAGTCTGGTGACTTTGCCTACCCTGTGGTGATGGCACTGGTCTGCTGCCGGAGGGGGGGAAGCATTTCCTCAGTCTCCTATCCCTCTGTGATCCCTCCAGACTGTACAAACTCTGTCCCTCCAGCTGTGGTGAAACTACCGATGACAATGGTGTCACCGTGCCAGAAATCGAGGGGAGACCTCTACTATGGATGTGGATGGCAATATAAGGCTAAGGAAGGTCCCAGCCTTCCCCCCAAATCCAATGACAAGTATTTTAATTGCTGTTTTACCATTTAGAGATATTTCCCTTCACTTCCTGTCACTTGGAAACCAAGGAGGACCGTGCACATCCCCGAGCAAGATTCAGGTGTCTCCAGTACTTCCTGTACAGTCCAATAACAAACATGCAGCTCAGAAGTGGTGACTTTACCTGGACTGGGCTGCTGCATGCTTGTTTCAGGTTGAGTATGGAGACAGCCAGGCAGTTAGCATTTTCTGAAGCAGGTCGGCAGTGGCGGCCCACAGGTTTAGATTGAAGTAGCACTTTCCTTAAAGCAAATCCGGCAGCCATGTTGTTTATGTTTGTGGTGTAATTCAGGAACGGTTGCAGGGCTCGGCTCGTCACGTCGTACAAAGGAGCCCGTTATGCCATTGAGCATGAGAGGTTTCCTGTCTACGTTGTGTCCCTTTTATGAACAGCTAATAATTCTAATAGGATTACAGTTTTGGTTTCAAAAGTGAGGAATAATTTGTAGATTAGTGGGGTCACTGCAAGAATAATGTCCCCCCTACATCCAGGAACAATCCTTGCTATTTAAGGCCGGCTAAAGCCCCATACGTGATCCCCGGCGTCGCTGCGCGGAGCTTGTGCGCTGTTGTATTCAGCCGTGTTATCAGTCTTGTTTAAAAGCTCTTCCTCCATTATTACTCCGACTTTTTATTCTAATTTAGGAAATACGTATAAAATGCTGGTGTGCAGAGTCAGTCCGTCAGTGTGCACTGGCCTGACCTCCTTCACTGCTACGTATGATCCAGCAATGTGCAGTCACTGTACAGACCAACTCCTCTGCTGTGCATAGTCCAGCAATGTGCGGTCACTGTACTCGCCTCCTCCACTGCTGTGCATAGTCCAGCAATGTGCGGTCACTGTACTCGCCGCCTCCTCTGCTGTGCATAGTCCAGCAATGTGCGGTCACTGTACAGACCAACTCCTCTGCGCATAGACCAGCAATATGTGGGTCACTGTACTGACTAAATCTGCTCTGCTTAGGCATTCCAGCAGTGTGTAGTCACTGTACTGACCGCCTCCTCTGCTGTGCATAGTCAGTCTAGCAGTATACTGTCACTGTACTGTACTATTTCAGCAATATCATTTACCCTTTTAAAGGTGGAAAATAATGGTGTATACCTGGCCCATTATTTGCAAAGTGGCGCCTTTATTCTTTCAGGCAGATGGTGCTAATTCACAAGTTAAGACTTTGCTAGCTGAGGAGGAGGGGTATGTCCCTCTTCCGAATCATGAGGTCTCTGTTCAGCATGATGCTTCTCTAGATTTGCTTAGAGCTCCACCTCCTGGCTGCAAGTAATAAGTATGAAATATTCTTATGCAGACTTTTTATCAGACCAGGCCACCTTCTTCCATTGCTCTGTGGTCCAGTTCTGACGCTCACGTGCCCATTGTAGGCGATTTTGGCAGTAGGCACCCTGACCAATCTGCTGCTACGCAGTCCCATAGACAACAATCTGCGATGCTCTGTGTGTTCAGACACCTTCCTATCGAAACCAGCATTAGTTTTTCCAGCAATTTGAGCTACAGTATATCTTCTATTGGATTGGGCTACCCGGGCCAGCCTTCCCTCCCCATGTGCATCACTGAGCCTTGTCCTTCCATGACCCTGTCGCTGGTTCACCGGTTTTCCTTCCTTTGACCACTTTTGTTTGGTCCTGACCACTGCAGACCGGGAACATCCCACAAGAGCTGCACTTTTGGAGTTGCTCTGACCCGTTCCTCCATACATCATAATTTGGCCCTTGTCAAATTTGCTCAGATCCTCACATTTGCCCATTTTTTCTGCTTCCCACTTGCAGGAGCCATTGCAATATATCCCCCCACTTGCAGGAGCCATTGCAATATATCCTCCCACTTCCAGGAGCCATTGCAATATATCCTCCCACTTCCAGGAGCCATTGCAATATATCCTCCCACTTCCAGGAGCCATTGCAATATATCCTCCCACTTCCAGGAGCCATTGCAATATATCCTCCCACTTCCAGGAGCCATTGCAATATATCCTCCCACTTCCAGGAGCCATTGCAATATATCCTCCCACTTCCAGGAGCCATTGCAATATATCCTCCCACTTCCAGGAGCCATTGCAATATATCCTCCCACTTCCAGGAGCCATTGCAATATATCCTCCCACTTCCAGGAGCCATTGCAATATATCCTCCCACTTCCAGGAGCCATTGCAATATATCCTCCCACTTCCAGGAGCCATTGCAATATATCCTCCCACTTCCAGGAGCCATTGCAATATATCCTCCCACTTCCAGGAGCCATTGCAATATATCCTCCCACTTCCAGGAGCCATTGCAATATATCCTCCCACTTCCAGGAGCCATTGCAATATATCCTCCCACTTCCAGGAGCCATTGCAATATATCCTCCCACTTCCAGGAGCCATTGCAATATATCCTCCCACTTCCAGGAGCCATTGCAATATATCCCCCCCACTTCCAGGTGCCATTGTAACCAGATAATCAATGTTATTCACCTCTCAGTGGTCACAATGTTATGGTTATCAGCGTAGATTCTCTTTAGTGCCTTCAGCGCCCTCTAGTCTGGCCGATCCCCCCCGAGTCTAAGTGAATGTATTTTCATGTGTTTCTAGTTTATCTTAATAAATGCCATTGAAGCCGTTGAATAGAGTTATACAGAATAACATATAGACGTCTATAAATTAGGCTTTATTTGCCCTTTTAGAACTTGCTTCCAGTAAAGCCCCATAAATGCCAGTGTAATATATGGCATGGCCTGGAATTGTTTCTGGGTCTCTCGGGTCTGGAAGGGTGCACAGAACCGAATTCTACTGATGGCGTGTCATCTGAGACTAGCTGTCCGTGTTCCGGACTGTCCTCTCTTATTACAGCATGTTCTGTAGCCTGGTGAAAAGCTATAGTCGAGGCAAATAGACAGTTTATATAGATATATGTGAAGTATTGTACCTGCAAAGAATTTAGTCTGTCCTGTTTAGTGGTGAGGTCCTGCACCCCCCCACTGACTATTGCAGCCTGGTCCAGGACACACACCCTCCCAACCTTTGATTGGGCAGCCAAAGAGCAGAAGTACACTGAGGAAGTCTTCCCCTGTGCTTCCTTCACCCATAAGCATGTTCACAGTGTAGGTTACAGTCGGCTAGTCTGCAATGCAAAGCGTGGGATGCCGTGGTGTAAAGCACGGACTCTATAGAAGTGGAGACGTGTTCTCTGGAGTGACCAATCACGCTCCTCTGTCTGGCAATCCGATGGGCGTGTCTGGGTTTGGCGGTTGCCAGGAGAACGGTACTTGCCTGACTGCATTGTGCCAAGTGTAAAGTTTGATGGAGGGGGATTATGGGGGGGTTGTTTATTATGGGGGGCATCAGCATACCAAGACATTTTGGACAATTTCATGCTCCCACTTTGTGGGAGGAGTTTGGGGATGGCCCCTTCCTGTTCCAACATGAAGTCAGCACAAAGAGCTGGAGAGGGAGGGCAGGAAGTGGATTTCATGGGGACACCGAGGCACATACAACAGCCAGAGAGAATGGGGAAAAGAGAAGGGGGCTGACCACTAGGGGAGGCGGTGATCAGGTAAGAAAAAGTGCTTTACTCCGATCCCCTAGGCATAGACAAGCGGTTGACCCTTAAAGTAGCCCCACTAAGGGGAGGGTTTGTTTTTTTTTTGCCCGGAGATATGCTTTAAGGAAATAATGGAACGTCGGAGCTCTGTGTCTGTGTATAGACATTTCATGTGTATGAAGAAACTTTACAGATAATGACTTTTCCTTTAAATGTTTAAAAAAAATTATGTAGATGAACATGAGTCGGGATGTGACAATAGCCACGAGCAATGGCTTTGTGGTTTGTTGATGGATTCTACCTTCCATGCCACAAATAGCTCCCTAATGAGGAGCAGCCGCTGCCGTGTTTGTAACGGGCTCGCGGATCTTACAAGCACCTAATTCAAGACAGACATCTCCCCGTCCTCCGCTGTCTGTGTCTGCGCTGCTGTTGTGGCCCTGAATGTAAAGAATGTTTGCATCCCTTATATACAGAATTCCTTCTCCCCGAGAGAAGACGACATCTGCCAACTGCAGAGGAGAACGTAATACATTTGTACAACTGCAGAGCGCTCCGTATAATACTGTACAACTACAGAGCTCTGTGTATAATACTGCCGTATAATACTGTACAACTACAGAGCGCTGTGTATAATACTGTACAACTACAGAGCGCTCCGTATAATACTGTACAACTACAGAGCGCTCCGTATAATACTGTACAACTACAGAGCGCTCCGTATAATACTGTACAACTACAGAGCGCTCCGTATAATACTGTACAACTACAGAGCGCTCCGTATAATACTGTACAACTACAGAGCGCTCCGTATAATACTGTACAACTACAGAGCGCTCCGTATAATACTGTACAACTACAGAGCGCTCCGTATAATACTGTACAACTACAGAGCGCTCCGTATAATACTGTACAACTACAGAGCGCTCCGTATAATACTGTACAACTACAGAGCGCTCCGTATAATACTGTACAACTACAGAGCGCTCCGTATAATACTGTACAACTACAGAGCGCTCCGTATAATACTGTACAACTACAGAGCGCTCCGTATAATACTGTACAACTACAGAGCGCTCCGTATAATACTGTACAACTACAGAGCGCTCCGTATAATACTGTACAACTACAGAGCGCTCCGTATAATACTGTACAACTACAGAGCGCTCCGTATAATACTGTACAACTACAGAGCGCTCCGTATAATACTGTACAACTACAGAGCGCTCCGTATAATACTGTACAACTACAGAGCGCTCCGTATAATACTGTACAACTACAGAGCGCTCCGTATAATACTGTACAACTACAGAGCGCTCCGTATAATACTGTACAACTACAGAGCGCTCCGTATAATACTGTACAACTACAGAGCGCTCCGTATAATACTGTACAACTACAGAGCGCTCCGTATAATACTGTACAACTACAGAGCGCTCCGTATAATACTGTACAACTACAGAGCGCTCCGTATAATACTGTACAACTACAGAGCGCTCCGTATAATACTGTACAACTACAGAGCGCTCCGTATAATACTGTACAACTACAGAGCGCTCCGTATAATACTGTACAACTACAGAGCGCTCCGTATAATACTGTACAACTACAGAGCGCTCCGTATAATACTGTACAACTACAGAGCGCTCCGTATAATACTGTACAACTACAGAGCGCTCCGTATAATACTGTACAACTACAGAGCGCTCCGTATAATACTGTACAACTACAGAGCGCTCCGTATAATACTGTACAACTACAGAGCGCTCCGTATAATACTGTACAACTACAGAGCGCTCCGTATAATACTGTACAACTACAGAGCGCTCCGTATAATACTGTACAACTACAGAGCGCTCCGTATAATACTGTACAACTACAGAGCGCTCCGTATAATACTGTACAACTACAGAGCGCTCCGTATAATACTGTACAACTACAGAGCGCTCCGTATAATACTGTACAACTACAGAGCGCTCCGTATAATACTGTACAACTACAGAGCGCTCCGTATAATACTGTACAACTACAGAGCGCTCCGTATAATACTGTACAACTACAGAGCGCTCCGTATAATACTGTACAACTACAGAGCGCTCCGTATAATACTGTACAACTACAGAGCGCTCCGTATAATACTGTACAACTACAGAGCGCTCCGTATAATACTGTACAACTACAGAGCGCTCCGTATAATACTGTACAACTACAGAGCGCTCCGTATAATACTGTACAACTACAGAGCGCTCCGTATAATACTGTACAACTACAGAGCGCTCCGTATAATACTGTACAACTACAGAGCGCTCCGTATAATACTGTACAACTACAGAGCGCTCCGTATAATACTGTACAACTACAGAGCGCTCCGTATAATACTGTACAACTACAGAGCGCTCCGTATAATACTGTACAACTACAGAGCGCTGTGTATAATACTGTACAACTGCAGAGCTCTGTGTAGTCGCCTTCCTTAGCCTTGTAGCACACACACACCCAGACACTGTGCGGTTTATTCAGTTGTTTGTGAGGGTCGCGGAATGCTGTTGGCGGGCCGGTATCACAGCCGGTGTAGTTTAAGGCTTGGACTGGGGTCGCTGGAGAGAGGTGCCGCTCACTCGCTGCGAGAGGACCCCGGCATCCCAAACATTTCCTCCGCGCTCCATTATAGACGCTCACTGTCGCTGGTTACCATGGGAGGCCTCGTGACGTTCCTCACAAGCACGCCTGGCATCCCGGCTTTAAGAAATGTCAGATGTGCTGACACGGGGGAGGGGGGAGAGACACTGTCTTTTTTTTTTTTTCTTTTTTTTTTACATCAGTCTTTTTTAATCGGGGAAAAAACAACAGTCACCGCGCTGTGTCGCCACGACAGTAAACAAGCTGGATGCGAAAAAAGCCGCAGTTTGCGTTGTTGCGGAAAAAATGCAAAACTTGTTGGTTTGTATCACTGATTTTTTTTAAAAATGGTAACACAAAAAGCATCTGAAGGATAAAAGCGCTCGTTCCTTTTATGCCCATCTGCAGCCAGAATGTATTTCGGGCACATCCGTGCCATCCTGTTGCGGTAACGTGCCGCAGAGGTGGTTCCACGTCTCCGTGCGTTGCTGTGCCGTTTATTCTGAGTTGGGTAGATCTTGGTGGAGCGAAGGACCCAAAGGCATAATCTCTGGTCTTGGAAGGCAACTCTCTATCACCCGCCATGGTATCCCATCGGTCCCCAAAGCAATCCAGAAAAACTATTTGAAGAATGAGAGCGTCACAACCATTTAGTTAGTCAAGCAGAACTTTATTAAACTTGACAAAAAAACAATAGATGTGTTTTGGGGGCTCATGATTCCCCCTTCATCAGGGCTTATACTGGCCGTGATTGGTGAAGAATTGGACAGTAAGGAGAAAGCATCGGCATTTAGGGTAATGGGCGATGTGGGTGCCAAGTGACCCGGGGTCCGCGATGTCGGCACCAGAGAGTCTCAGCGCCCGTTTGTATGCATATTTGGGATTCTGGTCTGGAGTGCAGTGGGACATATGCGATCGATTACAGTCGTTTCCCACTGACGTCCATTGACCTTAAATCAGGGCGGACACAGGCGGCAGATATTTTTCACTGGATCAGTTATGACCCATTCCCACAAGTTTGGTGCGATTACACGTGGGACTGTAACATGAGTTGATGTGGTGGCAAAGACTGCACCCCAACGCACCTTCCTAGGGCACCCGAACATGTTGCCACGACGATAATATTGCATGCACAATTTTTGGTCCATTGGGCATCCCATACAAGTACAGGAATACAACACATATTAAGGCGCATGCATTTACCATACCACAGAGGACTGGACTGGTGTGTACGGGCCCCTTATATACATACCGGTGGGTCAGTTTTAGTAACGTCAGTAGATGAGACGGCATCATGTCTGGTCTTTCAGCACTGTCCGTTGTAGCTACTTACACTGAACATTTCCAAACTCAGTCATGTTTTTAGCAATTATAGGTTCATTTTTCCAATTTTCTCAAGAACAAAGAGCGAAATGTCATTGAATCTGAAGGAAAGTTTACTGTAAGAACTAAAGTGATTCCTACAAGAGTCCATTCATCATGCGTGCCGTGGGGGGCACTTCTTGTGCGTAAACGCGAGGGTGGTAATGTTTTCAGGCTCAAGTCTAGATATTCTGACATCAGTTCTCAGAATTCAGCTCTGGAAAGTGGGGGTTTTGTCCTAAAAAATTGTTCAAAGGCAGTAAAGTCCGAATATTTCTTTGGAAGCATCTGCAGCCTGAAATGCTTAAAATGGACATTAGATAATCTCTTCAAGTCTACATGAGTAAATTCCTCACATGCCACAATATACCGGAATGGTGTCATTCTTTTTAGAGAAGCTCCACCTTTTATAATTAAAAAGCCATTTCTGAGCTCCAGTCATTATAATAAGTATGTGGAAGGCACCCCAAGCAATCGATTGCCTTATGCAGTGGCCACCAGGCGTTTGGCCTCCGCTGAGCTCAAGGCCAAGTCTCAGGAAAAGGTCAACCTGCACCAAGGACTTAAAAGGAGAACTATGAGGCGAGTGAAAATCACTCATCCTCATAGTTCTAGCCGACCTGTGACAATGAAACTGTCACACGTCGGCTCAGTAGATCGGGAAGTGAGGGAACACATACTGTCGCTCGCTCACTTCTCCATCATGTCCCTGCAGAGAGATGTGACTGTCACTCACAGCTCTCTGCAGGGAGTCTCCCCCCTCTCCGATCCTCCAGCGCTGACTGGCGGAGGGGGCGGGTAGAGCAGGCTCTGTCTCTAGATAGGCAGAGCCAGCTGTCACTCACGCAGCTGGGTGGATCTTGACCGTAATGTCGGGATCCCGGCTGCGGCGCTCTCAGTATACGTAGAGTTGATAAACAGATCTTTTATTTGTATCTTTTGAGGCAAATAGCTTAAATATCTCAGAGACCCGACACTGAAGCCAAAACACCAGCATGAGAGCCAAAGGACTATCCCTTTCAGAGGAGAGGTTGGCATTGGCAGCCCCCATTCTTTTCTCATGACAGATTCACTTTCAGCCGATCCCTGAAGCCGTTTCAATCTATACATTTGGGTGAGGGGCTGGTATTTTGGTATAACGATCACCCATGGTGACCAGTAAAACTTTAAAATGGGCAAATTGAAGACCGAAGAGGCCAATTAAATAAAAGCGTATCATTATAACTGAAAAAATCTAACTACAGTAAATCTCTCACCAGCAGGAGAAGGGTGCACTTAAGATGTCATTGATACATTTCATTACAACATTTATCCGGCCCAAAATATTACATTTTCATATTTAACTTTTTCCATTTTTGCATCATTTTGGACTGTGTGTTTTCCAAGGTCATCCCTCGTTGCTGCATCCACTAATAATATTTTCCGGCTGTAGGGATTTTCATGTAAATTCTATTTTGTAACATCGACCTCGGCCCATTTTTTTTTTTATTACATGTTATGCTCGAAGTTGAATAATGGATTCAGCATGTCACAGTGGAAAACTCATAAAAGCTGTTTACAGGTTTGAAATTTCTGCCGAGTATTCGCACAGACCATCTCCACTGCACAGCTAAATGCTTTCTGAAGCTTTTATGCTCTGGTTTTAAGTCTCATTATATAGGACCCTGCCTCTAATATTCGCCTCATGACTCCCCCGAGAAAGTTCTACACTAATTATTTTGCCAGGCATCTCAGCAATGTCACCGGTCTCTAGTGAATGGATAGGCTGCATTCTCAGCAATGTCACCAATCTCTAGTGAATGGACAGGCTGCATTCTCAGTGATGTCACGGGTCTCCAGGGAATGGATAGGCTGCATTCTCAGCGATGTCACCGGTCTCTAGGAATGGATAGGCTGCATTCTCAGTGATGTCACCGGTCTCTAGGGAATGGATAGGCTGCATCCTCAGTGATCTCACCGGTCTCTAGCGAATGGACAGGCTGCTTTCTTATGTATTTCAGTCTCTACAAAATGTTAAGTGTCTCATTGCTTTTATTTTATTTTCAGGACTGCTCCAGCCTTGAGGAATATCACATTGCAGCTCAGTTACTTCCACTGGCTACTGCCTTTTGTAGGGTAAGTTCCCATGTGGAATGAAGTGTAAATGTATTTCTGTTGCCTCTGTTGTACTCTGCTACAGGAAAACAAAATTAAACCTTTTCTATGACCAAGGACAAATGTGGGTCCTGAGGTTACACAGGTTGAGAACCACTGCTCTAGAGGATATGTTGGCCTCACACCATTCTGCTTCGTAATAGCCTCTTTATTTGTATTCCTTTAGCATGACATATGGATGCAACTTTTCAAAGCCTCACAGGGCTCCTTTGTCAGGCAAAGTGTCCAGTGGACGCTTTGCCTGACGAAAAGGCCCTTGAGGCCCTGAAAAGTTGCATCCATATGTCATGCTAAAGGAATACAAATAAAGAGGATATTCCGAAGCAAAATTCTGTGCAGACTTCATATCTTCTAGTGTGGAAGGAATAGTGTTCCATTGTTGGTGTCAATGGTAGGAATACCACTGAGCACTAGGAATTCGCAAAACCGGGTCACTTGAAACCATCAGACATGAACCATAAGTTTGTCAGTTTATAGGGAATGGGGTTATACAATTAACATTATGAAATGGATATGACTACACCTGACCTCTCACTTGCTCTCTATATGGAACCACGTTCATGCCCCCTTCACGTGAAAGGGGTTAAACCCACGGCAGTCGGTCCAGAGTTCCCGTAGCTATTTTTAAAGTGTTTATTACAAAAACATGTTTAATGAAATTGTTCATCCTTCCATAACCTGTGTTTATTTATTTTCTGCATCCCACTTCAACCACAGGAAATGTAAATCCTAAAACGGGAATAAACGTCACTCCCCCACTAAACTTTATTAAAAAATAACTAAAACAATGCGCTCATGCTTATTTTCCGGAGTACGGCTTATTTACCGGGTTTCATATACATCATTTGGGGGGAACGCAAACATGATTCACACAACAAAGGAATGATTCCTCCGTCACGTAGAGAGACCTCGAGTGTTCTAGGTCATCAAGATCGCGTCTTCCTGTTGTTCACACTGAAGGAATGTTTCTAAACAATAAAAAAATAAATAGGTACTTCACTAATGCACTCTTTCACCGCAGGAGTCCAGATTAATGGGCTGAGTAATTTATTATATCGACCGTTTCCATAATAAATACTAAATAGAAAAGGTTTAATGCCGCTGAAAATTGCATCAGTGGGAATACCAGTACAATTAAATGTTATTTAAAGCGCTCTTATAACATTTGAAAATACATATATAAAGGTCATGGGACAGTCTGCTCCTATGGGGCTACTGGACAGGAAGCCACCTGTGTGCTGGAAAAGAACCCCTAAATTTAGCCCCATTTCAGAAAACTACTCATCCAGAATTTTTTTGATTATAAAACAGGATTTATATAGCGCCAACAGTTTGCGCAGCGCTTTACAATATAAGGAAGACATTACAATCACAATACACTTCAAGACAAGATGGTAAGGAGGGCCCTGCACCTGAGGGCTTACAATCTAAAAGGGAGGCAGGGTGGGTCTCCCAAGGTGTAAAAATGAATCTGTCATTTGGGAACGGGCAATCCCAAAATACTCCACTGTCCCCATGGCCTCAGGACTGTGGAACTGAACTGCACTCTTCAGTGAAAGGAGAAGGAGAGTCATGTACTTGCCATGGCTGCTTCCATCACATGACCGGGAACCAGAACACTAAGGCCTTGTTCACACCAAATGCAGAGCAGATCTGCATGAGTTTCTGCACACGCAGTTCAGTGGGTTGTGCCACATTTTTTGCCGTGTTTTTGATGCTTTCCGGGCCTTTTTTGGTTAAAAAAAATATATATATATTTTTTAGTTTAAAATGGGCTTTCAGTGCGTTCCAGGCATTTTTGATGCATTTGCATGCGTTCCAGAGCAGGTAAAATAGGGCCTGCTGCAGTTTTTTTTAAATAAATAGCGATTGGATAGCAAAGTTAAATGATCAGCTTTGCTATGTTCCATCCTTAGTTTCTCACACTGCACCTGTCAGTGATTTCCTCCTGGCCTTGTACTTTGGAGCCGTAGGGGAATCATGAGACAGATACTTCAAAAGCGGCGACGTTGCTGTAATAGAAATTGAGACGTGTCAGGAAACAAAAGCTTCCGTCTTTGCGTCCTGCAGCCAAGACTCTGTGCTGTGTCTGCCGATGCTTGTCCCTTGTCCGGAGCTCCTTAGATTCAAAGCTCAAAGTTTTATTAGAGATAAACAAGTATAGTGATGCAAAGCAGGCGCATTGTGCGTTGAAGGGAATTTAGCAAACTTTGCTGTAGATATGGGCCCTGCCAGTGCTCATACTTCAGTGCTAAGTCTGCCTTTACTTTTGCCATGTGATCTGTGTGGGCTAATCCTGGCACTGAAAGTATTCTAACACCTTCCCACTCCTGTTGCAGGTGATCCCTCTGATTTGACATCACGCTCTCTGATGGGGCTTGAACACTTACATGCTTGAGTCTTTGGTCTCTTTTGTAATAACTAGTGATGAGCTGGGGCTTGGTGTGAACTAGGGATGCAGCGATACCAGTACTAGTATCGGTGTTGATGCCGAGTATTTGCAGGAGTACTCGTACTCGCCCAAATGCTCTGATACCTTCCCTGGTACCAGAACTTCCAGTCAGAGGAAGATTTCCTCTGATCAGCAGTGCCATAGGGGAACATGGAGCCGGCTTCCCGGGCAATCAGGAAGCCGGGTGGCGAGTAATGACCTGCCTCTCGACTTCGTGATTGGCCGGGAAGCTGGCTCCACACTGATCGGCTGGGAGGCCGGCTTTCCAGCCAATCAACATGGAGCCGGCCAAACAACATGGAGCCGGCTTCCCGGGCAATCACGGAGCCCAGCGGCCGGTAGTGACATTCTGCCCGGCTTCCTGATTGCCCGGGAAGCCGGCTCCATGCCAGTGGAAGCACCAGTATCGGTACCCGACATCTGCGAAAGCAAAATTTGAAATGTGATTGGCCGTTTGAATTTCGGGGAAAAAGCCAAACAACTTTCTGAGATGGTAGATGAAGGGATTCATGGGAGAATGTATTTATAAACTGAGGAAAGAGCTTATCCTTCTCCTCTGCCAAGTCGGAGGTTTTGTACAGGAGAGGGGAACACTTGACCATCTTATTTCCAAAATCTGCAGTTATTTCTGGATGCGGGAACCAACAATTTTAGCCTTAATTATCGGTTTTCCCGCCAGCCGTGGGATCTTATGTTGGCGGAGATACAACGCGCACAAGGTCAGTACCAGAGCAAGGAGCAAAACAAATGTCAGGTTTCAACAGAGACAATAAAGCGGACTCACGTGTTTGTAGCATCCTATTGATGAAATTGTTGGGTCAGATTTGTGGAATGAAAACGCGAAATTGGCATGTCACGTGATCCTTTGTACAACACGCCATTAATTGATGTGACTTGACTGGCTGACAGATATGGGGCAATGGTTGGAATCAGCTGTTGTGCCCAAGTGTCCCAATCCTTTTCATGAATGTTACATTGTGTCACAGAATCTGAGGGGTGGGATTGGGCTGAATATGGCCACTATGAGCTTTCTGTAGCTTAAAACATCCAGAGAGAAAACTTTAACGTGATCTCCAGCCTTCCCCTTCAGTCTTCTATTTGACCTCCGTCCTTCCATTCAGTCTTATATCTGACCTCCGTCCTTCCCTTCAGTCTTCTATCTGACCTCCGTCCTTCCCTTCAGTCTTCTATCTGACCTCAGTCCTCCCCTTCAGTCTTCTATCTGACCTCCGTCCTTCCCTTCAGTCTTCTATCTGACCTCCGTCCTTCCCTCCCGTCTAATATCTGACCTCCGTGCTTCCCTTCAGTCTTCTATCTGACCTCCGTCCTTCCCTCCCGTCTAATATCTGACCTCCGTCCTTCCCTTCAGTCTTCTATCTGCCCTCCGTCCTTCCCTTCAGTCTTCTATCTGACCTCAGTCCTCCCCTTCAGTCTTCTATCTGACCTCCGTCCTTCCCTTCAGTCTTCTATCTGACCTCCGTCCTTCCCTCCCGTCTAATATCTGACCTCCGTCCTTCCCTTCAGTCTTCTATCTGACCTCCGTCCTTCCCTTCAGTCTTATATCTGACCTCCGTCCTTCCCTTCAGTCTTCTATCTGACCTCCGTCCTTCCCTTCAGTCTTATATCTGGCCTCCGTCCTTCCCTTCTCTCTTCTATCTGACCTCCGTCCTTCCCTTCAGTCTTATATCTGACCTCCGTCCTTCCCTTCAGTCTTATATCTGGCCTCCGTCCTTCCCTTCAGTCTTCTATCTGACCTCCGTCCTTCTCTTCAGTCTTGCACAGTTGTACCAGCTCCTCACCTGTGTGATATTGCTTCCTCTTTAACTGCTTCAAGTCTTGTAATGTGCTGTGATCACAGACTCAAATGTGACATTGTTTTATATTGGCAGAGAAAGCCTCCCATTGCAGCTACACACACAGAGTCTATAAATATGAAAGTAAATATCTAATCATCCATTAAGTATCAAAATACTCTACAGCTGAAGAACATTCCATTACCTTTATTATAGACGTCTGATGCTATGTTTGGCTTTGGTGATGCTTTGACTTTATTTTCCTAGTTCCTGTTAAAGGGAAACTCCCGATTGTTGGAAGTATCCTTCATGGCCAATTTTCATAGATATTTTTCATATTACACACATATATATTATACTGTTAGGCCTTCCGATATACTTACTGCATGATAAGTGGAAGTGTCTGTCCTTCTATATTCATGTGATGTGTCTATTGCCTCAGGAGGCATCTCTTTGGGTCACATGGGGGGGCAGCAGATAGCGGCATGGCCGCTCTGCTACACTAAGTTTGTGCCGCCCCCTTTCTGGCCAGAGCATCCAAGGTCGCTAAGAGGCATGCGAGCAAATGTGTAAGGGCCATACACATTTCCCTGCCCAGCTCTTAGCAACCTGTTATGGTCTGGCTGGCGTCCCGCTCAGCTCCTGGCAACCAGCGGCGTGGCTACTCTGCTGTATAGTGTTTGTGCCGTCACCTTTCCAGCCAGACCATCACAGGTTGCTAAGAGCCAGGCGAGCAGATGTGTAAGGGCCATACACATTTCCCTGCCCAGCTCTTAGCAACCTGTTATGGTCTGGCTGGCGTCCCGCTCAGCTCCTGGCAACCAGCGGTGTGGCTTCTCTGCTGTATAGTGTTTGTGCCGTCCCCTTTCCAGCCAGATTATCCTAGGTTGTTAAGAGCCTGTCCAGGTCTTAGCAACCTCGTACGCCCTGGCCGGCATCCCGCCTAGCAGCTGGCCAGAGCTGGGTGGGGAAATGATGCAGAGGTCACACCCCCAGCCCTGCTGCCCACACGCAAACCCCTTTCCTAAGCATCAGGGTTTTCAGGGGTCCGGGGGAGAAGCAGGAGGAGGCTGACATTCCTTGCCACATTTACCATAAACAACTTTTTCCCTGATATGGTTCCAGAAATGTGTTTGAAACTTTACTTTTAAAGCATCTAATCGAACCTGTCCATCAAAAGAGGAATTCAAATGTCATCCCTGGCATGCAGCCCATCGATGACCTAACATAATAAGTCTATTATCCTTCCCACTGGTGGTGAAAGGCAGAAATGTTGGACTTTGTTATGCGACACCTCCTTCCATATTGACTTTGACCTCTTATCCTTTTGGGAGTATGTAAGTACTTTGTACCCCCCCAGTGGTTGGTAATGAGGCCGTGCAGCCTCGTGTGACCCGGTCAGCCAAGGTTAAGTAGGGCAGGCGAGTTGTTGCTGTTGTGTCTGTCATTCTGACAATCTTCTCATTCCTGGACTTCATTTTCTCCATCTCTAGGAATGTTCTGTACATCCTGACACCCGTGGCATTGCCACATGCCATTCAGCAGTCAAAATGATTAACTCCCCCTGATGTTCTCCTTCTGTCTTTGCCAATCGGAGACCATAGATGGTAATGTTTAGATTAAGACGTCCTTCTACTCTGCAGATCAGTTGTGAGAGGTCTTGGTGCAGTTTTGGGGCCCATTCTCACTCTTATGTTTTTAGAAGGATTTAAACCGAATTCCAACAGACTACAAATGTGCAACATTCGGCGCTCGACAATGTCCTATTGTGACCCTACTAAAATCTAATATTTTCTTAAGCTATGTTTGCAAACTTCAATAGTCCTCCAACTCCATATGTAACCTGAGAAATGTGTCTTTAAAGGCTAAGTTCACCTTTCTGACCATGTGTCATGTTACAACCATATTTAGGGTGTAACATGAAACGTGTTCAGACCGCAGGAACAGTCTGCAGGAGCCGGAGCATTGCATCCACGATCTACTGATTGCCGAATTCCTGTGCAAGAAATAATGAATGTATATTTTTCTTTTATGAAGAAGTCTGTACTTATTATTGTTTTACAAGAGAGGAAATTTCCCTTTAATATAATATGCACAACCCTAAAAAAAGGGATAATACCCTGCAGATACACTGAGTGGCCAGATTATTATGACCACCTGATGTTTGTAGGCAAATTAGTTATAATTAGCTATAATTTGGCACTGAAGTTGCTAGAGGGCCAGACCATTATAAATAGGGAAGCAGGTTGGTTACCACGACAGTAGAAGTGACTTGTTTCTGAAAATACGGGGAAACAACGCAATTTAACAGCCTTTGAACGCGGGATGATTGTTGGCGCTCGGAGCCATGGAGCGAGTATCAGCAAAACAGCAGAATTCGGTAAATGTTCAAGAGCAGCTGTTGTTAAAGTGTTTAAAGACCGGACTGTCAGCCGAAAATCTGGGTCTGAACGTGCGAACTGTGGCCGTCAGCGACTAGTCAATGTTAGGGCAGAACGGAGAGTGGCAAGACTGGTACAAGACAACAGAAGGGCAACAGTGCCGTGTCAGATTCCTCGCATCACCTTTCATCATCTCGTGGAGTCACGAGGCGGCCCAACAAAGTCATCTCGTGGCCCAACGAAGTACTGATGGGGTGGTCATAATAATCTGGCCACTCAGTGTATATACTGTATGTACTATTTATATATATACACACACACTGCATAGTAATCATCACATTATCAACATTCATAGCATTCAGAATTTGAAGTTATCCTTTTATTTAGGGTTTTTCAAGGTTTATTAGATACATTTAGGAGGTAGTATACTCCGGAATGTGCTCGGAACATATTGCTGGCAACAACCTGAGTTAGCCCCGAAATTAGTATATCTTCTCCCTGCCTTTGTTATTTAGTTTAATTGACTCTGGGGAAAGAAAGTCATTATTATGTTTTCCTTAAAAAAAAAAAAAGACTATTTTATGCTAAAACGATAATGGTTTGCATGTGTGTTCAGAAATATGGGGAAGGCATCCAAAGACATCAAGGTGAATCTTTACAGGGTGTAGTTAAAGGAGCACAAAGTTCAAGACGTACGGAACTCTCACTGTATACACGGAGAGCGAGCTTGCCTCCAAATTCAGATTGGAAGGTCTTTGCGTTCAGGAATGATCATGTGATCCATTGCCTAGGCGTTCCCACATGTAGCCAGCACTGGAGGCGGACTTAAAGTATGTGTAGAAGAATTAGATCTCCGGTTGGGCTTTTAACTGCTCTCCGGGGTTCTGTTATAGAGATTTAGCCTCACTTCCTGTCCTGCTGATCAATGTTTCTGCACACAGGAAGTGGGGGAAAAAATCTTCAACAGCATCACAGACTTGAATCAAAATCTGAAAGCGGTTCTGGCCTTCCCCTACTAAGCATTGTTTCTGATGCTGTTGGGGAGTTCCTCTCACTTCCTGTATGGTAAAAGGTTGTCAGAAGGACAGGACAGGAAGTGAAGTGCTACTCCTCCCCAACTGTATTTAAAGCCAAGAAAAATAGTTTTGGCTGGGCATACATCTTACCGTTTTTCGGTATCAATATTTTTTTTTCTGAATACCGATACCGGAATGACTCGCCACCCGGCTTCCTGATTAGCAAGGAAGCCGTCCCCATGCTTTTCGTCACTAGGTGACGAGAAAGCATGGAGGCGGCTTTCTGGCCAATCAGGAAGCCGGGCGCCATGTAATGATATGGCGCCCAGCTTCCTGATTGGCCGGGAAGCCAGCTCCATGCTCTCTTGTCATGAGGTGACGAGGAAGCATGAAGCCAGCTTCCCGGCCAATCAGAGAGCCGGGCACCCCGTCATTACACGGCGCCCAGTTTCCTGATTGGCAGGCTTCCCGACCAATCAGAAAACCGGGCAGCGAGCCATTACATGCATGGAGCCGGCTTCCCGGCCAATCAGGAAGCCAGGCAGCGTTTTATGACTCACTGCTTGGCTTCATGCTACCGGAAGTATCAGGCTAGGCATCGGAGCATTTACCCAGCACCGATACCAGTACTGGTATCGGTGCATCCCTAATCTTGAGTACAATTTCTTTACTTTTTTAACCATTTTTTCTGGGTTACTGACCTGCAAGAAACATGCAGATGAAGAAAGTCAGAAGCCCTTATCTGCATACGTGTTTAACGTTCGTTCAGGCAGCAGTAAAGCCAAAGGGTCATCATGGCAGCCAGGCGGGCAGCTTTTCACAAGAAGAGGTCAGTGGGCTGTCTCTTCCAGGTTCTGCAACTGGCCCCCGATGACGGGTCCACTGTCCTCTGTGAGTCCTATTATTATCATTATTATTAATATTCAGGATTCATATTGTTTCCTCAGAACAATTCAATGTAAGGAAGACATTACAGTTACAATACTACTGGTTAGGAGGGCCCTGCCCATTAGAGCTTACAATCTAAAGAGAGGGGCGAGTGATACAAGAGGTGGTAGCTGTGTGGGGGGGGGAACGTGTTTCATGTTAACGATTCAGATACTTTCGAAGCCCGGGATTAGCATGACCTCCAGGCAAGCGTCTTTTTCAGGAGGAGAGGCCAGCAGTAGCTTTGTGCCAGCTTTGAGCTATCCGTCCTCTTTAATTTCTCCTCCTTATTGAAGAGAAATTGTTGCAAGTTTTAGAATTCCGGAGACAAGATGGCAGACAGACATGCTGGAAATTGTAGTTGGCCGGGTCTATCCTCCGTCCTCAGCATTCCAATCCATCCTGTAACAATTCATCAACATCGTGCAAAAAAAAATCTTCATCTCCCAGGATGAAACGCTGGCCCCAAAAAATGTGATATAACGAAAGAAACTGTGAAAGAATGAGAGGAAGAGGAATGAGCGCAGAGCCTTGGGAAATGAGGACAGAAGAGGCGCATTCCTGGCTCCGGAATG
>NW_017306278.1:3348731-3359643 GCF_000935625.1 Nanorana parkeri
TCTGTCTCCCCCGGTCCCCTAACATATCCTTCTTTTACTTCAGAGGTATGAATCTGCATCAATGGAGGATTCCTTTAAAGGGAAGCTAAGGGCTCGTCCTTAGCACAGCATTGCGCTTCACACGCGGGATCTATGCGTTTAGCACAACGATATGGCGTGAACGGCCGCTAAAGTACATCTGACGCCAAAACTTTCAATGTGAATCATCGACGTTGCATGAGTCCATACGGAGCCCAGGTGTTGTATCCTGGGAAGGTCACATCAGCAGAGCATTGCTGGGAAATCTCATCTGTAATCTCGCCTGAGATCCCCCTGAGATGATGTGCATGGTCACATGTGCCAGAGTTCCAGGAAGTAAAGCGAGATATAGTAATCTGCCCTTAGTTAAAATGGCCACTATGAGAAGAATGGGGAAGAAAAGAGAAATGAGGAATGTAAAGAATACAAAGCCAGCAATTATCTAGAAGTATCTGTGTGTAGATTGTCTTCACTGAACATTTCTAAAGGCGTCTCTGTCGTCATTTTAAAGATCTGGGTGAACTTCCTCTTTAAAGGAGAACTATGAGGTGAGTGCTTTTCACTCCCCTCATAGTTCTAGCCGACCTGTGACAATGCGCCTGTCACAGGTCGGCTCAGTAGATCGGGAGGTGAGCGAACACATACCGGCGTTCGCTCACCTCTCGATCCTGTCACAGCTCTCTGCCGTGACAGGGGAGGGGCTGGATTCCCCCCTCCCCGCTCCGATCCTCCAGCGCTGACTGGCGGAACGGACGGGGGAGGGGGCGGGTACAGCTAGCTCTGCCTTTAGATAGGCAGAGCCAGCTGTCAGTCACGCAGCTGGGCGGATCCCGGCACAATTGTCGGGATCCGCTTCAGCTGCTGCGTCTCAGAGCTTGTGGTATACTGCGGCGTCTCAGTATATAGAGAGCTACAGCTCGGGGTATACTGAGCCTAGGGTGACGGGAGGACGCTAGTTTGTGTCCTCCCGTTACCCTAAGGAGAACTATGGGGAAAAGACTTTACCCTATAGTTCTCCTTTAATGGTAAAATTTCCGAACACACGCACGTATGTTACCGCGGCACCTGACATCATCTTGTGCTGACCTAGCTCCAGCGCTCTCTCAGCACCTGGCTGTGAATTGTAGGCGGAGCTTGCGCGCCTTTATCCCACAGCCTGGAAATAGCGGTTTTGTCTTAGGCGGAGATTATCCAAGTGCAATGCGGAATATGTTTATCCCGCGTTCTAATCCTTCTGTTTTGGCAGCTGGACGCGCTCTGCCAAATGCAAAGTTAATTAAAAAGTTTTCTGCATAATTATGGAAAAGGAAAAAACCTCTCCTGTGTCTTTGTTTGTGGTCGCTGCCTGCGGGAGAATCATTGGCGGACGAGGCCGGTATTTGGGTGGTTGCAGTGAGGAAATTCTGCATGTTGTAGAATAACACAAGAAGATGAGAGAACATTGGGGGTCGGAATTTATCAAAGCTGGAGCAGACAGAAACTGGAGCAGCCGTCCATGGCAACCAATCAGCTTCTCTCTGCAGTTTGCTGAGTTTTGAAAATGAGAGAGAGAAGCTGATTGGTTGCAGTGCAAATCTGCTCCAGTTTTGATAAATTCCCCCCATTGTATTTATTGTATTGACAATATATGGGGATTTTGTATATATTTTCTTGTGGTCAGGATAAAAAAAAATACAGTTGAATAATATATTTCTAGTCCAGTAAATATGAAATAATACATATGAATATTTTTTTTTTCTGACCAGCAGGTGGCGCTGTAGGTTCCTTGTCACACGTTTACCTGTCTGTTCTTAGCTGCTCTGTTACAAGCAGAATTTCAGGGAAAGTCATTCTTAACCCTCGCTACTAATGTTCCCCATGGTCCCTGTGTGTGTTGTAAAGTAGTCACCGGTCCAAGCTCACTCCCGGGATGGACTACAATCTCACGTTTAGTTTTCTAATTTGTATTGCGATTGTAGTCCATCCTGGGAGGGAGCTTGGAGCGGTGACTACTTTACAACACACAGTGACATGGGGAACAGACGTAGCCCCCCTCCAGAAGGAAGGACAGTGTCGGCACCAATTCAGAGATGATTGGAGGATCTACAGCCGAGTGATACACAAATAACATACATTGTTGTTAATAGTTAAGGGACTTGAATGTATTTTTAAGATATAACTCCGGAGTTTAGTGTCACTAAACAAAGTAAGTTTAAACCGCTGTTAAAGCGTTTTCTTTTTTTAAACTGTTTGCCTATATCTACTGCTTGATAGCCGTAGATATAGGCAAAAAAAACGGAGGGTTTAGAACCCCTTTAAGGTAGAGATCCTATTTAATATAAGCCGTAGTCTGGTGCTAGGAGATGTTCTGCAGCGACGAGCAGCAGCTTACTGGCGGCCACATTGAATATTAATCGGCGTGGCGGTCTGGAGAAATGACCGTTTGGCACAGTTATGTTATCCAACAACTTACCTTGACCTGACCTTAATCTTTATATTTGTGTTTAGCGAGCGCTGCAATGTCTAACCGGGACACGGAGTTCACACAGCCCAGTGTGATGTACAGCGCCTGTGTAACCAGCTCTGTGTACTGTAACGGGGGCCACATTCTTCACATCTTTATGTATCGGGTGCAAAGGGAACGATTAGCCGATTGTCAAATAACAGAAATTCTTATTGATACAATAAAGTGGAACCAGCGCGCTCTTAATTTGAATGCCACAATACAACATCGTTATTATAATATCCCTACCGATCAATTGTAGTTTCAGGTAACTGAAGTGTATCTAAAGCCAAAAATAACTTGGATTGAGTAGGGAAGAGTGGGAGGGGTGGAAGCAGGGAAGGCAAAACCTGAGCAGATTAAACGTCAACTAATAGCCAAGAAATGCTCAGAACTGAATGCAAAACAATAACAGAAAAAGAGGGCGATACCAGGAAAGGGGGTGGGTGGGGAGGGGTCAGTGGCCTCACAAGGGGGGTGCGGCCATTGCAGGGGTGACACCAAAATGACTGATAGTCATTTTGGTGTCACCCCCTCTAAAAAGTCGGGCACTCGGTTATGGACCAAGAGCCCGACAGTTGCACGAAAGAGGAGGGGATCCGGCGGCATTCCTCATCCCGCCGGGTGAACGTCCCCTACTCTCTCTGCCGGCGTCCATCACCAAGATGACAGCCGGCAGGCATCAGATGGTCACGCGTGATGACGACACTGCGGGGTGTCTCTAGACCGGGTGTCGCCCGGTCTGGAACCGGGTGATAAACCGACCTTGGGACACCCCTGGGGGGGTCATGTATTAGGACCCATTCACACCACATCCAGATCACCTCCAGACCAGACCATATTGTTTCTGGACCCAAAATGCATCCTAATGTATCCCTATGCTATTTCTGGCCTCTGTTCACACCAGCGCAGTCCGTTCCAGACCAGAAAAATACTGCAGGTCTCGTTTTGTCTGGCCTGGAATGCACTGGAACTGCGGGCAGGTTCACAACATTTTCTGGTCCAGATCTGGTGATGATGTGGTGTGAATGGACCCTTAGGACTAGCACTCCGCCACCTATGAATGACTTGTATCTTAAACACTTAAAACTCTTTAAATGAAACCATAAGTTGCCCATTGTGCAATATAACGCCTTATAGCGGCCCGTTATTAGAAGGTGGAAGCCGTTGTATACCCTAAATTACTGAGAGGTATCGGGATTTTCTTGTAACGGGTTGTTTTTGTGCATAGTACGCTTTTGTTATGTTCAAGGAAACTGTTTGCAGCTCCCACAAGAAGCCGGCTGATCATCTTCATTGTTTCCTATAAATGGGATATTTTTATCCTCTGCTGTAAATAGTTTTGGGAAAGAGGAATTTATTGATTGGCTTTTGCAGATGAATGATTGATGTTTTGTAAGATTGATCTGCCCTCTACTGGTAAAACTTTATATCCAGTCAGTGGAAACAGTGCAAACAACGTCTCCGTTATTAATATTATCAGTAGGCACGGGTCAGCTTATTCATAAGGCTTCAAGAATGTTGTTTTCACTGCTAACATTAGTGTTGGCTAGTAATGAGTTTGTATTATATTTAAAGTTAGTTTAAAAGTACATCTTGGACTGCCCCCTGCACAGAGTGACAACGGTTCTGTGTGATTTTCACTGCTGTCACCCTTTTGCTGGAAATGATTTGGGTTCTTCTGGAAGGATTAACAGGTAATAGAACTAGGTTTGCCGGGGGACACAGACAACCAAAAACTGCTGTGTTTAAACTACCTGAATGCTCCCCCATGACAGTCTTAAGAAGAACCCAATCGAGGTAATATCCGATGCTCAAGCCGCAGAAAAACTCCCTTTAGCTTCCTGACTGAGTCAAAATCTCCTTCATTTGTGTCTCACACGCTCCCCTACCCAGACGCTGCAGCTTACAGTGTGGGGGTTTCAGTAACAGAGGCATTGCGGTCAATCCAGAAAGCAGTGGGCGGAACTAGGTGTTGCCGGCTGCTGATTGACAACAGACTTATCAATCAGCAGTGATAGCCACGCCCCCTGCAACATCTCATACCATTAGCAGAAGCAGGCACAGCCTAAATGAGGGTGACAACTCTGCTCTGAATTCAGGAGCAGTGAAGCATGGTGGCTACCCCATCACAGGAAGCTGCATCAGGTGGGGTTCACTGGCAGCATCAACAGGCGTTTGTGTTACTTTGCAGTGGGACTAAGAGAAAACTGTGAGTGCAGATGGTATTGTAATTAGGTGCTAAAGCATATATATTCTGGGATGTTCCCGGTCTGCAGAGGTCATGACTTGGCCTCCAAATTCTCCAGAACTCGAACATCTGTGGGATGTGCTGGAAAAACAAGCCCGATCCATGGAGGCCGATCACCTCACAACTTACAGGACTTACAGGACTTGCAGGATCTGCTAGTGACGGCTTGTTGCCAGATACCACAGCAGACCGTCTGAGGTCTAGTGGAGTCCATGCCAGGACGGGTCAGGAAAAGGAGGACCTACTCCATATGGGACGGGTGGTTATAATGTTATGGCCGATCAATGTTTATGTATGGAGGTACTAAAGTGGTGAAAAAGGTTACATCGCGTTGTGGTTAACATGGCGCAATAGTTGTTTTACTTTAAATGTTGTAACCCTGGTATTGGGTCAGGTGCCTGCAATTCCAGTTAGGTGTTGGGTAACTCGACACAAGCGGCGTCAGCTTCTTCCATACACCATAGAGCTCTGTCACGTTCTCAGCAGAAGAATGTAATGAACTCGGAGACAGTGGAGGAGAGAAGAGGCCGGTCCATGGCTGACGTCTCTTACTCATCCTCTCTTATCTCTCTTTCTTGGAAGAGAAAAGTCAGAACTTGGGGAAACATTTCTAGATGACGTTGGCTCGTTCTTGTTGTTGTTGACTGAGTCACGTACAAGATGTTTTATCCAAATGTTGTGTTTAGTGTCTTTTTTTTTTACAATTTTTTAATTATTCCTGACACATAAAAAAAAATGCTTATCACCTTTTCCACAGAATGATTCAGTTGAGTCATCCTGAGAATGTCATGTGTTGCTGGTATATCGATGACAGGCAGAGATTTGTGTGTAAGTTAACGTTCTGTTACTTTTCGCAGAAACTGTCTCCTGGGGTCAGCCAGTTCGCCTACACATGTGTCCAGGATCACACCATATGGGCCAATCAGCAGTTCTGGGAGACGACGTTCTATAACGATGTTCAGAACCAAGTACGGGCCCTTTACCTGGCCTCTAAAGAAGCCAACCAGGAACCGGCTTCTAATGCTAAGGTGTGTATCCAAACTTCTTTAAAGCTTGGTTGAAGTCTCACACCTTTCGTACATCTCGCATGCAAAATGTCTTACATGACCTTTTATCTGTTATGGAAAATGCTGCTTTCTGCCCTCGCACTGCAGTGCTCTATGTGTGCATAGCTGATACACAGCCACACCCCTCATCACAATCACGCAGAGTTGTATTGTAGAGAAGGGGAGGGGCGTGGCTCCAGGTTTGCTCCATTGCTGAGAACATTGGGTGTAGCGCTGGTTCCTACTGAACGGCACAGTTATATTTACACCTGTGCAGCTGTAGTAAGAGGACAGTGAAGGAAAGAATGGAGGTTGTAAGTACAAAGCCCATCTGATGGCATGTCTCATTCTGTGACTTCAGTCGGGCTTTGAAGTGTACCTGTAGTCTTTAAAACATGCTATAGAGCAGACAGGTCGGATAGAGATGCAATGAGCATAAGCTGCATGTTTGCGGCGCGTAAATGTTATATGGCCAAATGGATGTTGGCACCTTACCATCACACCTACGCTACAAGGCCAAAAGTATGTGGACTTCCCTCCAATTTTTTTACAGCACACAAACATATTTTAGATAACTGTGGGCTTCCAACCTTGTGGTAACAATTTGGTGAAGGCCATTTTCTGTTCTACCATGACTGTCTCCTGTGTACAAATCCAGCTCCATAAAGACATGGTTTGATGAGTTTGGTTTGGAGGCACCCAAGTGGCCTGCACAGAGACCTGACCTCAACCCTACTGAACACTTTTGGGATGAAGTGGAATGCTGATTGTGTTCCAGGTCTCCTCACCCAACATCAGCACCTGACCTCACAAATGCTCTTTGGGCTAAATGGACAAAAATACCCCCAGACGCACACCATCACTTTGTGGAAAGCCTTCCTAGAGGACTGGAGACTGTTATAGCTGCAAAGGGTCTGAGTGGCCAACTGCTATGGAAAGAACGGAACAAGCACATAGAGGATACACGGTCAGGTGTCCACAAACTTTAGACATATATAGTGCAGTTCCTCAGGAGATGAATGGCTGCAGTGCTTTTCGGACATTGTTGAAGCACCTTTGTGATATGCTATGTCATTGACTTATTGGTGTCCTCGTTTCAGGAGAACGGAGTGGAGAGTTCAGAGGAGAACACGGTGATGGACATTGCAGCAGAGCAGCTGCGTCTTTGGCCGTCACTCAGCAAGCAGCAGCAAGTGGAACTTGTACAGAGCGAGGAAAGCACCGTCTTTAGCCAGGCCATCCACTTCGCCAACCTCATGGTGTACCTCCTAGTACCCTTAGACACCAGCAAGAACAAGCTGCTGCGGACATCTGCCGGTGGCGACTGGGAGAGTGGCAGTAATAGTATTGTCACCAACAGGTGAGTGGACAGAAGTCGAGGGATGTACAAAACACTAATCATTATTACCAGTATGTCAGTAAGTAGGCTTTCAGAGGAACACTTAAAGAGGACCTGTCAGAGGAACACTTAAAGAGGACCTGTCGGAAAGCCTTCACATTTCATACTTGGCATATGATGAAATATTGTACCAGCAGAGGTAATCTTTGAAGAAAACCATCAACACAATTATGAGAGCCAGATATATAGACAATTGTATGCGGCCGTACGCCGCCCTACGCTCACCCGACCTGCACGTCCGTACGGGTGCGTGTGTCCCTGCTCGGACGCAGACAGGATCCATCCTGTCAGCGTATTAGTACGGACACCCGCACCGACGTGCAGGTCTGGTGAGCGTAGGGCGGCGTACGACCGCATACTCCCATAGAGAAGGACAGGCTGCTGCTTATAATCACACGCAGCACCTGTCCTTCCCTAGAGCTGCACGATACGGCCATCCACGCAGCACGGATCTGTACAGGCCAGCATGTATCTGTGGGAATGAAGCCTAAATGAGCAAGGCTTCCAGAGGGAGCAGAAGTTGAAAGTCCTTGTGGATAGTATCCTCAGGACTGGAGGCTCCCTATAGACACACTTTAGGTGGTTGGAAGGATTGAGACCGTACTATTGAGTCCTATCTATCCAAACGTTAGCCTGTAGGACAATATTGGGTGCAACCATGGTTGTCTCACTTCCCTTTCTGCATTTACTGTAATGTGAAATGAATTCAAATTAAATGGGGAGATTGGTGTAGCCAGCAAATCCGGTATAACCATCCCACCACTAGACGGTGTAGGCAGCTGGTTGCTGGTATATCCATTCACCATCCACCAACTGGACTGACCATTTAGTCTCTTTCGGGCCACAATGGGTTAAGGCCCCCCTCCTGAACCTTGCCCAGCCCACCAAATGTAAAATATTTTTTTGTTTGTGCTTGGTGGAATGTTCGGCCTGTCTTAACGTCGCCACTTAGATTAAATGTCTGATCGCAGCTCGATAAACAATGGCTGAAGTGGGGGGTTGATGTCATTGTTTGTGTAGCTGTGTATCATTCTTCGACAATGACTCGCAGCCGTTGTCCCTATAAGATGAAATTGTACATGGCCGTGGCATCGTCCCCGTTTCCCCGAGACGCCGGGCTGCGTGCGCTATAATGTGATCTGGACGACTACGAAGCATGTTTTGAATCATGTTGTCAAAATAAATCACTAACGATGGAACTTTCTGATAGATGTTTTGGCCTTTTAAGTGCTATCAGGGGTATTCGAGGTATTGCAAAATGGCAGATTAATCCTTCGGAGATCTATTTGTAGTATATCATTTGCTGCATAATTCAGCAATGAGATAAAGTCCACTGATTGCTTAATCAGCCAAGAAAAGGGAATTTATATCAGGAACCGTCCAGTCAATTATGGCAATTCTGCATTTAAAGTGGCCCGGTCATGAAAGAAGTACGGTGCTGCCATTACATGCCTCCATCTGACATCTGTCTTTATATTTTCCTCCTACAAAGCGTAATGCCTTTAAACCTGTTTGTGTTTCTCAGCATTGCCGGCAGCGTTGCGGAGAGCTACGACACTGAGAGCGGGTTTGAGGATTCGGAGAACGATATTGCCAACTCGGTGGTCCGATTTATCACGAGGTTTATTGACAAAGTCTGCACAGAGAGCGGGGTGACCCAAGATCACATCAAGAGCCTGCACTGTATGATACCAGGTACGCCTCCGCTGTTAGTAGGACAGGTGAGGGAAATGTTTACTGCAAAGCTCCGCCCCAAAACATATAAATCATTGTTCTGTTAGTTACACGGGTAAAGACTGCATGGTGGAGTTGTCTTGCTGTCGTCTCCTCTTGGGAGGAGATATGCAAATAGCCAAATGCCTTGATGGGTAGATGTCAGTCTGGAACATTCCTACGAATGTTTTTGCATGCAGACCACCCTTGGTAATACTCGCATGTGATGCTGATCCTCCATGAATGAAAGAACTGAAATCCAATGATTGAAAGGGGCGGGCCAGGGACAGTCAGGCTGGGGAGGAAAGAGCTAGGCAATGCCAGCCAGAAAGAGACGGGCTCTATCTGACTTGCTGTAGCTTCTATTGAACATAGTGTGAGCAGTTTTAGCACAGGAGAGGAGTCTGTACCACTGTGCAAGAGAGAAGGGAAGGCGGGAGTTCAGCTGTAAATGGAAATATTGATATATTTTCAGTCAAATTGTTGCTCCAAGGTTCATGGCACTCCCGAATGCATAATCGTATTATCATCCTGTCTTCACCAGGTATTGTAGCTATGCACATCGAAACCCTGGAGGCTGTACATCGAGAGAGCCGAAGGTTACCGCCAATCAAGAAGGTAATGGCGACTTCAGGGGGCTGTGTTTTCGCAGATTTGTAGTCTTTTGACTTTGTGGTTCTAGAATATATCCAGTTTAGATTTAAATACAATGTCTGTCCTTCCTTCATAGTCCAAAATCCTCAGACCAGCCTTGCTTCCTGGAGAAGAGTTTGTCTGTGAAGCTTTGCGTGTGCTCTTGGACCCTGACGGAAGAGAAGAGGCGACTGGAGGAATGCTCGGAGGACCTCACATCTTGCCAGCAGAGGGCGCTCTCTTCCTTACCACATATCGTATCATTTTCAAAGGCACTCCGCATGACCCATTAGGTACCTAAAACTTGGCTCATTATTGGTTAAAGTGTAATTCCAACTTAAAGTAACTAATGGGGTATAGGCTCAGTATAAATCTGAACAATGTAAATTATTTCTCCTTCTTCTGTATCTTTAAACTGCCCTTGTAGTTTAACATACAAATTCTGTAACCATTCAGCCGCCAATGCAGCCAATCATTTAGCTAGAAACTTGCGTTCAGTGTCAACGGGAAAGTAATGGAAACTTGGTGGCTTCCGCAGTAATATAGTGACAGGTACACTTGATCAGATCAGTTGGTTTCCGGTGTCATTGACTCGCGCTATGTGCCGATCGTGACTTCTTTCCAGTGAGCCGCGTATCCGCGAGCGTATAAATTGTTACTCTCTATTTAATTGCGCAGCGGCCTCCAAAGTAAACCCAATCAAGGCTTGTTCTCCTGTTACGACACAAGGCGATTAACTTCTTGGACCACCCAACGGTCTTGTGTGAAGAGCTTCCAAGTCAAACACAAAGCTGCATAAATATCTCGCCGCTTTTTCCTCTCCTCTCTTGGCGGAACGCGAGAATGGTTTTACGCTAAAGAGGAAAAACACTGCAGGGTCCTTTAAATATATCTTCAGTATCGGGAGCTCTTCCTGCAAATTGGGGACAGATGTCAAGGATACGCTGGAGGATTAATGGGGTCTGATGTAGGTAAAGAATAGGGGAATGTCATCAGGCAGGTCCCCAGCTGTGACATCACCGTCACCTGCACTATGTACCCCTCTACAAATCCACAATGAGCATTTCTGCCATACTGTCATGTGCCCTCTGTCTATATTGTAGAAGCCCCTCCTGCTATAATGGTATCCCACTGAAGGGGCAAGGGGAGGATAATGGGAATTGCATTGACCCATTCATCTGGGGTCTGTTGGTAAAGTATATGTAAAGTCATGGAACAGAAGAGCGCGCTATGACGTTCAGACTGTTTTTTACTCATATGAAAACACACGCTCTCAACCCATGCTTCACCCAGAATGGCTGCATGCATTGAGGGGAGTGGCATGCTTCCGCACTGCTGCCATGGCTATGGTGTTGGCAGCGAGGCTTCTG
>NW_017306278.1:3359680-3376708 GCF_000935625.1 Nanorana parkeri
TTCCTTGACGTCCACGTCTATGCCGGGCACAGTGGCAGCTTCAGCCTGCAGGTTTGTTTGTAAACAAACCTTCTGTAAACCTAATGATTGGCTGTTATGGTGGTCACATTGTTAGGAATCATGCCGATAAGTTCCCGATCATCAGTGAGAGACAAACAGCTGTGTGTGCTCCTGATTAATGTTCCTTCGGCACAAGGAACCATGACGGAGAAGATTACATGGGCATATTGGGGTGTCATGGCATTATGGTGTTAAATGGAACTTGTCAATATGGGAGCCACCATCACTAACTTGTTTCTTAGGGTGCAAACTCCAGAGCTGTGTGATCATGTTGGAGTCACATTACCAGCGGCAGCATTCCATATACCTATTCAGACAGGCTCCCTTTAGCCCGACCTGTCACATTCTGTGTGAGGTATACTGCTCTATGCATGCGTTGGTACAATGCGGTGCCATTTATTTTGAATGGCAGCCCATTTTACTAAAGGAAGGCACCTGTGTCCCAGCATGCCATAACGCACTGCTGTGCATTTCTTTAACAAGGGTCAGGTTCCCTTTCCTGTGGGCTGTGATGCCTTGCCTCTAGTGATAATAAAGATCTATATAGAGGAATCAGGACCTCCTTCCTCCTGCAGAATAAATGGGCTGCCTGGACACAACACACGTTGACACACATTGATGCCACATACAAGTGAATCCGGCCTATAAGAAGCCCTGACATGTCAATCCACCAGTGGAAAGACTTGGTTTTGGCAGAGATCCGTCAATGAAGTGGAACATTTTCCACACAGGCATCTTCAGTGATTCTTGTTTACATCTGGAGCTCGGCTTACGCATCTGATTCTTATGAAACAAATTACTTGTAATTATCGGCGATCGGCGGTGGATATCAGCATATGGAAGCAGCTGATATCTCAGCCCCTGCTCTCTGGTTGCTCCACAATGCGGAGACCCTCCAGCCAGCTGAAGGATTTACAGCCATTTAAGTGGCAGCTAATTGGCAAACGGCGGTGAAAATAATCCCGGAGATTGGGCTTCTATGCGGAGCTGAGGCCGTCGTTTGTGTATATTGCAGTATTTGTGTATTTTGTGAGGCCTGACCTTTCCCCCTGTGTATACATATTCCATTATCCGAGAACAAATTGTACCTGTCTCGCTGGAAGAACATTGGTGCAGCCCACCGCCAACAATTTGTCCGATCCATCAGTGGGAGGCGCAATCACGGCCCTAGTGCAGCCGGATAATAGGCTCGTCAACTTGATTAATGCAAAACATTAGCAAATAGAAATATGACCTATATACATGGCAACGGGTTCTTTATTGTAGTTTCTAACTTGCTTGGCCGGGAAATATAAATGTAAGCCTTGTCAACACTTCAAATTGACAGCTTGGGGAAAGGCTCTACTTTCCTTATCACCGCCTGAGCAGTCTCAGTATTGTAATATGAAAAGGAGCAGCCCTGGTATCTCTCCCTTTAACCTACAAGAGTATTTTTGAAAGTATCAAACCAAAAAGGAACTATTTTTGCAAGGGATGCTTATTATTTCACATCAGGTTCTGTGCAAACCTCTTAGAAAGGCAGTGAGTTAGGAAATTAGTTTTTTTTCGGAAGGATTCTTTTCTCAGGTGCAAGGTGCTGACATTTGACATTAAGTGTTTTCTTTACGACCTGTATGTAACAGGCATGTTACCACTTAAAGCTGCACTCCGTGTAAAATCCAAAGTTGCCCTTGCATTGGGGCTCTTCCCACCCTTCAAAGGTTAAATGCTTGTTTTTGTCTAAGTGGGCAAACTCCGGCCCTCCAGCAGTTATGGAACTATTGATTCCATGAGCCATTGCAAGATTTTCACAGGCACGACTCCCAGAGACAGATGCATGATGGGATTGTTGTTTCACCACAGCTGGAGAGCCAGTTTGATCACCCCTGGTCAAGGAGAACATTAAAAAGCAGCTTTACTCACCTTACCCTCGCTCCCCCGGTGCTCTCCTTTGCGTGCTGCTGCTCTGGGTTTTTTGGGGGGCACTTGGAAATTCTAAATGATGACATCAGAGTGCCTTCAACCAATGAAGCAGCAAATAGAAACTGCCTCGGGATTACTAAAGATCTATACAGAGGAATCCTGCTGGGGATCCCTCTAGTAATAACTAAAGATCTATATAGAGGAATCAGGACCTCCTTCCTCCTGCTGGTGACCTCTCTAGCGATACCTAAATATCTATATAGAGGAATTAAGATCTATACTGGGAAACCAGGACATTCTTCCTCCTGCTGGGGATCCCTCTAGTGATAGATCTATATAGAGGAATCAGGACCTCCTTCCTCCTGCTGGAGACCCCTCTAGTGATAACTAAAGATCTATATAGGGGAATCAGGACCTCCTTCCTCCTGCTGGAGATCCCTCTAGTGATAACTAAAGATCTATATAGGGGAATCAGGACCTCCTTCCTTCTGCTGGGGATCCATCTAGTGTTAACTAAAGATCTATATAGAGGAATCAGGACCTCCTTCCCCCTGCTGGAGACCCCTCTAGTGATAACTAAAGATCTATATAGAGGAATCAGGACCTCCTTCCCCCTGCTGGAGACCCCTCTAGTGATAACTAAAGATCTATATAGAGGAATCAGGACCTCCTTCCTCCTGCCAGTGATCCGTGGAAGATCTGTGTAGGGGCATCAGGATCTCCTTCCTGCTGGTGGAAGGAGTGGAGGGATCTTCCATCACCCTCTTTTCTTGTTGAGATATCTCCTGGTTATGTTCCTCTCTTGTCCATTCTCAGATTCTGCTTCCTGTTTACCATTGAGTGTTTTTTTTCTGTGGTCATGTAGCTGTACCTTGCAGGGAGCACTGTGTATCGTGTGGGAGGAACAATTGTTTGCACTTCATATGTAACATACATTTCTGTTTGTTTCCTCCTGTAGTGGGCGAGCAGACCGTCATACGCAGCGTCCCTATCGCTTCCATAACCCGAGAGAAAAAGATCAACATCCAGAACCACCTACAGCAGAATATGCAGGAAGGACTCCAGATTCGATCAGCCACTTTCCAGGTAAATGGAGATGGCGTCACCAACTCACTTCATGGATCAGTAAGGCTGAAGTGCACAGTTGCATAATTACATTGTTAGCTAGGCTGGAAAAAAAAAACTAATGTCCTTCGGGTTCAGCCTTTACCTCCAGCATTTGTGGGCCAGAGGAAGACCGGAGCAAACACCTAGGCCAACTTTACATAGTTACACAATTATAAAAGAAAAATGTCCATGGACTTTAACATATAACAATCAAAATAATGTCAAAATCTCAAAGGTGCAAAAGGTGTATACAATTTCTATGAAAATAAATTAATTCAAACATTGAAAAATGTTTCACACATAAAAGTATATAAAAAATCAATGCAAACATAAAAAAATATATAAAATTATAAATTCAATCCAAGCGATACATAAAAGTGAATACAAAATAATATATATTATAGATATAGTGAGAAGTGAGTCCCAATAAGATCAAAACTTCCGGTGAAAACAGCGTGTTGAAGATAAGAATGAATTCCACATTAAGGTGTCCACGTCAAAAACTCCCCTCTGGGGTGCACACTCACCAGACCTCAGATGTTTCTAGGCAGAGGAAGACGAGATGACAGTCGGTGATCTCCCAGTCGTCTCGTCCCATGATCAGAGTGTGGTTCCTGTGCTCGGTGGTGCCGCTGCCCGCTAGCTCTCCATCGTGCGGCTGCTGCTTGGCCGGGTGGGGATTGTGCTGCTGGTGAGGATGAGGATGGTGCTGTTATATATTTTTTTAAATCTTTTGATATGTAGATTGGTTTATATATTGATATCTCATTGATTTATTTATTTGGTTCACCCGATTTATCCATAAGCGCAGATCAGATATATCTTATTATCTTTACCAAATGTAGGTGCAAATTTAAGAGAATTAACTGGTGCTTTTTTATTCTGTTATTGATTTTGCCATTGGTCCTGCATGTGGCAGACAGGACCGTACACATGATGCTGCCTAGACACACTCGAAAAAAAGATGATACCCTTATATGGACAAACTCCGCCCCTGGAACCATGTGATTATTTTAGTGAAATCTGCTGACCACCTCTCCCAATTTCCATCGTCCTTCTCACGGTGCAATGCCCAACACTGCCCAAAGCTTACTGTTCTCTGAGCATGGCCTCCTCCCCTGCACGTAGATGATATGTCCTCTGCAGAACTCGTATGTCTTGGTCTCATTGCCTTGGAATTTGTGTCATATTGAAGAAAACGCTTTTCTAACTGACAACAGATAACGCAGTGTGAGCAAAACTCTAGATAACAGAGGTGCGGCTATCAGCTCCCCATCTGACCTCCAAGGTTATCTGGAATGCAATCACCTCACTGATGTCTTAATATTGTCTGTCTCCTCAGATTCTTCATCAATGAGTGCTTGAGTAATCATTACCTTTGTCACCTGTGACTCGAACTAAGATATTGCTAAAGTTTATTATGCTTATTTTTCACCTTCCATGTTTCCTTTTCCCCCGTCGTCAACATGCTAATGAAAATTTAAATGAAACATTTCCGTTTTCATTACATACCTTGATTTAGGCCTAGTGATGTCATCACCGGGTCTTTGTGCTTCTCTATGTAATAAAGGCAGGCTGATAGGAGGGGCCGTCAGGATGCTCTACATAGCTACCTGAAAACATCACAGCACTTGGGAGGAATTACGCAAATATCAAAATGCCTTGATGGATGGGCGCCAGTCTGGAGGAATGAGTGTTTGTAGGATAGGTGGTTGTCAGTCTGGAGGAGTGGGTGTTTGTAGGGTAGGTGGTGTCAGTCTGGAGGAGTGGGTGTTTGTAGGGTAGGTGGTGTCAGTCTGGAGGAGTGGGTGTTTGTAGGGTAGATGGGTGTCAGTCTGGAGGAGTGGTGTTTGTAGGATAGGTGGTGTCAGTCTGGAGGAGTGGGTGTTTGTAGGATAGGTGGTGTCAGTCTGGAGGAGTGGTGTTTGTCGATAGGTGGTGTCAGTCTGGAGCAGTGGGTGTTTGTAGGATAGGTGGTGTCAGTCTGGAGGAGTGGGTGTTTGTAGGATAGGTGGTGTCAGTCTGGAGGAGTGGGTGTTTGTAGGATAGGTGGTGTCAGTCTGGAGGAGTGGGTGTTTGTAGGATAGGTGGTGTCAGTCTGGAGGAGTGGGTGTTTGTAGGATAGGTGGTGTCAGTCTGGAGGAGTGGGTGTTTGTAGGATAGGTGGTGTCAGTCTGGAGGAGTGGGTGTTTGTAGGATAGGTGGTGTCAGTCTGGAGGAGTGGGTGTTTGTAGGATAGGTGGTGTCAGTCTGGAGGAGTGGGTGTTTGTAGGATAGGTGGTGTCAGTCTGGAGGAGTGGGTGTTTGTAGGATAGGTGGTGTCAGTCTGGAGGAGTGGGTGTTTGTAGGATAGGTGGTGTCAGTCTGGAGGAGTGGGTGTTTGTAGGATAGGTGGTGTCAGTCTGGAGGAGTGGGTGTTTGTAGGATAGGTGGTGTCAGTCTGGAGGAGTGGGTGTTTGTAGGATAGGTGGTGTCAGTCTGGAGGAGTGGGTGTTTGTAGGATAGGTGGTGTCAGTCTGGAGGAGTGGGTGTTTGTAGGATAGATGGTGTCAGTCTGGAGGAGTGGGTGTTTGTAGGATAGGTGGTGTCAGTCTGGAGGAGTGGGTGTTTGTAGGATAGGTGGTGTCAGTCTGGAGGAGTGGGTGTTTGTAGGGTAGGTGGGTGTCAGTCTGGAGGAGTGGTGTTTGTAGGATAGGTGGTGTCAGTCTGGAGGAGTGGGTGTTTGTAGGTAGGTGGTGTCAGTCTGGAGGAGTGGGTGTATGTAGGATAGGCAGTCCAATAAATTATATAGGTGGGCCAGGGACAGTCAGGCTAGAGAAGTGAATGCCAGACCTTCAATCACAGTCCACATGTCCAAGCCCTTCCAGTGACAGTCGTACCACTGCTCTTCGCATATGTCAGGGGGAGTGGTTGTAGATGAAGCTGAGGGCTTAGCTGTTGACTTTTGATAAAAAGTCCACATTTGCATATTAGTATTGATGCTGTTCAGTCTGGTTTGGATGCACGTGACGTTATTGGCAAAGGATGAGCGTGTCTGAAAAGGTTTATATGAAGGTGCCATTATCTTCACACATGGAATGGAAGGGTTCACTTTAAATTTGAGTAAAGCAAGTTCAACATTGATTTATACAGCACACGGTCCTGAGGGGGTTAAACGTCGTTTTTCTGCTTGCACAGTTGGAGAGAAGGGATCACACGGAGGCGTCGGGCAGAGGAGCGTTTTATGTACCCGCATCGTTTAGCCGTATGACGCAAGCAGCAAAGTGGAACCATTCCATCCATGATAAATCACCCATCTATACTCCTCTCATACATGGCAGACGTAATAATGTCCAATTCTGGAGCCAAGTCGGTCTAGGGTGAGGACACTTAGGGGCCCGTACTGGAGTCTGTAAAGACATCAGCAGTATACATTGATATCGGTTTGATAGCAGCAGGTTGAATCATGCACATGACATGATTGTATCTATGAAGCTCTATGGTGGTGACTTCTCTACACCGGAGTTCCTAAATGGAGGGGGTAGGAACACCACCAGTGGAGAAATACCGATCCAGAGAGGTTTTGTAACTTAAACAGCAGCTGGCCAGCCTGGAGGCCTCCAATAGACACGAGATCCACTCTACCTGCTCATATCTTTAAGAAGGTTTCTGACATAAAGTGAATGTCTGCATGATCCCAACAATATGCCATTGCCTTGGTCCAGCTCGGGTTTGAGCTCCCAGCTCCTCCCACCTGCTGCAGCCATTCCATGAAAGGACAGGGAATGCTTAAATCATCCAAGCCTTACCCAACTCTCATTATGGAGTCTCACTGCTCATGTTGTATTTTCTGTAATGTACAACTAGTGTTGACTAGAAAGCCAGAACACTGCCCAACATGCTGATTTATATCACTTGCGTAACTGAGAATACAGCATAAGCAGTGAGACTCCATAATGTTAGGGATGGGCAGTAACCCTTGCAGTCACTGAGGTTTGGTAGTGGCTACTGGTGAGTCAACCTAACTATAAAAGTGAAACCAAAGCCAAAACTCTTTTTCTAGTTTTGGAAAGAGTGGAGAGGGATTAGACCCCCTCTCAGGTTTTTATTGATTTCTGTGTCCCGGTTAGGGAGATTCACCCTCTCGATTTGTCCTGGTGACCATTATCACTGAGTGAAAGTCCCAAGTTTTAGACTGTCGCCAGAACAGGAATAGATGAACAGTCTTCCAATGGGGACACTAGTTCTGGTGACCTCTCTTTGAGGGATTTCCTCTCCCTTCCTGTTGTGGCTATGGGACAGGAAGTGAAGGGAAATCTCCTTAGTGGGACACAGATGGCAGAAAAAAAAGCTGATAGGGTTATAACCCTCCCATACTTTAAAGTAGCCTTTACGTAGCCATCTTGGGTGGATTGACCTCCTAAAAGTGAAAACCTCTGATGACTGGAATATGGAATCTGGCACTGCTGGCTTGTGTTTGGTTGGTGTGGATTCCATTGTGTTATCTTTTCCTCATTACCCAGAACAAGCATGTAGGGTGGGAGTTGAGATATCATGTGTACACTACCTGGCCAAAGAAAAGGTCACACGCTCTAATATTTCATTGGATCGCCTTTAGCTTTGATTTACGGCACAAACTCGCCATGGCATCATTTCGATAGACTTATGCAATTTCACAACATTTATTTCCATCTTGAGTTTCGCCAAAGATATCTTGTAGTGATGATGGGAGAGTCGGAGCACTGTGTAAAGTCTTCTCCAGCACATCCCAAAGATTCTCATTGGGGTTAAGGTCTGGACTCTGTGGTGGCCAATCCATGTGTGACAATGATGTCTCATGCTCCCTGAATGACTCTTTCACAATCTGAGTCCGATGAATCCTGGCGTTGTCATCTTGGAATATGCCCAATGTGTGCCATCAGGGAAGAAGAAATCCATAGTTGGAAAATCCTAGACATTCAGTATATTCAGGTCGGCAGCTGACCTCATTTTTTGGGAACATAACTTTGCTGAACCTAGACCTGAAGTAACCCAGATCATAACACTGGCCAAAATCCCGGTGATGACCTCTATTTGGCCAGGCAGTGTACATCAAGCCAAAATCTTTTTTCCTAGTTTTATAGGAAGTCTCTCCGTAGAGGAACAAGATGGAGTCACTCTGGTCAACACTTGGCCAGCTCAAGCGGCCAAATCTGCCTCTCTGACACAATTTATTAGCTGACGCTGTGGAATTCTTGACGGCCGTCATATTTCTTGTCTGTGGGGTTTCGTCTTTTGGTTTTGGCTCGGTACAGACATACTCGCACGTCCTCTGCGGTATGACCGCTTATCCCATAACATCTGCATGTTTGTGATGAGATATTTACATTCATGATATGTCTGATGGTCCTGCGCGGCATGTTTTGAGACGTTGCGGTTTGATGAGTCGCTCAATGTGTTTTCAGTTTGCGGTGTATTTACAGATGAGATCTGGACGTGTTTGTCAGATCACATTAGAGGTACAGATAACATTCTGCTGAATAAGATGCCGGGCCCCTATTTACAAATTCACTTGTCAGCGTCTCACAACCACGAGCGAGCGGACGAACTTTTATATGGTACAAATCACCGGAGGAATGCGATTTATCAAACAAAATAGTTGCAGTTACTTGTTTTGCACGATGCCTTTTGATAAGTTTGCTGCGCTGGCTTGCAACAGACTTATCAAAGACTTAAGCAGCAGGTGACACAGAGATTGCCTCAACACAACGTTAATGAAAGGACTTACCTTAAATGATGTCTCTTAATCCGATCATCTTCTTCTTTCCTGTAGTTTTCAGCCTTCTCTCCAGCCCTGCGGCGCGTCTCCGATCCAGCGCAGACTTCTCTGTGATTACTGGCGCTTCCTCTCCCATGGTGTCTGCATGCGGGTGCACGCATCCATAGACTTACCTTGTGTCTCTCCCCGCGTCACGGCTGAAAATGTGAACTGCGCTTGCCCCAAGATGCTTTGCGGCCGCCCGAGCAGTTTCCCATTTTCGGACGGGAGCACGTGGGGAAGATACAGGTAAGTTTAAACCGCTGTTTAAGCAGGTTTTTTTTTTTTTTGTTTTTTACTTTTTGCATAGATGTGCTACTGCTTTTTGCTGGCAGTAGATCCATGCAAAAAAAGCTGAGGGTTTAGAAACCCTTTAAAGTGGAACAGAAATGTTTTATAGGGGGGAGACCAGGGAAGGCAAAATTATAAGCAGGTTAAATGTCATCTTTAGTTTGTGCCTTCTTTTTATATCTTCCTCAAGTTCTTCTAGGTAATTTGATTTGATGTCCACCAACTAGCACAGGGATGTCTAACAAATTCTATTAGAACAGAAAATAAATGGGAACTGATGGAAAATCTGGACCGTAACCTTCCCCAGTTATGACGTGACTAGTCATCTAGTGATCTGACTAGTTGCCCTTGGAGCCAGGAGCTCCGTTTCTGCAGTGAAGGTATTTCAGGACCTAGGTTACCTTTATACATTTCAGGGTATGTTCTGGGAAGGACTGCCGGGTGGTTCATGTCTGACAATGTGTCTATCAAGGAATAATCTTCTTTGCAGTTCGATTTTAGGAATGTCTCTTTTTTTTTTTTTTTTCTTTCCCTCAGCTAATTAAAGTAGCGTTTGACGAGGAGGTCAGCCCGGAGATGGTGGACCTTTTTAAGAAGCAAATGATGAAGTTCCGCTATCCTGTCTCCATCTTCAGCATGTTCGCCTTTGTCGCTGGACAGGCGGCGCCCCCTATCATCCTCCCGAAGCAGAAGGAAAAGAACACCTCGTTCCGGTAATGATTTCCAGTGCGGCTTTCAGGTTTCATGCATGCCTTCCAGGGTGCCACCACAACCTATATACAGTTCAGTGTGTGGCAATGTAATTGAAGGTAGTCTATTTCTGATCAGTGACTCTTTAACTGTTTCAGGACACTTTCCAAAACTATTGTGAAAGGGGCCAAACGTGCCGGGAAAATGACAATTGGACGCCCGTACGTTGCCAAAAAGAAGACTGGAACCATTCTAGAGGAGCGAGGCAGCCGCATCGAGGAGGACGACATTTCTGGTATGGTGTGTTCATTGAAAGTTTACCTCCTTCTGAATTATTCCTTAGGGCAGACAGATGACGACCTCTGTCACCGAGTGCAGCTCAGGACTGGACCGAAATAACGAGCCTCTCCAGTCACTACAGAACAGAGCAAAACACAAGCAACTCAATCACTTCATAGCTAGGGAGGCGCACATGGGAGAAGCCATTCCCCTAAGCACTGACAACCAGGAAAGAGATTTATAGTCTTTTTTTAGAGTAGACATGTACAGAGAGAACTACATAGGCACCTCCCTAGCAATGAAGTGATTGAGTTGCTGCTGTGGCTGTCCTCCTTCTGAAAATGCTAGTTGCTTGGTTGCCTTACTTCAGTACTTGATGAGTCACTAATCTAGAATAAGTCAAGTCAGAGGGCCATAGTTACATATTTAGTGCTGGTTGTCTACTCAAAGTATGATGCCATTCTACCTGCCTAATAAGAGTGCCAGACCAAAGAACCAAGAGTCCGAATATCTTCTAATACTGGTGTTCATAACAAGACGACAAGGCTTTTTTATGTCTTCTTGTTATAAACTAACTCCAGGATTAAAATATTTTTGGACTTTTAGTTCCTTGGTCTAGTGCTCTTGGATCTTCTATTTCTGGATTCCAACTATGTCCCCTAGTTTAGAGGGTACCCTGTTTGTGGTGGGAGCAGTCATCGAACCCCACTTGAATGCAATTGACCTTCTGTACCCAATAATTATTTATGAATCATCTCCAGTGCCTCCACCTCACATGCTCCATTCTATTCGCTTGATAAGCAGGCAGCTAGCAGATACGTAAAGAGAAGTTACTAATGGCAGCTTCATGATGGGCATCTTTTAAAGAGAAATGTATTCTTTGTTGTGCTGCTCGGTGTAATTTTTTAATTTGATAACAAAAGGCGTGACGGGTGGCAGGTTAAGGCAATGACTTTGGGATTGGATTGATGGGCTAATTGTCCTGCGTATAGGTGACCGGATCACTTTAAGCTTTTTGCATATGGAAGCCCTGAGTATCACTTCCTGTCAATACCAGTGTTTCTTTTTCTACATTTTTCCAGTTTCAGATGATAACGAGCTACCGAGCGGAACCATTAAAGCGTCGGAGAAGTCCACCATGGAGCAGCTAGTGGAGAGGGCCTGTTTCCGGGACTACCAGCGCCTGGCCTTGGGGACCATCAGCAACAGCTCCACACGGATCAAATCCGAGCATTTCCGAGTGACTGCCATGAACAGGATGTACTCCCTGTGCCGGAGGTGAGTGCGGGCCGCGTGTATGTTAGTATGGAGCGAGACATGATGCATTTTTTGCTTTTTCCTCACAGTGTACTGCTATGATAACTGTGTAATTTTACCAAATATTGACCACTATGTTTTTAAAAATCTCACCAATGCCTAAGCGGTGAGCAAAAACCATTAGGTGGCACCATGTTTCCTTTCACACAGTCTAGAGAGGGTGATGTCCCCACTTTGTATTTTATACCCGACTAGCAGCCATCATAAATAGGACGTTCTACAGTCCAATTAAATCGAAGATCATAAATTAGGTAGCACCCAAGTGTTTACATTGAAATATATTCTGAAGCTGTAGCACTGTATCTTCCGCCGTAGTTCCAAGGCATTGTGAAAGTGTACTCAAAACACTCTGACGCTGCAACCTCTACCATATGGCTATAAAGCACTCACCGGATCCTCTGACCTCACAGCAAGTAAGAGGTCAGAACATGGACTCTGGTGACCCTTTTGGATCGTCCAGTATACCCTGTACCCACTACAGGTAAGGATGTCCCCCCTTAATGGAATTGCCACTCTTCGTTTGTATACTGGATCAGGCAGCCAATGGATATGTTGATATTACAGGAGATCCCACTGCAGAGAAGGTGCAATGTTACAGTTTCAGAATATGTTAGTGTCAAGATTTGGTATACAAGTGCTAATTAATTTCAGACTGCCTGTAACAGCCCACAAGCCCTCAGAGACCTCTGACCTTCTTGTGACAGCCATGTGATACGGCTCACTGTATTGGTCAGCCATAGGGGGAGTGGTTAGAGATGGAGATGAAGAATTACCTGCTGACTTTTTTATGCATAACGTCAAGGTTTGCATATCAGAGACTGTTTAGTCCGCTTAAACAGACCTTCAGTGTGCAGATCCACTTTGGCAATTTGCCTTTCATCTCCACAATATAAAAAGGCTGGGGGTAGGGGTCCTTATTTTTTTGCCAGCACCACCGCCGCCATTCTCATTTAGGGAATGACATGTCCTTGCTCCTGCAGCCTTCTGCAATATGCACTTATTTCCTGGGGGCTGCAGCAGGAAGGTCCCCCATCGATCAGGAAGCGGACTTGTCATCGGACCTGCAAGAGACAGCGGGCATCAGATAATGGCACAGAAGAAGATGGCAGCACGGGGGCCCAGGCTGTGGTAGCAGATCACAGGAGCGCAACCCTGGGTTCGTTGGGCAAGTGAGGATATATTTTTGGATGAGAGCCCAACATAACAGATAAGAGGGGAGATAGGGGTGTGTGAGGGGGGTTAAGCTGCACATTTTGGGGTAGGGAGGAGTGCATTTGACACAGCTGACGGAACGGATTATGACATTAAATCTATTTTTACATGCTTGGGGAATAGTTCACTTTAAGAGTTTTTAGTTGTTAAAAGCACCACTTCAAACCAAGTCAGCACATTTCCTTTATATCCTCGCTTGCTTTAATTTCTCCTCTTCCCACGTTCCCGGACAAGGATCCCCCGCGATATGTGCCAGGAAGGGTGTTCACAGAATTATCACACCCACCAAATGGAAGCTCATGCTCTATGTATTATGTTTGATTCAATTAAATCTCCCGTCAGGTTTTGTCCATCTGTGACGTACAAGTTTTATTTTCATGTCACTGCACAGAAGACCTTTCACAGAGTTCCGTGTTAGAAGCATGTGAGCTCCCAATGTGTGGCAGAAGAAGGACAGGTTGCTGCACATATTGTTAGCATAGACAGAAGTGTTTGCATTTTGTTGACCCATTTAACCTATGTGGTGTAAAGGTTGTGGTGCCCTGTGTGAATTTTTCAACGGTTTGTAATTCAGAAACTGTCCAGCTGCTGAATTCTTAGTACACTTGTATACTAAACATTCCTCGAGTTTAAAGCAGCACCCTGGTGAAAGTACAGTTAAAAAAATAAACTGTAGGAAGTGCAGAACTCAAACTCCTCTCCTCATTTTAATGTAAACCGTTACTAATGGCAGCCACTCTTCTATATGTTTCTTTAATGCCTTGCGCCTCTCAAGCACCATGTTGGCTGCCATGTACACACCTCCTCCTCTGGTCTATGAGTTCTGATAGTGCTGGCAAAGCCAATACTTGGAGTGGTGTACATGTAAAAACAGACACACATTGGTTTGGCTAAAGTAATGCTTACATCCTGCTCACAATATGATAGTGCTGCATTGCATATAGGATATTGTACCAGAGCCTTATGTCACTGTAACGTGATGAATTAACTCCCTGTTTATCCTCCCCAACGCCAGTGTTGTCTATAATCATGCTATTCCTGTGATCCTGATTGTCAAGAGATTTGTGCATGGAGGGCAAAGCAACAGGTTCATTTTAATGCTCCGCAGCTTCACATACTTAAAGGGTTATTAAACCCTTGTGTGTTTTTGCATATATATATAAGGCTGGCAAGCAGTAGATATATGCAAAAACATTTTTTTTTTAAAAAATGTAAAAAGGGTTTACACTTACCTGTGTACATCTGAAGAGTCTCGGGCGGCCGCAAAGGATCTTGGGGCGGGCACATGTGCACGATGTTTGGCCGGGAGACGAGGAGAGACACAAGGTAAGTCTATGGAGCAGCGTGCACCCGCACAGACTCCGTGTGACAGCAGAGAAGAGGAGGACAGAGGAGTCGGCACTGGATTGGAGACCCGCACCAGCGCTGGAGGGACAGCTGAAAAGGACAGTAAAGAAGAAAAAGATCGGATTAAGAGACATCATTTAAGGTAAGTCCCTACAGCAGGATTGGGAAGGAGGGAATAAATGCTTTGACTTTTTAATGTCACTTTAACTTTCCTTCCCTCCTTTGCTGCTTCTCAAAGAAAGGATCAGGGCTCAGGATACCTGCATGTGACAGCACTGTGCCAATCATGTTCCATTTTGCTTCTTCATACCCAGAAGTACCGAACCTTATCACCTTAAGTTATGACATTCCACCTAAGGATAACTAGAAGATATTTTTAGTTAATACACATTCTGAGTATTTTTGTGACAAGGATAGCGGGATTGGACCCCAGTGATTGACAAGTGCAGAGAGCTGTGCATACATTGATAAAGCAGACATATGTGGCCATAACACTAACTTTTAGCCTTGCTCTGTGGGTGCTTTTACTTTTTCCCTGAACCAGCATTTCTCACTATTGTCCATCTTGCATGAAATGACTCTTTCTTCCCATCTTCCAGTTACCCCGGTCTCCTGGTTGTGCCGCAGTCAGTTCAGGACAGCAGTCTGCAGAAAGTGGCCAGATGTTACCGACATAACAGACTTCCGGTGGTCTCCTGGAAAAACTCCAAAACAAACGCTATCCTACTTCGGTCCGGGGGCTTCCACGGGAAGACGGTCGTTGGGCTCTTTAAATCTCAGAATACGCACCCTGCAGGTGAGTGCCGGGGGTCGGAGGAAGGCACAGACTCATAGCCCTGGAGGTTGAAGCTCCACACCAAATAAAAGTTTACTCCAATGACAGATTGCAATAAAGCCAATGCATGTTGGGCTGTAACGGCACCCTCTTTATCAGGGCTTAAGAACGTAGAATGATGTCTGTGGACTCTGTAATCATTATATAGTTGTGACTTATTAAAGAGTTATGAGTTTGTACAGCATGCGTCAGCAACTGGTTCCAGCAGGACCGCTTAAAGCTGCTGCATACTCGTAACACTTTATTAAGACTCAACTATATATGGAGTCCACATACACCATTTGATTTTCTTGATCCCTGATGGAGGGGGAGTTTTTGCCCCCAAAACGAGTTGGGCTTTATAAACAAACTGCCATAATAATGAACTTGTGTTAGGACTTGAATATCACAGTGTGATGCTTCAATTCTGAATTTACTCATCCTTATCGCAACCCAAAGTGATCGTGGAACGCCGTCAATTTGCAGAAGCGGCCAGCCTAATATTCCAATTCCCTGTATTTGCACCACCTCCAGACTATTATATAATAACAATAATATAAAATGAACATGTTAAGAAACCTTGGGGTTCCAGCGCCATTCATCCACCTTCCCAAGTGAAGATATGAAATTGCTGCAACGTTATAATGTCCAGGCAGATGACTGCACTGGTGTGCCACCCATGTGTATTCTGTGATCTGATTCACTCTGCTTTGTCACTCTTCAGCTCCAGCCTCATCTGTCGAGTCATCAAGCAGTATCGAGCAGGAGAAGTATTTACAAGCCTTGCTGAACGCCATCTCTGTCCACTACAAGGCAAACGGAGGAAGCACCATGACCATCAGGCCTACCTTGGCCCTGTCACCAGGTACAGCCTGAAGACTTGTCATATATGGTTCTAAGTTCTAGGTACAAGATGCCCTGGGTTCCTCCCCCTTCCTCTGTGCAGCCATCAATACTCCTTCCTGTTGTGTAATAATTGTGTGTTTGGTATTGTACCCACAGGCAGCAGAATCTAATGGCACCTCTGTGCTTTGTGCTTCAGGGCTTGGAGTCCATTATAGGTCTCTGGTGAAGGCGGGTATCAATATTGATTGATACTTCAGTGCTGGACCAACTTCCAATACTACATGAAGCCTCTGAGGTGTGCTTAGAGTGTAGCAAATTATCAAGACACCCTTCTGTAAATTCGTATTGCTTGGACTTCACTCATTTCACTTCCTTTATTTCAGGTTAAGGATTCAGAAATCATTGAATCCAGAGGCTCAGCATGCCAGCAGGGAATTAACATTTTAGGGTCAGCAGTGGCAGCCCCCATATTGCTTTAAAGACAGGTATCCTTAAAGTGTATATCAGGGTAAAATAAACAATAAATTCAGTTCATCTCTGCAGTACATGGACATTTCCCCATGTTTTATCTCTTTAAAAATGCAGCAAGGACCGAAAAATATTGTTGATTCTGCCAGAAATCTGGTGACTGCCTAGGGTACTGTAGTGAGCTGACAACGTTGCCTCTGCAGCACTAAAATCCCATTCACTGTTGTCAACCTTGCCCAGTCATCCTCTTCTGGACTAGAGAACGCCACCCTCTTATGGAAAGTGGGAGGTCCAGCAGGAGAGAAATGTGCATGCATTGTGGACATATATTAACTTTTTTTTTTTTTGTCCAGACATACACTTTAAGGGCTAAATGCACCTTTTACACTGTCTCATGTTACTCCCATATTTAGGGTGCATGGTCGCATTACAACATCCCCAAAACCCAAACCGCCACCTTCCCCCTTTACCGTAATTGCTGCGTGTGATCCCTCCCCCCTCACTGTTGTTTATCCCACTTAGGGTCAGCCCTAAGTACCTCTGTATGGACTTGAATCTGGGGGTAAACATTGTGCATTGCACATGCGGCTCATACATGCTGGAGGCAATGCTCTGCAGGCCTCAATGCAAAAAATGGTAAATGCACATTGTTCATAAGATCAGTGTTGTTGGATTTACTACCTAATTTGCCTTTAATAGGAAAAACTGAATGATAAAACGCTCTGCATGGTTGGTCGCTCTTGTCTTGTGTCACAGGAAAGGTCCATCTCTCCTGTAGCAGGAAAGAATTGTATCCTCTTCCCATTGCTATGATTGTTTATGTCATAGATGGCATAAGCTGTGCACACAGACAAGCACTCATTATTTATTCCATGGAATAAGTCAGGAACAAGGACACTATTCACTATGTGCCACGCCT
>NW_017306278.1:3376888-3391667 GCF_000935625.1 Nanorana parkeri
CCCCTCCAAATTTGATGCCAGCCATCATGTGCCGATTCCCCGGTCAGTTCACAAAGAGGTGATCGCAGACAGAGCGGCATGTGACTCGGGAAAGTTGCCGGCCTAATCAGCTTAGTTACCCTTGAAACAATCTGCAGCTGTGAAGTGCACCCATCAGAAACTCCATGCATGCTTTGCTTTACCCTAACAGCCAGCGCGGTCGCCGCACCTAATCCGCTAATTGTGTCAGCACACGACTTTCATGTGTTAACCGTTCTCATGCAGAGTACGAAAGCCGAACCATGGTGTTGGAATTCAACTGTCAGTCCACCTATAAGAGATATTTCATTTCGGGGTAGATGGCAATGCACTGAATCAACCTAAGCGGTATTTTAATGATTCCCCCACGCCAGCCAAAATACAAATGTAAAAAAATGGCTATCAGTACTCTAATATGTATGTTATGCAAGAATGCATTAAAGCATGCAGCAATGCAAGAAAAAATTAAGCCAGTAAGGCCTCATTCACACGAGAAAAGGCCAGCATGTACAACTTGAGGTGAGCGTATGGCCGCGTACTCCCATAGAGAAGGACAGGGGCTGCGTACTAATCACACTCAGCACCTGTCCTTCCCGGGAATGGCCCGATACGGCCGTGCACGCAGCACGGAGCTGTATGTGCCGGCCTGTTCTCGTGTGAATGAGGCCTAAAACTGCGTGTAAATTTAATCTCTGAAGTCTAAAATGGGACCTAAGAAAGCTGAGAATTGCAGCTTGTTATTCATCCCTCCATCATACCCCATAAGAGATATCAGTTCTAGGTGGATCGACACTTTAAAGCGTACCTTGCACCTTTGTGAAGCGGTCTGCTTATTCCAGGTGCCCCCCTTTTTCCACTGGAAGGAAGAAAAAAAACCTGTTGGGGGGGAATTAGGTTATATATTTTCCCCAGCTTCCTCCAACGGTGCCTAGGCAAGGGTGAGGTCATTTCCTTCTGGCAAGATCTCAGAGAATGTTGAGTAGCCCAAATCTCCCAAAGAATTCAAAGGTCTACTCCGCATTCCCCGGTATCTTGTCAGCAGGAAGACGCCATCATTCCCCGCACTACAGAAGTCGGGGAAAGGGGAGCATATTATCTGACTATTTGTCCCCCTTACAGGTTCTTTTTTGCCTTCATATGCAGCATTTGAGGAAGTGCAAGGTGCGCTTTAATACTCACTCCGGAAACCCACAACGTTGTCATGTTTGCATTCCATTGTTCTGTTGGCTATAACATGTTTTTTTTGTCATTGTTTGTTTTTGTTGTCTGTTTGGATGACTTCAGGCAGTGCCAGAAAGAGCTACCGAATGAGCAGTATGGTTAAACATGTTGTGCCAGGACACTTGGATGGCAGTCCGTCCATTAGCTTTTCCCGAGGAGGTTAGTAAGTGAGTTCGGAAGCCCCCGTTCTACGAAGAACTCAGGGGGGGCTAGTAAGGATGATCTTGGGCGCAATCAAGGATTTTGTACAAGTTTACATTGTCATTAATTATCTGGTTTATGATACACACCTTCCCTGGGTCACGCTATTTTAGGGATTATCTACAAACATCAGAGAAGATGAGAATAATCGTTTTGACACTAAAATCAACCAGATGGACACAAATCATTATAGATTATTTTACTCATCTTCATCCTGATGTCTCCAGTTTTCCTCTTCCCTTTACCTCAATTCCCACCAGCCCTGTAAGAGATTGTAATGCCAGAGCGTTTCCTGGACTTCCCAATCATGTGATCCCTGTGATCGTCCTCCAGAGTGATCAGGAGCTTGTCCTACCGACTCCCGGTCATTGCTATGTGACAGGGAGCTATCGGTGACAGCATGGTCACAGTGTAGGGGGCCCAGCACAAAACAGTTTTGCAAATATGTGGGCAGCATGGTATGAAATAAGGCCCCCATCCCCCATTGCTGCCACATATATGTGTACCGCCGGTTGGAAGGGGTTAAAGAAGTCTGATTATAAATGTTTTTCCCCAGGATTCACTCAGCTTTCACTCAGGATTCCCGCATCTTTCTAATTGGGTTCAAATGGGAAAATTTGTGAATCCCGGGTGAAAACATAACTAGATCCCCAACGCGTATACAATCCCAAAGTATATTTTTCAGTATGTTTGGCACCATGTCTCACTGTATATGGTTTTCTTAAGCAAATCATTTTTTTTTCTGAATTCATTACAATGTTTCTTACTTGAGATCTTGCCGGTAACATCACTTCCTGTTGCAGCGCCAAGCTACTGCCTTCCAAATGGCAGCCATGTTGTCAGCCTGCCGTGCAAGCTTCATTTGGCCAGCAGACCTTTTAGGCAGCCTAGCAGGCAGCTGACTGAGGTCACATGGCCTGCAACAGGAAGTGCTATTACCGGCAGGATCTCCAAGTAAGAAATATTGCTATAAATTCAGAAAAATATGATTTGCTTCAAAAGCTGTATACAGTGAGACATGGTGCAAGACATTGATTGTGGGTTTACATACACTTTAATGGGTCACTGACCTTGAATAATTATTTGGCTCAAGTTTCCTGACTCTATAGTGATGGCATAAAAAGCATAGCAAGGTTTGGAATGATGACGCCAGAGCCTGCACCTTTAAAAAGAAGTCAACAATGGCAGCTCCCCTATTCCTGTCCTAATAGGTCCCCTTTACCTCAATACTGGATAATACATTACATAGGAATAAAACCCTCTCTGCCAGTAAATTCCATGTAGGATTTTACCTTTATGTGATTTAATGCCCGCTCCCATTCCACTGTTACAATGTATAACAGATGTCGCTTGCTTTTCTCCATGTGCCTGCGCTAACCCATCCCAGCATCCAATATCCCAAGCACAGCATTTCAATGTCGCGTCCTGTTTTGGCCAACGAGCCATATATCAGGATATTGTAATCCATCTGATGATTATCATATCTGTTACATTGTGTCGAATGGTCTCTGAGTGAGCTCCAGCATATTCAATTACAAACTGGGTGTTTTTTGCTCCATGTAACTCATGCAGAATCCTTGTTTGCTCTGGCTGCCTCCCGGCCAGCTCCATGGAAAGGTTTCCTCCTTTTAGGTGGTGTGTCTTGGCTTCCTTCTCTCTCCCATCACGTTCTTGCCGGATGAAAAGCTTGCGGGGAGATGTTAGGCAAAGGTTGGACTTGAATAGAGAAGACCTTTTCTCTGATCAGGAACGGATCTCCTGTCCCCACCATTTGAGAACTGACGTGGCTGTTTTTGGTGGTGGGGATTTGGCATACAGGTTTTCAGCACACAAAGGTTCGGCACCAATAAACAGAAGAAGGATTCATTTTTTTTTAGGGTGATGGACATGCAATTGATACAGGTAGGGCGTATGATGTGCTATGTGGCAAAATTCATAACTGACACTAATGCTATTTACCCTTCTACAGGTGGCCACAGTCTGATTAAAACTTAGGAAAGGTAGCTCTGGAAACTGTGGGCTATCCTATTAGTATAGAGGTTTTAGTGATACCTATATAGGGTATGTGGATTCTGGACTGGCAACTTCTCCGTGCCAAAGCATTCCCACAGTTTCCTTGGTTTGTAGCTAAAAGAATCCAAGATTGAAGCACCACACTGAGAATTGATTGTCCAGATTTCAATTTTTTTCCATATAAGATCAGATAAAAGACTTTATCACAGAGCCAATGCGTTTCAGCAAATATGGAGTCTGAAGGCCTACCTAACCAATCCATTCAAATTATATCCAGTCAGAAAGGCCCTCACACTACTCAGTTGCTGGTAGATCTAAACAAGATTATACAATGAGATTGTAACCTGTGTGGCCAGGTGTAGGGCTATGCTGCATGGTCAGTTTTAATCTCTTGCTACTAGGAGATTTAGCGCTTGCTCTGGCGGTTACCTCATTAGGGTGGAGCTACACAGGAGAATTTTAGTCAATTTGGTAGTGGTAGCAAGTGATCACCGAACACTAGAAGCCTGACACTGAGTATTTTACCCTACACCAAAATTTGGTCATCAGCCTTAACTCCTTAGCCACCACCAAGGCATAAACCTAAACGTCAATGTAACAGCTGAACCAATTCCTTACCTTCAACTAAACTTTTGACTCCTCAACGTAACCCCGGAACGTAAGGCTAAGTCACATCTGTGGTGAGTACAACCAATCCACCTTCAGTACCAAGTGCAAGGAATGGTTTGAGAAAAGCATAGTACTCCGTCCATGTCTCCGTTCATCCTGTAGGTTGTGGTGACAGGATATCCGTTCTCTTTTAGCGTAAGTTAGTTTTTTATTACATGTCTGTCTCAGCTTTTTGGGCAACAGCGTGATGGAAAAGAACAGGGAGACAAGACCTCCTTCTGCACTCCTATTTCTCTCTGTATGCTCTGATGTGTTTGTCTCACGGGAACCTCCTGTCTCTTTCCTCTCCTCTCTTGTTCCTCCGTCAGTCCTCGGGTTACACCCAACCGCTAAGGCAAGGATACACGCTGCAGGTACTGGCTGTCTGTCCTTATCATATACTACACCCCTCACAGCCTTTTCATTCATCATATATGGGAGTCACACTGAGGGGGTGGCTTGGGACACTGGAAATTCAGGACATCTGGAGCACTGGCCCATACCAAAAACAGAACAATAATGTTCCAAAGGGAATTGACTTCATATAGTCAAATACATATATCCAAGGACAGGATTAAGACGTGGCAAAGGCTTTTTTTTATCCTAAAGACTGTACAAAGGAGACGGAGCTATTGGTTGAGTATTGAAGATAGAAGATTTCACCATCGGTCCAGGGAGGTGTTCTTTGCAATAAGAGCGGTTAAGCTTGTAATGCCCTGACACAGTATGAGGAAGTGATGACATAAAAAGGGAAAAAACTAAAGTATCTTTTTTTTTTTTTTTATGTAAACACTCTAACAAATTACCAATTAAAAAATGTCCATGCATGCTTGCGTACCTGCAAATATTTTAATCTTCATTACCCATTTTTCATATTATCCATCTGCCATCTTGCAATCAGTATCAGTGGGAGGTGATGGAAGAATGCTACCAGGTGAGAGTGATTTAATAATTACAGGAAGTTCTCCATAGGGACATTTTTTTTTTTTTTTTTAATTCTTTGCCAGGAATCAGAAAGTAATAGACAGTTCTGTCTCCCCTCTAATCCTGCCTCTCTCCTGCTCTTTTATCATCCACTTGTCACTTTGTTAGTAAAATGCAGCTTTCAACAGGTGATAGAGAGCACAGAACAGGACTGGGAGGGGGACCACACTTCTCTTGCAGTGATAGTCTCTGTCCCTTATACAAATATAGGAGCATAATTACATTCTAAGAGGGAACTGTGGCCTAAGGGCTCAATTTTCTTCAGCCCATGATTCCCCACATCCTCTGCCTGCTACTGTATTCAGGCAACCTGAATACACTGGCTCATCCAAACAGTCCCATAGGGTGCAGTCACTGAAAACTCCATAATTTTCCACCCAGCTTGGTCGGTTTTTGAAGGGTCACCTACTGCTCATTCTCAAGCCATCTATTTGGGGACTCAAACACATCGGGCTGTGAAGCTTGCAGAGCTGAAAGCAGGAGGTCATAGAGAATCCCAGGTCCTGCACTGTGCCTGCATACCTTCTGGAAAAGTCATAAGATGCATAGTTTATCAAGTATACATCATGCATGTACTATTTTTATATTTTAATGTCAGAGTGTTTGTATAAAAAAGAAACTTTATTTAAGTTTTAAAGAGGAAACCTTGTTGGTTGCTGAGGTTATCTGCTCTACTTTTGCTCCAATTTTGCGAAATTATTTCCTTTAGCTCAACATCATTTAGTTGCTAAGTAGGATCAGTTTACCACATAGGCAATTTCAGCTTGGAATGGGTTTAGAAGGGGAAACACTCCCATAAATGAGAAGAAGATTGAATCACTCTCAGAAATGCTGCTTGCAGCGGTATCTGGATCTCTCTTGACTCTTCTCCACCCGTTTTTAAAGGAGGAAAGTAATTTAAAAAGAAACCTGTTCTGAGATGATGAAGCCACCGATTGAGATTAAACTTAATTTTAAGATCTTTCTAAGGGATTGCTGATCATCTGTATTGTAGCTCAGCCCTTGGAGCAGGTCACACAGTAGTCACCCAACATTGCCCTCACATCACTCACTCCTGACACATCAGTCCCATCATTTGCTGCCACGTCACTGTCGGGTCTTCTGATGGAACATCGCACTTTGTATTGCGTTCATCGTCTTTTCTAGTTTGTTCCATCCTTTTCTGTAGATTTGTGTTTTTGTAGTACTAACAATGCAAATTGACTCACCGAATATTTCTATGTAATTCTGTGTTCTCTGATGGTATTTATCACCTCTAAGTGAATATAAAACTCTGCAAAGTTTTCCATAGCGCTTTGGTGTGGGTGTTCAAAATGAGCTTGGTTGACCCGTATCCTCTGTTGGCAAGGAACTACAAGTTCCAGCATGCTTTGCCAGCTGGGGTTCTGCTGGTTACCCGTGCTTGGTGTAAACCCGTTCCCATATAAATTCAAATTGGACAGTCCTGCGTTTTAAAGGCCGGATCTACTGAGCACTGATGTTTCATTTTTTGGGTGGATGATGGTTGGTGGGTTTTCCAACCAGCCTGTGCCTTGTAGCCTGTAGCAGCAAGATGGTAATTCATTCTCAGGCATCTTTGCTTCATGTCGCCCTGGTCATTATGACTCTTAGTACACTTTAAGGCTTTAACACCCAAGAAGTTAACCCTAACCTTGATCCAAACCCCAACGCTATCCCTAAAAGTGAACTTTTGCTTTGCCCAGTGCAGGGTACATTGACAGTTTCTCCTAAATCCCTCCCCCCCCTACCAAGAACATATATTCAGTTTTCCTTCTCTAACCTAATGCTCCTTTTAGCTTCTTGGATCAAAGAAATTCAGCACTCTCTATGCTCCGGGATGCTCGGGTTGGATCTTACACAGGGCTGGCAACTCTCCGTTCTCTCGTGACAGCACTGAGCCCATAACCAGGTGCCAGGGCTGACACATGCTCTGTATACACAAAAGTTCTAAGTATTATTTTAATTTCTGGTGGCTGAGCAGAATGGTGGAGGTGAAAAGTATAGGCAGTATGGACTTGGGTAAGGAAGGATGCTCAGTTTGAAACTTTTGCGTGCCTCAAATATAATCTGGCCATTCATAGGTGCCAGTATGAATTAATTCCTGTGCGTGTGCATGGGAGTTGCATCATCCTGGACCAGTCAATCAAGATGGCTGAAGTTGCCGAACTCGGAAAATGGCCGAGCCAGATGGAAGTGGCCAAAGGCTGTGCAGACTTTGCATCACTGGAGAGGAGGCAGGTGAAGCAGAGTTTGGTTTTGCTTTAAACTAACCCGTTGCTTTGCCAAGCCTACTAAAGCAAAGAATTGCAGTAATCTTAACCCATCCTTAGACCTAAACATTTTATCATTTTACTATCATGCCGATACCAGAGCCAATATCACATCACACATTGTCTGCACTGAATAATTTTTGCATCAAATGTAACCTATTAAAGTCTCCACAGTGTACAAAGCATTACTAGATATACGGAAGAGAGGGTGCAACGCCTTCATAGTGGCATTATGATCTACATTGGGGAACTCTCATCACTAGAATTTTTTGGAGGGTTTATGGTAAAAATTTCAGCTGAATCCATAAAACATAATTTGTGTGACAATCGAAGACTTCCTGATACTACTGAACTTTAATCAAATATGAAAAGGTTTGTATTGGCAGGTTGGCACACACCCAAAACTGAAATATCGGTCTCCAAAAGACTTACACTTTAAATTGAAGACGCTTCTGGACTGCTGAGTATATTTCCTTAGAGGTGATTTATTGTAGACTTAGTGCATCCTACAGACGCCTTTCTGCAGATACGACTTGCTCTGCAGTGATCGCCGAGCCTGCCATATTCCTGTTGGTGTAACTTTGTTTTTCTCGTTTTTTAATGCTCTCATAATTTGCACCCAGGTGTTTGGGCCAGCCTGCGCTCAAGCAATCGCTTAATCACCACCCAGACACCTCTTATTGAAGTTGGCGCAAGGCTAGCGGGAAGGGATCACGGAGCTTCGTACAGCGACCAGACCTCGCTGCAAAACAACCTGCTAAAGCGCCAGGCAGCACTGTATATCTTTGGTGAAAAGTCTCAGTTGAGGGTAAGAAGTTTTATTTGTTAACTGTTTGTCCTTTTTGTGTTTACCTATCAGCTAAGAGAAACTCAATTTCAGCAAATTCAGTGCAATATATATGAATCCTTGACCGTGCTGCAAATGTATTGTACTAAAATGTTTGTAGCTGCTGAGATCTGCCCAAGATCCTGAATACAAATGGCGTTGCCTTGGAAAACCAGGATCATTAAAGAGACCCTGTCATATTGTCCATTCAGACCCAAACATGGTCTTAATATGGACTTGGCCCTTCTTTGTGGCTATAATGGCCTCCACTCTTCTGGGAAGGTTTTCCACAAGATTTTGGAGGGGGGATTTGTATTCATTCAGGCAAAAGAGGATTTGTCAAGTCAAGTACTGATGTTGGATGAGAAGACCTCATTCAACTCACAAGGCTCAGAACTGTAGGGTTCACAACTGTACAATTCAGTAGAGTTAAGGTCTGAGCTCTGTAGGCTGTTTAAGTTCCTCCACATCATACTCCTCAAGCCATGTCTATATGGAGCTGGCTTTGTACACAGGGAACAGTCATGCTGGAACAGAAGAAGGTCTTCACCGAACTCTTACCACAATGTTGGAAGAGCATAATTGCCTACAATATTTTTGTATTAACAGCAGCCTTCACTGGAAACACCTCAACTCAGTCATTTGTAATTTGGAAGGGTTTCCACATATTTTGGCCATAAAAGTATTTGATGGTCAGATGTCCACACGCATTTGGCCATATAGTTGAAATATATATTATATAGTTGTGTGTGTGTGTATATATAATGCAAAGAAAGTTTTTAGAATTTTTGTATCATTCCCTACCAGCATATGGTTTAAGGTTGAGGCTCTGGGTTAAGCAGTTATCCTGAGATGTGAAAGCCTGATACTTGCCCTTAATAGGTTTTATATGCTTTAAAAGGCTGACATTTTGGACAATTGAGGCTGAAAAGCTCCACATACTCCAGATACCACCACTGTTGCCCTTTCATAGACCTTAGATGGTCCACACCGGGCAGTAAGCAATTTGAATATTAGGAGATCCTTTGCCATTTGCATTGGAATCAAGCTAATCTTTTGCTGCTTTATTGTGGAGTTCCCCTGTGGGGAACTGGTGTGCGCCCTTCATCAGAGTCACAGTACATCTTTATTCAATGAATGGCGATCACATCTGGGACTGCGCTTTACCACTTTTGATTCTCGGTGTCCCTCGTGCCGAGTCTCTCTTTTTCCCGGCACAAAACCTTATCGACGCATTCTCCAAATAGCTGCTGCTTAGTAATGCTGAGTTTACAGTCGTGGTTCACTCTAAATACACAACTTGATAATCCCACGACCCATTTTCTTAACCCCTCGTGCTCAGAGGACATTGCTCTCTGGGCGACATTCTTTGTCCTATCACTGTAATATTTGGGCAAGGTCCAAGAACAGCAGCGACTCCTGCGTCTGAGGCATTTTCTGCGGGGAGAGCTCCTATCTCATCTGGAGTTCTTAGAAAGGAATGTGTCTTCTCACGAGCTAGTATTATCAGAAGCCCCCTTTGTAGGACAGCGACCCGGTGCCACTCGTCTCATAATTGCCTTGCTTTATCCCTTTTTGTAAACGCTGCGCTGGAATTAATGCACGCTGCTACGATCGTCTGACACGGAGGTCTCTCTGACACTTGCTTGGCCAACTTTACACTGGGGTCATCTGCTCCTCGCTATTAAGAGAGCTTAATACCAGCTAAGCTCTTCCGTTTATCTGAATGATCTCTCTTTGTCTCCTATACAAAACAAGTTTGAGATTTGTGAAGGTGTTACAAAGCCCAGAGGCATACCTCCCCATTCCAGGGATGGCTGAATGGTATCTCTCAGGGCGTGGCTTATTCAATAAAACCCAACTTTGAGCACAATAAACGTACGACAGCTAAATCAGTTAGACTTTATTCGCCTTTCAAAGCAACATCCCCCCCCCCAAATCATCCAGGGTTTCTTTTGTGCTGTAGGTCTCGTAGACCCCAGCGCTGTGGTCATGTCTCTGCCCCTCTCTTCCTAACCATTCAGAAACGTCCCAGGCCCTGTTCTGTGAATGGCCAGGAGGAGAGGGAGGTAGAATGATGTGAATGTAAGTGCTGCATAAATTGTTGGCACTTTATTAAAAATGTCTGCCTGCCTAAGGTGCCTCAACCTCCTGAAGGACCAATCAGCAATGGGAAAGCTCTCACACTTTGCAATCGCATAAAATCTGACATTAATGTATCCATGGTGTTCATTCCTACGTTTTATATTGTTTATTGGAAATTAAAATTGTTCTTGTTTTTTTTTTTTATCCTCTGGCACCCACATGAGGTTACAATTGGATCGTGATCGTTGTGTGCTGTGTTGTGTCAGTAATTCACCTTTGTTGTGGAGACAGTGTCCATCCACAGGATCTGTATACACTATCCAGGCCTGCTCTACATCTTACCGGCCAAAGAGCGTATTTCATAGGAATGGTTGCCATGGTACAAGAGGCTAATAAACTAATAATACATCCTCATTTAAAAGTGTACCCGTTGTCAAATGCTAACCTATGTGAGCGGTCTTAAGAGAATAAATAGATTAGGAGGAATAGAAACACTGAAATGATTAGCTTTGTTGGGGAAAATGCTGATCAGTGCTGTCTTCATTACTGCTCACATGACTGGAGGCCTGAGGATGTGGTCATATGAATTCTGCTTTGGGGGATGATCACAGGTAAGATTGGCTGAACTTCAGCAGAAATCACAGGACCAAGTGTTTAAGCCAGGAGTCCACAAAACGTCTAAACAAAGGGCCACTTCACTGCACATTAGACATTAGTGGGACCAGACTGTGGCTAGTGGGAGTAGAACATCCCCCTCTCTTGGTGGTCAATGGAAGTAAAATAATGATTTAATACCTGTGGTCAGTGTGAGGAGAAATAGGGCCCCAACCTTAATGTCAGAGGACTTTATGCCCTTTTGTTTGTATCAAGAAATAGAGCCATCTTGTTGGTGTTATTGGGAGTAATATGACCAATTGTTGGTTTCAGAGGATACCCCATTGTTTGTATCAGTGAAAGAAACAGAGCCTTATAGTTGGTTTCTTTCAGTGGGAGGAAAATGAGGACTCATGCACCATTGTTTGTATCAGTTGAAGGAGAAGAGCCTTCTCATTAGTGTCAGTGGGAGGAATTATGACCCATAATTGGTGTCAGTGAGAGGACTTATACCCCATTGTTTGTATCAGTGAAAGCCTTCTCATTAGTGTCAGTGAGAGGAATAGTACCCCAAGGACCAGGATAAAGGCAAGCAAAGGGTTGCAGTTTGAGAACAACTAGTTTAGGCCCTCAGGCTTGTGGTTAGCGCGAGAAGAAGCCAATTGCTGCATTTGCTCCAGGAAATGCAAGTCTTTTATGTGCTGTTATTACTTTTTATTTATTGTATCCATCCCAGCAAAAGAACAGGTCCACTTTAGGTAACTACCTGTAAATGTTATGTTTACAGGCAGTACAGGATGTTGGAACATGGGTTTTATACAGTGCAAACACAATCATCAAATTAATATAAATGAATCCCACCCACCATCACCTACCAAGGTCAAAGCTTCATGCAGTTTAGGTCAATCACAAAAACTCATAAACCTACTGAATGTTTCTCACCGATGTATGATTATGCAACAGAAGGAGCTGCTACCTCACATCTATTATTGAATGGTCTTAAAGTGAACTTGTTGGGTTCATCACACTTTATAAACAAACGTTACTGGTAAAGTGCAGGCAATGGTATCCCCTCCTTTGTGCCTGCAGAAGGTCCTGGTTTCTGGGTCTGGCTGTAGACAGGTCCTTAACTTCTCTCTAAGTTGAGATCAAGCCTGTCCCCTTCCTTGCATTAAGCTCCTTCCCCATCAGCTGTCAAATACCGAACCCTCCCTGGCCAATAGAAACTCTGCCTACTGAAAGAGGGTGGGGCTTAATGCTAGAAGGATACGAGGATTAATATTACCTTGGAGGGAACCAGAGGCCATGTATACATCTATGGTTCACCCTGGACACAATGGAAGGGATTTGTAGATATTATAGTGTAAAGTTGCCTTATATGCTTTGGTAGAAACTACAGGTTTACTTAAGGGTGGGGCAGGCTCGGGCAACAAATATTTTTGGGTGTCTGGTTTGGGAAACCAAGCAGTTTGCATATCAGCAGACCTACTGGCTTCAGAAGCAGAGACAGAATTGTCAGTGGAATGCGATTAGAGATTTGAACTAGTCCTTAATGGAGCAAAGCAGCACGTGGTCTCCTGTCTGTCAATAACGGTCCATGTGCTTTTTTTTCTTTTCTTGCCAGAGTTTCAAGTTAGACTTGGCCTTGAACTGTGAGTTTGTACCGGTTGAGTTTGGTGATATTCGGCAATTGAAGACCAGTTTTAAGAAGCTGATGAGAGCCTGCGTGCCGAGCAGTGTCCCCGGGGACTCGGACGCCACTTTTCTCAAGTCACTGGCTGACTCAGAGTGGTTCTTACAGGTGACCGTCATGTTCTGTCTGAGGATATTGCTGGACAATGACTCAACCTAAGCTGTGATAACATGCATCGAATCTTGCTCCTCTTGCCAGTGATATATTGCAAGCTTTTACCAGTATGGATGTAAAATTATACCTTGATCTAACCTGTGATCTTATATTACAGATGCACAGAATAATCCAACTGTCTGTGATCGTGTCGGAGCTGATGGAGAGCGGATCTTCAGTGATGATCAGTCTAGAGGACGGAAGTCTTTTCTGAGTGTGTGTCATCCTTTCTTTTTTTCTCCATGTTATGTACTGTATTAGGTGTATTCAATGATATCACAGGGTTACCCCCATTTCATTAAACTAGTTAGGTCTTCAATAAAAAACAATTAAATGTAGTTTATGTATCTCAGTCAATATTTTAGCCTCCTGAAGGTCATTGCTAAGAGATTCAGACTGGAAGCAGAAGTTTTTTCTATGTTGCACGAGGAACTGGCTATATAAGACTGGAGGGTACAAGGTTAACCTCCTCAGTATGTTTCTGCTCATTCGTTATCCGTTCACATGCCATGGGTGGACCCTTGACCAAGTTGTGTTGCTTTGACCACAGTAGAGATAAGTGAGGTCAGGATCTGGCAGGTGCTGTCTAACTGGATTTGAAGACTGTCTGAACAGAATTACAAGAGGTTTGGCACGTCAGACCATTCATATAAATATGTTTAGTGTTATTATATGTATATTTCCACATTAAGCTTTTGGTAGATGTCTGGGATTTGTTCAGTCCTGGTGGTGAGTGGAACTTTCTACCACCCATCTGTCCTGACCAGTAATAAAACAAAGTGTATAAACTGACAGTCACATTTTTGTTGGGTCTCACCATCTGTCCCATTCCTTGCTTTCATACATCCAGACTTGCGGTTAAGAATGGATAGAGGATTGCAGAAAACACATAATATAGAATATATAAGGCCCATATTCATTTACAAATGTGTAATCTTTGCTTTTGATAGATCATCTCTCTTGTGCAACTCCTTGGAGATCCGTATTACCGCACGTTGGATGGATTCCGCATGTTGATGGAGAAGGAGTGGCTTTCGTTCGGCCATAAATTTAGCCAGCGCAGTAACCTGTCCCTTAACAGTCAGGGTAGCGGCTTCGTGCCCATCTTCCTGCAGTTTCTGGATTGCGTGCACCAGGTAAGCGGTACTGAGGTACATCACCCTCTTCTGTTATAGGAATAGGAGAGCACCGTCTTATTTTGCGCCCTGCGGCTCGCCTGACATCGTGGAGCAACAGATTTTAAAAAAGCATTTTAGATTTGAACCTTATCAGTGCGCTTCTGCTCAATCCCGATCCAATCACAGGCCGGTGGGTTGGCCCTTGACCAAGCTGTAACGCTTTAAAAGCAATAGAGGAAAGTGAAGTCAGGTTCTGCCGGTTGCCGGCTGAGCAGAATTATAGGGAAAGTCACAGTTATACATTTCTGTGTGAATTTAGGTGTTGGTAGATTTTGGGCACGTCTGGGATTTGATTGGCACGTCTGGGATTTGATTGGCACGTCTGGGATTTGATTGACTTTCTTATTATATACCCAGACATCAGAGCCATGCATAAAGCATACATATAAAAATATACCATTAATAATAAATTGCAGCAGCGGGTAGAAGACTCCTGAGCTCTATCATTGGTGTTTGTGTCGGCAGCCGGCTCCCTCTTGTATCTCCAGAGAATACTGTAAATGGAGTTGGGTTCTCCAGCACTTGGAGCCCACAATGTCACAGACTCTGGTACCCTGGCTGTTTTTCACGGTCTGGTTGTTAGGAATACATTCTCCCTCCCTGCATTACCGGACTGCCGATGACGGATGATGTTAAAGTGCGTATGACAGCGCTGGTCTAGGTGCCAAAACTAATGCAAACAATAAAAGTTATAAATGACTGTAAGTGACAGGGCCCGGGCCAGGCGGGAATCTCTTCTGATGGTTGTTTATGCTCCTCACCCACAGAATGAGGGGGGTGTGCAGGTGCTACTGTTGGCTTATGCCAGGGTGCAATTTCTGATTAGAAGATCTGGACTGGCAATGTCAACCAATGCCAGAAGGGTGGGGGGGGGGGATAGGGGGGGCCCAGTCAC